>NW_025335269.1:772683-1243302 GCF_004798865.1 Varanus komodoensis
ACCTTAATTTATTAAATATAGAGTTGGAAACCAGGTCACTAATGCTTAATGCTCATGAGCATGCATATAGTCTCTCACTCAGCAGTTTTAGTTTTCAGAGTGATTATGACAAAAACCTCATGCATTATCTTTCTAGAGAATAACCTATTTTTATTCATTCCTTTTAAAACATATACTTACAGTTTGAGAAAATATGCATGTTTCAAGGATATTGATAGAAAGGGCTCATTCAGGTTTGTTCAGATTCACAGTGTTGCCTTTGAGGAAAATACACACACCATGTCTATAATGCATTTACTATAGAGCATTTTGGGACCAAGCTCCCAAAATATGAATAATCCATCACATTATGAACAGCTGGCAACAGTAAAGTTCAGGGAGTGGAGAGTATGAAACATTTAAAACAAAAACCCCAAAAAAAGGAAAGAAAAGGAAGATACCTTCTGTATATAGACTCGGGGTTGGCATCTTGTGGTCCTCCAGATGTTTGGCCTACCAGTCTCATGGTTATGCTAGCTAAGACTGAATGGAGTTGTCAGGCAAAATACTGGGAGAGCCAGAAGTTGCCCACCTACAGTGTAGACCATGAGTGCAAACCTTCAGAATGGCATAGACAACAGAATTTGAGAGCAAAGGAGTTCTATGGCAGAGAACAAGGTCTTGCCTAAATTTCTAGGGTGTCATTGCTCAGAAGTGTACAAAAAAAAAAGTCAGCCAAATGCAGGAGGCAGAAGCTGTATAATGTAATGAGATATTGAGTTGGGCTAAATAATCTTTACAAGCCTGCAATTCTTCTTATGTGATTTGAGTTTGGTCAGTTTTGGTTTCTCTCAGTGTCTCATTTTTCCTGTCTGAAATTCAGCTTTCTCAAACTGCAGCCCCAGTCTTAGATTGCTTCATCCTGACCTTTGTGTTTGCACAAACATTTTAATGCATATTTGTTCACATTTCTCCTAATGTGTGGACAGTTTATATGCAGTTGTGCCCAATACACATGTTCTTGCATCATTTTTCATAATATAATGCATTCTGGAAATCACTTGCATGAATGTATGTATCCTTAGCCCATTTCCCTAATAAACACATTTTCATTGGAGAGCTCCATTGTGAGCATGAATTTCAAAACACAACTCAGTTTTCATTATGTGGTATATAAACTTTTAGCCACATAGTAAAGGGGCACAGTTGGAAAAAGGAAGGTTTACATAATATGCAACTTGGAAATGTCCCTTGGGTATGAAGCTTTGTAGGGGGAAGGGAAACTTCTCCCAACTTTGGAGAACCTGCTGAATGTACCAGATGTACTTGAGGAAGTGGAACTGTAATAAGGCCAAAACTACATGTGGCGGAGCAAAACATCTATACAATGTTGTTTACTCAATTCTCATGTAAAGCAGAGTAGCAGTTTGTGCATAATGGCAAGTGGTCAAAAGGACAAATGAGAAGGAGCTGCTGACCTCATTCTTCATAGTTTTTGTCCTGCAACCACTTTATCCAAGTGCTTTTCTCCCAGATGGGTTCGCTTCCAGTACGAATCCCTTTTCATATCTGACACTACCACATTGCATTTGAACTTTGCAAAATGTTAGTTCCTTAGAATATTTCAACATGTTATTCAAAAGGGAAGAACAGAATTGGAAGACTTCTTCTAATCCCTTTCCCCAGACCCTTCCCTCTTTGTGCCATGACTTCCAGCCCTCAGTCCTTGCAATGTGTAGCAGAGGATTCCAGTAAGGATGAGGCACATGCTGTTTACTTAGGAATAAGGCAACCAGTGCCTTATTCAAAGCCTTCCCAGCCCTGGACATAGCTAGCCATGCCCTCTGATGAACAGAGTGAGCTTTCAATGCAGCCTCTATTTACCTAGCTTCACAGAAGTCTTAGGCTACAGAATCAGTCAAGGGCCCTTAGCAGACCACTCAGGTCCTCCAACAGTCACAGGTATAGTCAGTCCACATAAGGCTTTTGCTTCCTGTGCTGAGACAACACTCATCATCCTAATCTAGGGAGAGGGAGCCTCAGACCTGGGGGCCAAATCTGGCCCTTCCCCTGGCCCCACCTATTTTCCACCAATCTGTGGTGGAAATCTGTGGTGGTTTCCTGGCTTATGTGCAGTTTTCCACTCCATTCTCAAAAGGATGACACACCTCTCCTACAGCTCACTTACTGTCAGAAAGAACGTTAAGCTACAATATGATGCTGTCTTCTGTATTTTGAGAGAGGGCATATTTGGTTTCATCCCATTGGCTTTTGCGCCTGTCACCATTGGAATGCAGCCTAAGAAAGTTTTCTCTAAAAGTAATTCCAACAGTACCCATATGGAGCTTCCAAGTTCCTGCTTTCTCCTGCCTTGACCTGTCTACTTTGACTGTTTTTTATCAACCTAACTTGCCCTATTGTGATCTGACTTCTTCCTGATACTATGAACCTCAAAGAACCACAGAACAGCATTTTTGGCCCTTCCCCATTAACTCTAATATGAATCTTGTTCAACACAACAACTTCCTCTTGTCAAAGGAAAACAATGCTGACTAGTGAAATTTCACTAGTTGCCTTCAATTATTTTTTGAAGTAACTTAGGTACATCCGCTTGTGCTAGTCTGTGAGGTTTATGTATCTATTGAAAACTTGCAACAAAATTAGGCTGCTCCAAAAGATCCCAGTGTTTGGGCTGCTGTCATAATCTCAACTACATCAGGTCAAATTCATTTCAAACTTCATTTTCCCACCATTGCTAGTTACCAAAGGCAGTTATCAGAATCATGCCTGGAAATATACCAAGCCTATAATCGTATGGCAAGAAATTTCTATTGCAATTATATTCTACATGGAGCAATAAGATCTTAGAACTACTGTCACAGAAAGTTTACAGAAGTTAGCCTTGATCTGTTGTGCTTTTGGAACGTTTGACATGCAATCCAGGCTGCTGAGAGCAGCACTTTGTAAATAAGGGTTTAAGGAAACAACTGGGAATCACTTTGCAAATCACTATGGATCTCAAATTAATCCATTGCACAGACCACTGTATCCAGTATAGGCAACTGCTAGCAAAATTTATGTTAATTATGTATCACATAAAGGAACAGTTCTCTTTATCTCTTCTATGTATCCCTCCATTCAGCTTGATTGGATTCCAGGTTCTAGTAACATGAAAGGCGTAAAACTTTTCTCTGTCCACTGTCTTCACACCATGCATGGTTTTATGATCCTCTCATGTCTCATTTGCCCCTCCCCCACAAACTTTTTTCCCTTTCTCCCAATATTATAACCTCTCCTCATAGGAGTTAAGGAACTTTTTAAACAAAATGGTTGAATAACACAATATAGCTACATCTTTTCCAGATGGTTTTCAGAATAATCAGAGCTATTTAAAAT
Organism: Varanus komodoensis; assembly: GCF_004798865.1. NCBI lineage: Eukaryota > Metazoa > Chordata > Lepidosauria > Squamata > Varanidae > Varanus > Varanus komodoensis. The sequence continues at coordinate 776,059 of NW_025335269.1, forward strand.
AAAAGTAATTTAAAATATTCATATTTTGCCATTTGTCCTGCATACAAGCAATGACACCCTGAAGCAGTTCTCAATATATCAGACTGACATTAGCCCTTTGGCATTAGCTCTGTTATCAAACTTTAGTGTAGAGGCTTATTGGTAATTCTTATCTGGCCAAGGAGATTACTTACATGTTCTTTCATTTTATGGAGAGTCTAGAAGGAATTTCTCATTTGGCTGTCAGTTTGTGGTCTCATATGGCTGTCAGTTTTTCCTTCATTTGTCAAGACTTGGGTTCCCCATTGTAACTAGTAGGGTAGAATGTTGCTAATTGTCTCAAGGATTTAGCAGAAATGCTTGAGAGACAATGGAACAGGGGTTTCTGTTTCTGAGAGATGCAAAATTCTATAGTTTGGAGGTTAAGACAAAGGTGAAGAGCCATACTGGATCAGACCAAGGGTTCATTCAGTCCAACACCTTGATTTCAACAGTGGCCAATTAGGTATCTCCAAGAAGCCTGCAAGCAGGGCATGAACCCATTATATTTCCAGCATCTAGTATTTAGAGATACAGCTTATCAACATGGAGGTTCCTATGCCTAAAATAACAATAATATCCCGTATATTTATCCTCCATAAATTCAGCTGAGCCAGCCAGGCTACTGCCTCTCTCCAGTTCCTGTGGCAGTTAATTTTAAAAATTAACAAAGTGTTTAAAATAATTCTTAGCTTTGTCTTTCAGAACCTACTACAGATCTCTTAGTGACCCTGAGATCTAGAAGAGAAGACAGAAAATAATCTCTCTTCATTCTTTCTATATTATGTACAAGTTGGAACTGTTGATCATGTCAGGGATATTATGAATCAACAGAATGCCTCATCTCTCCATCTCAATGTAGAACTTTCATCAAATTGAATGTTTTATGGCTTGTTTCTTTCCCCAAGCCAGCCCTGAACCTGGATTGGAAAGAAACAAGCCATAAAACATTCAATTTTTATGTTTACCAGCCTCTCTGAGGGACGGTCGGGTACCTGCCCCTTTAAAGGAGGCGGTAGTCTGGCCAGTCCTAAAGAAGGCATCCCTGGATCCAGAGGTGGCCATCAGTTATAGACCAGTGGCCAACATCCTGTTCTTGGGCAAGGTGTTAGAGCGGGTGGTGGCGAGACAAATCCAAGCACTCTTGGATGAACCTGATTATCTGGACCCATTTCAGTCCAGCTTCAGACCCGGGTACGGTACTGAATCTGCCTTGGTTGCCCTGTATGATGACCTGTGCAGGGAGAGAGACAAGGGGAGTGCGTCCCCATTGGTTCTACTGGACCTCTCAGCAGCTTTCGATACCATCGACCATGATATCCTTCTGGATAGGCTTGCGGGATTGGGAGTTGGAGGCTCTGCTTTGCAGTGGTTCCGCTCCTATCTCAATGGCCATTTCCAGAAGGTGGTGCTGGGGGACTATGGCTCTGCGCCATGGCAGCTATGCCATGGAGTTCCGCAGGGGTCCATTTTGTCCCCCTTGCTATTCAACTTCTACATGAAACCGCTGGGAGAGGTCATTAGGAGGTGTGGGCTGCGGAATCATCAGTACGCTGATGATACCCAGCTCTACCTCTCGTTCTCAACTAATCCAGGTGAGGCGGTGGCTGTACTGAACCAGTGCCTGGTCAAGGTAATGGCCTGGATGAGGGCCAATAAACTGAAGCTCAGTCCAGACAAGACAGAAGTCCTGTTGGTAGGTGGGTCGGGCTTCGGGTTGGAGGACCTGGACCTTGTCCTGAACAGGGTTGCACTCCCTCTTAGGGACAGGGTTCGCAGCTTGGGAGTGCTCCTCGACCCAGAGCTGACATTAGAAGCTCAGGTAACAGCAGTGGCAAGGAGCGCCCTCCTTCAGCTTCGGCTGATCCATCATCTGCGTCCCTACCTGGAGAAAGACTGCCTGGCGACTGTGACACATGCATTGGTAACTTCCCAATTAGATTTCTGTAACGTGCTCTACATGTGGCTGCCCTTGAAGATGGTCCGGATACTTCAATTGGTGCAAAATAGAGCTGCCAGGTTGCTGACAGGGACTGGGCGTTGTTCTCATAGAACCCCAGTTCTCCGTCAGCTTCACTGGTTCCCCATTGAAGTCCGGGCCCAATTCAAGGTGTTAGTTATTACCTATAAAGCCCTTAACGGCTTGGGTCCTGGCTACCTAAAGGAGCGCTTGCGTCCATACGTGCCCTCCCGCTCCCTGAGATCGACAGGGGAGGCCCTTCTCTGGGAGCCCTCCGTGAAGGATATTAGGAGGGTGAGTACTCGGAGGAGGGCTTTCTCTGCGGTGGCGCCCCACCTATGAAATGCGCTCCCCAGAGAGGTCAGCCTGGCACTGTTATTATTTGTTTTTCGGCGCCAGGCCAAGACCTTTTTATTTAAATGATATTTTAATTGTTACTCTGTGTTTTATTTAATAGTTTTTTATTATCGCCGAGAACTTCAAATTTTTAATATTGTTCTATGCTTTGTTTATTTATTTTCCTTGTGAGCCGCCCCGAGGCTTTGGCGATGGGTGCCGCATAGAAATGTTATAAATAAATTTTAAAAAATGGAGAACCAGATGGTTGATCACCACCACTGAATCTGCTGTCAATATGAAGTCAGAATAGATACGTGTGGCTTTTTCAGCACAATGTTTTGAAAATTTGTTGCAGTGAGTTGCCAAATACCTCCTCTCATCACTTAGGGGTCTGGTATTTAATAACCCATTAAGCACTGGAAAGAACTCTGCCAAAATATGCTGAGCCATGATATGATGATGCCAATGATGGCAGATAAGAATAACAACTTCTTTGCTGCCTCCACACCACAGAGCAGGCCCTAAGACAGGCTCTAAGTCTTTCTTCAGAGTCACACCAGTCATCTGTCTAACTTTCGTGGGTGGAATCAGAGGTGCAGAGATGAGGAGTCACAGCAAATTGGAACTCTGTTAGACAGCCATTTGTCCATGATCATCAGATACTTTTGATCACTGCTACCCACAGATCACCTTCAGCCTGACAAAATCCAGAATCAGAAAGTGCCTGCCACATCTGCAGGACCATACCTGAACTGAGGCCAGCCCTGATTGCCTGGAAGCTGTGAAGTCCAATGTTGCTGAATGTTAAAACCTTCCCAACACAGTACATTTGGAGGAGATCAACACCACCTCTGAGATCACCTTGGTTAGATCAGGCAGGGAAATGGTAGGCCAGTACAGCAATAGAATCTCTGCTCTAGCCTTCCCCAACATGGTGTCCTTCAGATGTGTTGGCCTGGAGTGCCCAGCATCTCCAGCAAACAGTGTACTGTAATCAAATGCAGTTAGAGGACAGCAGGTTGGGGAAGGCTGTTTTGTCTCACTTCTGTACTACCACTTCTGTACTACCACTCTCAAATCTGAGAGTGTCAACCAGGTTACCTCAACAGGGGCATGAAGGGGGCCAAAGTAATGCAATTTTTGAAAGTCCTTACTGGGAAATAACTTGGTGGATACACCATAATCAGTGGCAGATGGTGAAGAAAAAAGTAGCATTTTATTTTACCCAAGCAGCCACAATATGAGAATTAATGAGGCTGCTACACTTTTTTTGCTGAATATTTCATAAAATCTCAATTGTACGACTTAAGCAGTCACTCTTTTATCAGGAAAATACCTTGTTCATTTAACTTCATTTACTTTCTTGTGTGCTAAAGGATGCCATGCAGACTGGCTAATAGTCCTGCACTGAATGAAGATACTATGGGGAAGCACAAGCCAGCTGCTCCCAAGTATTTCATGCCAAAGTCTAAGGCCACAATCCAAGGAAGAGAGTAGTGCACTTGTAAAGCAAACAAATGGACCTGGGGGGCATGGGGAGGTCTCCAAGGCTGAAGAAGCAGCTGCCACCTTGGGGTGGGTAACATTTGTACAAAATCTCTGAGCCGCCACAGAAAGCTTTGCAGCAGCTCTTCCTTCTAGGTGGCAACAGTGACCTAGAGGTAAGGATGAAAAACCCATCTAGCTGAACAGGTTTTTAAAGTAGAAAAGGAGCTGGTTTTGTCTGTTGGTATACCTGCCCTGCTGACAGGATTTTGAATGAGCAGAGGGCTCTGATGGTAGAGCCCTCCATCTGAAGAGTGGCAATCCTTCTGGGCTACACTCTTGAGCTGCAAAATACTGCACACTTACCTGAATATACTTCCAGGTAATTGAGATGGGCCTTGTCTAAGCAGACATGTCTGGGTGAAACTTAGGGGTTTTGACAGGGAAAGAGACCTGACAGTAGGGGTATGTTATCGCCCTCCAGGTCAACTTGAGACCCTGGATGATGTCCTGACAGACCAGATTCTAAGGATATCTCGGGGTAGAGACACAGTAATTATGTCTTTCAATAATTTCAATCTCCCAGATATTAGTTGGGAGACTCACTCAGCGGTGACAGCCAGGTCATGTCACTTCCTAGAAGCTATAGAGGGAGGGTTTTTCACACAGAGGGTCTGAGAGGCAACAGGGAGGGAAACATCCTTGACTTGGTCTTGACCAATAGAGAGCTGCTGATAGATGAAGTACAGATTAGGGGAGCTCTAGATGTGAGTGATCACTTGCATCCTTTGCTTTGAGATCAGGGGACTGGGGACGTGCAGCAGGTCGAGCACTAGAAGCTGGGACTTCAAGAGGGCCAACTTTGGCCAACTGAAGGCTAGACTGGGGAAAGTCTCCTGGGATTGGTTACTGGAAAGTAAGCAAGTTGAGGAGGGGTGGATGGCACTCAAAAGGGAGGTTTTGGAGCCACAAGCCTTGATGATACCTCTAGTCAGTAAGGTGGGGAGGCGGAGAAGAGCACTGCCATGGATGCGAAAGGAGGTGGTTAGAGGGATTAGACAAAAGAGGAACCTCCGTAGGAAATGGGTACTGGGGCAAATAGACAAAAGGGTATACCAAGAGGAGGAGGCCCGTTGCAGAAGGATTCTTCGCAAGGCTAAGGCTGATTACGAGCTGAGACTTGCCAAGAATATCAAGAGCAACAGAAAGGGCTTCTTTCAGCATGTAAATAGGAAGAGGAAGGGGAGACAAGTAGTGGGACCACTAAATAAGGAGGAAGGAGATCCAGTGACTGATATGAGGGAACAGGTACAGATGCTGAATGACTATTTTGCCTCTGTGTTCTCCCCAGAGCTGGACAGGGGAGATCTGCATAGGAGATTGGATGAGGCCGGGGACCTAGGGGCACAGATTAGAGTCATTCCCCTTGAAGTTGAGGGGCTCCTCAGGGCATTGGACATTACAAAGGCACCAGACCCTGACAGGTTACACCCGAGAGTACTTAGAGAGTTGGCAGGGGTTCTCTCACGCCCGCTGGCCTCCATTTTTTAGGGCTCATGGAGAACGGGTGAAGTTCCAGAGGACTGGAGGGTGGCGTCAGTGGCCCCAATTTTCAAAAAGGGTAGTAGAAGGGACATGGGGAATTACAGACCAGTTAGCCTTATGCCCATTGTAGGAAAAACAATGGAAAGGCTCATAATAGAGATCTAGTGATGCTAGATAGGGAAGGGAGGCTGTCAGCCACACAACATGGCTTCCGCAAAAACAGGTCTTGCCAGACAAACCTTGTGGAATTCTACCACAACGTTTCAAGATGGCTAGATGGAGGCTGACAGTATGTTGCTAGATGGCTGACAGTATGTTGCATACTGAGAATTAGCCTAAAGAATTATAGCTTTCTGTGATCATTTCCATGTCTGTGGAGAAGCAGAAATGCCATGCAGGACAGAGTAGCCTGCCTGCCTGCCTGCCTGCCTGCCTGCCTGCCTGCCTGCCTGCCTGCCTGCCTGCCTGCCTCTCTCTCTCCCTCTCTCCCTCTCTCTCTCTCTCTCTCTCTCTCTCTCTCTCTCTCTCTCTCTCTCTCTCTCTCTTTCAGTGCTGCATTTTAGGAGAATTTGTTGGTACCTTTTGTTTCTTTTTCTTTTCTTTTCTTTTTTGGCAACAGCTGCTTTTGGAGTGGGTGGTTGGGAGTGAAGAAATGGTCATGGACTGGAGGCTCATTGCCCCCTTACAGAACAACTTTTCTAGCAGAAAAAGGGAGACTCAGCTATGTCTTTATGTATCATGACACATTGGGGAGAAATTCCTTTTATTCACATTTAAGTTAAATCTTTCCTAATTTCACACTTTGGAGTCAGTACACAAACAGAAACATGAGCTGCAATCCTATGAGTGGCATCCTCTGCAGAGTGGGGCAAACAGCAGAGGCCATCTCCACCACCCCACTCCGCCCACGCTGTAAGTGAGCTAAATGGCTGATTTTACCCACCTATCTGTGCTGCTTTGAATAGGGAGGAGAGGAGGCAGCAGTGTTGTCAGCGTAACTAGTACCCCAGTGGCCCCAGTCTCCTCTTTCACACCTCTGCAAGGTCAATTTCCTGTCCTTGGAGAAGCAACCAGAAAGTGGCAACAAGGAGGATGCCCTTTTCAGTGCAGGCCCCCCAATTTTGGAATGGTCTCCCTGCTGAGACCCACTTAGCACCAACATTATCCTCTTTTCAGCTTCAGGTAAAAACTGCTTCCATGCCCAGGCATTTAATGGCATTTAATAGCACATCATGGGTTATGTCAACTGTTGTAATTAGGTCTAGAATTTCTGAAAATGTTTTAGATGTCAAACTGTTTTATAATTTTGTGTATTGGAGCATTATATTTGCTCCCAAGAATAATATGTACCTTAACTAACACATAGCAAATAGATAAAAAATAGAGCTATCAGATCAGTTCAAAATATTATTAAAAGAAAAAAAAAGATCTTGTGCCTGACAGCAACCACAGGATACCACAGGATATGCAAGAGCTTTGACATTAATGGAAGGTGACACATATTTCCAATCACAAACATAAAGAGATTGGTTGAAGAATAACAAGATATTACACAGATGCTTGCTTTTAAAGGAGAGTTTATTTCCATCTAGCAAAAAGCACTGTTCCAAATTAGCTTCTCCTTATAAAAATATGACCCAGATATTCCCTCCATGCAAGGTCAGCAAGACTCATCACTTAGTAGATACAATCACCAACTTAATTGTGGCCAATTAGTGAACACTGTTTTCTTCCCAGTCATTCAGAAACAACAACACAAACCTTAGACTGAATTCCCCCATGACATTATAAGAAGTGACTTATAATCAAAAAGACATTTGTAAAGTAATATTATGAGGATAGATGTTGTCCTAGTCCATCAACTTTAGCCATTCAGCAAAAGTAGAAAGTTGGGGGGTGGATACCAATTGGGGCACCTAGTTACAGCATTTTCGTTATTACACATGGAACTGGAAATCTGATCATTAATATCTTCTGGTCATCAAACCCTTCCAGTTATTCTACTCAGCAATTTCAGGGTGAAATTGACAAAGACCATATGACATCATGTTTCTACAAAATAACAGGGTCATCTGTCTTACATCTGAGTAGACATATATGGAATTGCACTGTTCCTTCTGTCAGTAATTTTGGTAAAATAGTATTTGCATTTTAATATTCTTTCAATAAGGATTAATTCAGATTTAGTCAAACTTGCATAGATGAGGCCTATTGATATCAGCTGGACTTCAGTTAGCTCAGGAGCAGAATCCCTGCTTTGCATGCAAAAGTTCCCAGGATCAATCCTGGCTTCTCCAGGTAGGGCTAGGAAAGAGTCCTGCCTGAAATCCCCAAGAGCCATAGCTACTGGTCATATTTGACAATGCTCAGCTAGATAAACCAAGGGACAATTGAACTCAGTAGAAAGCAGCTTCCTATGTGTCAGTTTGTCATGATTCAAATCCCAGTGATTTCGTGACTCCACTCTAAGTATGCCTGCATTCAACCCAATAGATAAAAACAATATAAAATACATATATCCATACATCTTTGTTTGTATCAATAAATCTTATCCCATAAAATATCAAATTTAGAAGACACCAATTTTGCTTCTCTGGGTCCCTTGACTGCTAATGAATTCTATAAAATTCCACTGATCAGGGCTGACAGTCTTTCCTTCCTTCCCTGCCTTGTACCATTTCCTCTCATTGCTTGTTAATGGGTGAAGGCAACAACTGTCCCTAAAGCATCTCTTGCACCTTTAAAATTTGTTTATCTTTGCTGTGCTTGAGGTTTTTGTAGGGAGGAACTTGTCTGCTAATGTCCACAAAGGCAAGAGTGAGAATGAGGGCAACCTGAGCCTGGTTCTCCTGGTAACAGTTAAAAGGGTTGGCAGGTTGAGAACTTTCTAGGTAAGCAGATACTTAATCTTTCATCTGTTGCTTATTAATTTTATTGCTTGCTCTTCAATGCTTTAATTAAAAACATTTAAGACTGTATTATGTTGAGACTGATATTGTTGTAACTCTGTTGTTGTTATTCTGTTGTTTAGTTTTATAACTGCAAACTTTCCAGGGAGCATTGGCCAGTTGTGCGATATAAATATCTAATCAAGTGTAGGGACTGCTTCTTTCAAAATGTAGCATTCCAGTGTAGTTACCTCAGTGAGTGACTCTGAACTGGAAGAAGGGGCAGGTTTCAAATTCTTACTTGCAATGCCAAAGGGCTGTAACATAATCAGGCCCATTATCCAATGTCAGATCAAAAGAGTGGACCAATTGCATAGTATTTGGCATTCTTATCATCCAGCTGACAAGTAGATGGCACCTCCCTCAGGAAAAAGCTAGCTCTAGTTGGGAAGGAAGGAGAGCAATTGAGTTTGGAATCTACTTTTGGCATGAACAGTATTTCTCTAATAAGCTAGCTTCCTAACACAATTGATGTCTTTTAGTAATGACCTCTGTCAAATTCCTTCTGTTTAACAGAGCCAGCCTGACTGTCCTGATTTAGCATAATAAAAATTGTGGTTAGAAGTTTCTTGTCCCGATCTGCTTGGAAGGAGAAAGAGGAGAAGAAAAGACTTGCCTCCACCAAACAAATAAGCGGCATAGCATCTATGATTTATTAATTGTTTCACAATTGCACAAACTATACATTATAGTCTGTTATGTCTATGTTTCTATGTTATATAAAATTCCAATGGGAACCTACAAACACTTGTAATTTAGATATACTGTATGCAATTAATCTAGCATTAGTTGCAATAACTAATGATAAAGTCCTACAGATCTTCCTGAGTGACTCTAAGCTTCCTTTTCTGACAATTTCTAGTTATGACAGCTGTCCTACAGTTACAGTGCCCCCATGAGTGATGCTCAATACCAGGCAAAGCTCTATATGTTGAATTTCTTTAGGCCAAACAGCAATTAGACACACAGGCTCTGTACTAGACAATGCATCAGTCCAAGCTCTTTGTGAAGTATGATTAATTAGCATGCTTCAATCAACAAAAAATATAGCCTGGTAAACCTCTTAAAATGGACACATGCACTGATAACTGAAGCCTTACACACTCCCATGTCTCCAAGAGGCTGGAAGGATGAGATAACCCTTGAAGTCTTTCCAATTCCTCTTCACTTTAATTTTTTTGTGATAGTACTAATAATTATTATTTTGCCTTTGGGTACAGATTCACTAACCAGTCTTTAAAGGATTAGATTTTCAAAATGCATTATACTTGTTAACTGATTTTTCTTAAGGTACCAAAGGAGCAGTAACATTTCATTTGCCATTTTAATGATGCCTAAGTTTTATGGATTTTTAATCACTCTTTTCTAGAGGGAACGAAAGTTATGACCGGTATCTAATTTATCTGAGATGCCATTTGATTAAATCTTTGGAGAATCTGTGTCAGAGAATTACAGTCACATTTGCATGACAACAAGAGCAGAATTTTATGTATCTTCCTCAAGAAAGACACTTGTCTGCTAAGGAGCCTTCCAGAGGTCTGCTGCTGTGTAAAATTGGAAAGCCAATACAGGGAAAGTTAATAGTCATTAAATGAAAAGGATCCTTTTGGATTAAAATGGAATTCTTTGAAGCTCTAATTCTTAGCAATGTTGCACATATTCCTATCTGTGCCCAACATACTAATTATGAGTAAATGCTACTCTAGTATATTCTAGCAATAGTTACAGACCTAGATTTTAAACTTTCATGGCAATTGTGTCTGGGTTCTGTGAAATACCCTCAAGGCACATCTCAATTTAGGTTAAAGGTTACCTATACTATGGATATGTCCATTGCATACTAATCATTACTAAGAGGTTCCGCCTCAGTGCCATTATTTTACTACCTCTTAGCATTTTTGAAGGAAGTAACTCAGTGATTAAGAAACAGAGAGGCAAACAACCAAGCCATGAAGCCTGTCTGAAGGAATGTGAAGGGGAGAAAAAGATAATTGGCTTGAAAGAAAGTTTGCTACTTCCTATCTCATCCTCCCAGTAGTTTTATGAGACAAGAGGTCATAGGGCAAGGTAAAGTTAGAGAGGCGAGAACTAGTGAACTTGTAGTTATGAACACTCAGGAGTAATAGGTTGATGAATATTATCTCACACCTCGAATAGACACTAGGCTATTATAATGCACATGTGATGCATGTAGTGGGATAAGATGGGAAATACAAAGTAGGCGGATGGAAAGCCTGTACCCCCTTAGTACCTTAGGAATCACCTCATTCTGATGGTTATATAACTTGAGGAGAAGTATTTTCGCAGCTTTTTGCATAATATTTTGACTCTTGGAATCTGTTTTATCTAGACAGATTTGCAAAACAAAAGCTTGGGCACATAAGGCAGCAAATCAGATGAATGTTGCCTGTCCTCCTTCAGCTTGGGAACAGGAAGAGTTCCCACTAGGGAGAGATGAGTCTTTCAGTTTTGGATTTCTTGGTGTCTTATTTTCCAGACAGTAAATTTGGTCTAGCCTGTTGCTACATCACTTTGCAAAGGAGTCCGAAAAGTCTGCATGAAAATGCATTTCTGTACTTTTTCCCTAAACAACATGCATTTTTGTATATGTCTTTCCTACTGTGCATTATTTCCAAAAGGATCCCCTGCCACACACACACTGCAAAATAATGTGTTTTTGTGCATATTTTCCCTTAATACATTGCTTTTCTAGTAGTGGATTGCTATTCCCAATGCTGGAGCCATCATTGTCATTTTTCTCAGCACAGGATTAAGACTGTCCTCTCTTTCCTGATATTTGATGGCACATGATGGGGATCAGTTGAATGGCTTATGCTTGTCACTGATGTCTTAGTTGCTTTATTGGCTCAGGGAATATTAATCTTGTGCTACCTGTTTTAACATTTTGCTTAACATACCTGTTTTCATTTTGTTCTATGTTGCTCAATTTGCTTCCAGGAACTGAGAACCCTAGACTCCATAGCCCATTGAAGAGTCTAGAAATGAAACATGGTTCCTAGTCAGCTTTATTCATGTACACAATTTAAAAAGGGAGTAGAGTAATTCAGAAACTCAAATCATACTCCCTGAACAAACAATTCACACGTCTTTTATACCTTTCTTCAACCACACTTCCTATCAAAAGGCCCTTAGTTGTATTCTTTTCATCTTGCTGGAATTCTTCTTATCTTGTTCATATACCAATGTTTTTCTTCCAGTGGTTTTCCTCCTGCGCAGTAAGGCTCTAGTGCAATGATTCCCTGATGATCACCTCCATGCTTAAATCATCTAAAACTTATCTATGCCACAATTAGTATGGCTGCAATTCATCTAGCTAGGGTTCATCTCTAGTTTACCAGGAAACCCACCCCCTTCCCTCCTTAAGGGGCCTTCAGCCTCTTACTCCAAGTCAGGCCAACAGTAAACCGCCTTGAGTCATTTGCAAGAAAGGCATGTAAGAAATGAATTTAATTCATTAATAATACAGACATTTCTCCTTAATATATGCATTTTTGTATGCATTTCTATTATTGTGAAATGCACTTCAAATTCTAAAATGTGTGAATTTCAGCATGCAAGTGCATGATGATTCAAGAGGCATGTACAGTGGTACCTTGGCTCACGAACTTAATCTGTTCCACGACTCTGGTCACGACCCAAATTGGTTGTGAGCCAAGTCAAATTTCCTCATAATATTCAATGTAAATAAGGTTAATCTGTTCTGTAAATATTTTTTTAATCACAGGGAAGACGGGCATGGTCGTGGGCATGCTCGGTGGGGAGACGGGTGCGATTGCGGGTGTGCTTATGCAGGGAAGATAGGTGTGATCGCAGCCATCTCCCCCCCCCCCCCCCAGCACAACCATGATCGCGCCCGTCTTCCCTGCACGAGCGAGACTGTGGCCATCTACTCCCCACCCCCCAGCACGACTGTGATCGTGCCCATGTTCCCTGCACAAGCATGGTTGTGATTGTGGCCATCTTCCCCCGCCCCCCCGGGCACGATCGCAGCCATCTCCCCCACCTCCCAAGTACAATCGCGGCCATCTCCCACACCCCCAGAGCACAATTGCGGCCATCTCCCCCCACCCCAAGCACAACTGGGATTGCACCCATGCAGGGAAGACGGACTGATCACGATCATCACCCGATGTGGAGTTCATGACCTGAGGAAAAAAATTTCTGAAATTTCTGTTTGCGACCCAATTTGGTTGTGAACTGAGGCGTTCATGAGCCGAGGTACCACTGTGCTGGGTAAGTTTACATAAAAATTCTGGATAGGTTTCACAGATGATATAATTTCCTGAAAGAACAAAATTCATTGTTCCATTTCCCATTTATTAATGTACTAAGGATGTAATCCTATACTGCAGGACAGAAAAAAAGTTCTACAGCCTCTAGCAGTGCTGGCTGGGGAATGCTAGGAATTGTAGGATTTTCTCTTTCTGTTTAAATATACATTGGATTGAGTCCTAAATGTAAGCAAAAGTGGACAAATACTCTGTTGGCTAAAGGTTTAGCCTTGTAGTGATATAGCACATATTATGTATATTCTCCTAAGCACACTATCACCACATTTTTAAATGGAAAGCATGTTACAAAATGCAGAATAGACATATTTATTCAGAAACCCCAACAGTTTACTTCCTAGCCAGATAATTAAACAGAAGAGCAATGAAATGAATCATTGGTTTTTATCTTATTCAAAGCCGTTAGGAAATCTGTTTGGAATGAATATTCTTGAAAAGAAATCATCCCTGGTTAGAGTTGTTAAATTGTTCCTCATTTCTGCTGTAAAAACAACCACAGTGCTTGTTTGGGGTGATATCCTGAATTCAAGAATGCTGACTGAGGGACTGAAAAGTTTGATGAAAGTCCTAGTATGCCAGCAGAACTTAAGATATGCTGCTGCCAGGAAAGACACATTAGACTGCCCAAGCACACCTGTAGAAAGGCCAAAATGGAGCAGAGTCATGGATGGGGTGTGAGCCCCATGTCCACCTCTTCTGTACAACAAGGATGCAGAATACAGATGGAGTGGCTGTATGGCTCCCTAGCCCTCCACAGGTCAGATGACATCAGTGGGCATGGCTGTAGCCACTGACTATCCTGCCTGCACCCATGTTCACTTTCTCTGTGCCTCTCCCCAGCATGGAGAAAGGAACCTAGCTGATGCTGGGAAGCGCCACTCCTCCCCATGGTGGCTGAGTTCCAGGCTTCACATGTGCTTGTCACTTGTATGGGGATGGCAAGTGACAAGTGAACAGTTCTGGAACAGGGATGATCAGGGAACTAGAAACTAAGTCTTACCATGAAAGATTAGCCCATGGGTCCCCAAACTACAGCCTGAGGGCCGGATCCAGCCTGCCATGCCCATTTACCCCACCCGCCATGCCCATTTGGACCTGCTACGCACATGCCCATGTATGCACCTGTAGCTGCCCACCTCGCCCTGCACGGGGGCAGGCAGCAGTTTGCTCACTCGGAGAAAAAGATCTTCAACCAAGCAAGCTGCTGCCTCATGTGCCTGCCTTGTGGTGCATGCCTGCCCCCGCCTCGCCTTGTCTCCCCTCACCATTCACCCCTCCCCCACTTCAGAGCATGTGTCCGCACGCACTGCCCCTGCTTCCTCAACAGCCCACGCACACCACCTTTCCGGCCCGCACCCAGCACTGGCACCTTTCAACTGATCCCCTGGTGAAAAAGTTTGAGGACCCTTGGATCCCTGCAAGAAGCACCTGTGGAGCAATTATGCAGTTGGAGACCCTGGTGACCAGCATAAAAGGCTTCCCTGCACTGCTTCTCCTTGCCACAGCAACACAAGTGTCCTGGTTACTCCTTGTCTCTGGCCCCTGCTTTGCTACACCTTGTTCCAGTTCATTCCCGCCTTGCTCAAGTTCTGCTCCGGTTTGTTCCTGTCTTGCTCAAGTCTGTTCCCACCTCACTCCAGCCAGTGCCTTTCCTGCTCTTCCTGTCTTTCATCTGAGTAGATCCTGCCTCGCTCCAGCCTGCTATAACCTTTGCATATTTGTTTTTTGGCATCAGGCAAAGACCTTTTTATTTAAACGTCATTTTAATTGTTAATATTATTTGCTTATTTTATCTGGCCAAGGTGACTTATTTTTTATTGTTAATTTGTTTTTTATTTTTAATGTATTATATTTTAATTTATGTGGTGAGCCGCCCCGAGGCTTTGGCGAATGGGGCGGCATAGAAATGTTTTAAATAAATAAATAAATAAATAAATCTCTCTGGTAAACTGACTTTGGAACTGTGCTGACTCTTTCCGCACATCAAACTTGGACTGCTTTCCTCTGTGCCTTTGACCTGGACCTGCTGACTTGCCCCAAGCCTCTGGCCTATAGTGAGCTCCAGACTCAGCTAGAGCTCACACCCTGGACCCAGTGTTCTGCCCCTCCTTGCTGCTGTCCACAGCCCGGTCCTCACAGGAAGGCTTTTGAATGAACATCAGGAAAAACTTTGTAAGCACCAAAGCAGTTAGACAAAGGAACCAGGGACCTAAGGAGGTGGTAGATACTCTGTTGCTGGGGATATCTAAGCCGAGACTGGATGGCCATCTGCTAGGATTGTTTTAAACTGGATTCCTGCATTGAGCATGAGATTGGGTTGGATTCAATCACTTAAATGGCCCATTCCAGCTCTGGGTCTATGAACAGACTCAAGTGCACATGAACTGTCAGTTACCTCCAAGTCCCTGTTGCCATGCCCATCAGAGAAGGGCATGAAGGATGTCTGGGCCAGTGCCCATATCCCCACAGCTACTTCTAGACAAAGATAACACTGATGCAACTACCTCTCCTACTGGGTTTCTGGCTCATCTGGAAGACATTTTTCTTTTTTAGTAAAGTCATCTTTTCACATTCTCAGCAACTATTGATTTATATTTATATTGAAGAAGCAGATTATGATAATTCTGGTCAGATAAAACTCTCCTATAAGGATTTTAACTGTTGTTTTCTTTTTTTCTTATGCATAATATGGATTGAAAGTTAGTTTATATGTTATACTTAAATAAAATCTAAATTAAAAGTATATGTGCCAATATTTAATGGATTTTAAAAAAATTATTTCACTAGTCAAGAGCCAACCCTACTATCCAAGTGGTTAGGAAATGAGGCATATGAAGCTTCTTCACCCAGTCATACATTCAGCTTTCCACTGAAGTAAATGAACTTAAGCACACCCCTAACTGCCCAATTGCAACCAGCTCATCTGTCCTTTTCAGTACAGTTTTCTGACAGAGGCCCAGCTCTTCATGAGGTGGTAGAGCTGTGTCTGGTGAGCCTGGCCCAATACACTGTTTCAACGTGTTCTGCCATCCTCATTTTCCCAACATGTGCAACCACTGAAATAATGGAAGCAGAGGGGGTGGGGGAATGGCTTTTCATGTACCTATGAACTTGATTAATTGCCATAACATCAGGGGCAAAGCCTTATCCTGATTAAAGTAAACTCTCTCCTTTATCTTGTCCCAATTCAAACAGTAACATTTGACATCACTGGGAGCTGGATTGAGATATCTACATCAAGCAAGGCATAGTTGATTGGGTTAAGAACAATAAAATATTCTAGCCACTTACATTAATTGCACTTATATTCAGCACTCAAACCCAAAAGTCTGCTTTAAAAAACACATGCCTAATTATTATTCTAGATTTACAGGCTGTACTATCCCTTCCTAGAATTTATGCCTCATATATCAAATAGTAATTAGTAAAATGGATAATATCCATTCATCTCCTCTTCAAAGAAGAAAATCTCATACTGCAAGATGCTCAGAAATGGCAAAGAAGTACAGCAAGAACAAAGCAAGGGATCAAAGAGCAACAGTTGATCTTTCTGTAGCATACCCATGGAAAACCATTAGCAAGCACTAGTATGATGGAGGGTCTTCTTTCATGGAATAAAAATGCAGGTGCAGGCATTTTGAGTAAGGCAGTCAGTACTTTAGAAGGCATGCTGGAAGTACAGGTATTAGGGAGGGTTAGGCATCTATAGATTGCCTTTTCCACCTCAGAATCTCTGATTATCACTTGTTAGCTAGTACAGAGCAGAACACAATGAGGTTTAGGGGCTAGAAATGAGGCTCAACCCTTATTTATAAAATGATTAAACTGCTACTCACAACTTCATCTAACTGGGGAAAGACATGGCTCCTCAACAAACCTACATAAATCACATCAGCAGTTCCCCCCTCCCCACATTTCAAACAAGTATATGATAGGCTGTGACACAAATTGTATGGAGAAGGATGAATGTGTCAATTCTCCTTATCTTTTAATTGGCTGGAGCTGTGGCATATTTGAATGCTACAAAATTGTAGACCTGCTTGGGCACATCATAGATGCCATGTTTCAAGTTATTTGCCCAACAGGTCTCAGCAGAATATGTATGTATATATTTGATTTATACCCTACTTTTTAAAAATGTCACTCACAGCAGTTTATAAAACAGTTTAAAATTGACTAAAACAATAAAACACATTAAGAACAATACAAGCATAACAATTACAGAATAAAAACTGCAAAGCCTGACACAATGTAGACATTTATGAACCTTCTCTAGAGAAAAAAAAAAAATTCCCTAGCTCCAGACTAAATTTGCCCTATCATCCATTGCTTCTGAAGGGCTTTTTTTCTGGAAATGTGTTCAGACCTGTGTCAAGACACATGCTGTAAGCAAGCATAGTAAGAGCATTATTGCAACAAATCCTACTATTTAAGGCCTACTGTTTATTGGGCACAATGACGAACACTGAGGTTGCACAAGGTAGAGTGTTATAATTATTACTGTTACATTATTATATCTCTGTTCCCAGAGATGGGGACTGTAGGCAGCTGGAGTCCCATACTGAACTATGAAGGAGGGGGTGATTCACACACAGTCCATTTACAGCTGCTTAATTGAGCTTTAAGTGTAGGTTTTCTTGCCCAAGGCTACCCAGAGCAGGAATATAATGGAAAGGATCTTCTCAAATTCTTTGAGCAAGCTTTGAAACCTGAGCTTTAAATTAGTCTATACATGATAGAATCAAATTCTTTATTATCCATATAATTTCATTTCAACCAATGGAATAACCTAAGGAGAAAGCAATGTTTGAGATGCTAATAGCAAATCCAGAGAGCTTTCCTTGTTATTTGATACATTGCAGTTACACCCAATACTATGTCCTGTCCATGTTTGCATTGAGCTGCAAACTTAATCAAAGGTCAGCCATAATATAGTTTAAAAATAAATAATAAATTAAAATTTGCCAGCAGCACAATCAAAGCAGGTACACATACCAGACCAATGACTTGCTGATGGCTAATGAGCAAGGAATACAAATTGCTATCCATAAAAAGAAGACAATGAACAGTACAACTCTCCCATTTCATAAGAAGAGCCAGGCTAGATTGTATTAAAGGTCTGTACTGTGTTCTCAGCCATTCAACTGGATGTCCAAAAGAGAAGCCCACAACAGGACCAGGTGCAATACCATCCTGTGGTTCAACTCCTCTAGGGAGGTAAGAGGACACTGGGATCCTGGGAAGTTTCTCTACTTTTAAGTTTCTTATAGGTATGATTTTTTCTATTGTCATCATAATGGCAACAAAGGCCAATAGATGGTGGGATGCAGGCTGGACTACTAATCTGAACTACAATAGCAGGCTTCTGACACAGGTTTGGTTTTAGTGAGGACTGATCAGAATAAAGTGATGGAATTGCTCTGCCCCCTGGCATGGGAGTGATACCAGCTGATAGGATTTATGTAACAAGCAGCTATTATACTTCATTGAATGATTCATAGGTCCATATAGTTATTTTGCTGGGCAGATTTTACTTGTATAAGACCTGTAGACTGCAAAGTAACCTACAGATTGGAGCCCAGAGTGAGTTTCCATGGGACCCCCTGGCCTTGACTTCCCTTTTGCCAGGGCTGGTGTGGGTGTGATTCTGCTACTGTTCAAACTCTCATCAGAACCATCTGGCAAAGCCCCAATTTAGCTGTACAGATGGATTTTTAATTGGTTCTGTTTACTTCATTTTCTGTTTACTAAATACACATTTAGTCTGATTGTCAAGGAACATTAGGATCAATTGCAAGGGACACAATCATCGCTAGAAATAATAAAATGATCAAAGCAAAACACAGAAAAGAAATTAGATGCTCTGTGTTACACAGTGGATCAATGTATGCTACAATGGAGTGCATGGCCCCAGTAAATCACTGTTAAAGCTGCAGCCATTTGCACACTTACATAGAAGCTGGCTTCATTGACTCCAGTGGGCTTGTTCTTCAGTAAACACACTTGAGATTGCACTGTAAATCACCATAAAAATCATGCCTGTTCGGCTGCAGTGACTGTGCCTCAAGCTGTATGGCAGCCTATTGCTTGTGGCTGTCATCCAGCTTGAGGGGAGGAATACATGGCCTAATTAGATTCCTTCCAATGGAGGTGCCACTTAAGGTTTCAGCATCGAGCATGGGGAGCTCTTAGAGGTTTCCAAGAGCTACATAGCTCCAGAAGCAAGCCCTGTAAGGGCATTTTATTCAGTTATGCTTTCATAGCTGACAGTAACTATGGCACCTTGATCAACATATGGTACAAAATTGCTTTTTGTGGTTGTTTTAAACCATCTGGAAGAACTCTCGGGGGCTTCATTCTGGTGGTGGGTGGGGCCAAAGGCAGAAGGTACAAGGCCAAAAAATACCGGCACGAGAGAGGCATTGTACCCTGGATGCAGTGGTGCCTCCTGAAGACTCTGGCTCACTCTTGGACTTGGCCCTGAACTTGGATGTCCTGGTCTCAGCAGTGACCAGGAATATATTTATACAGTTGTGGCCAGAGTCAGGGCAAAAAGTGCTCCCTGTTGCACCAGAACCAGGTTTGCATCTTCTCCCTTTCTGTGGAGATTGCCTAATTGATGAGAATAGACAATTTGACAGAACCCCTTCTTGCTCCCCAGTCACTGAGTTCATTGGATGAGGTGCGCCTAGAGGTTCAGCATGACCCTGAGGTCTGTTTAGAGTCTCCTCAGGGTTGAATCTTCATTATACTGACTCCTTCTTTGTGCAGTATCTACTATTGAGGGCAGTCGTATGCCCATATTGCTCTGCTTTGAGCATCTGTCAAAGATATTTTTATTTATTAAAGCATGCTTTTCCTGAATTATTACCTTTGGTTTTATTAGTTTCACTTGATCTTATACAGTGGTACCTTGGCTCATGAACTTAATCCGATCCAGGACTCTGGTCATGACCCAAATTGGTTGTGAGCCAAGTCAAATTTCCCCAAAAGGTTCAATGTAAATAAGGTTAATCCGTTATGTAACAATTTTTTTTAATCACAAAAATTTGAAGCAGATGTACTCGGAGGGGGAGGCAGATGCATTTGGGGGAAGGCGGGAATGCTCTGGGGGGAGGTGGGTGCGCAGGGGGGGAAGGCGGGCGCAATTGCAGGTGTGCTGGAGGGGAGGCGGGTGAGATCATGATCGTCACTCAATGTGGAGTTTGCAACCTGATGCAAATTTTTTCAGAACTTTCTGTTTGCAAACCAATTTACAAACAGAAACTGAGGCGTTTGTGAGCTGAGGTATCACTGCATATGGCTATTCTTTTGTGGTGTGATTACTTTTTTCCCCCACCACTCAGGAATCTCTTAGACATAAAGCACTCTACCAATTTTCTGAATAAATAAAAAATTCCATTTTCCCATGGGGTCCCAAGGGCTGGGATTATTTTGTGGGTGGGGCAAGTAGGAGAAATTTGACCAATACCTGGTAATGTACATCTCTGGTTCTAAACCATGGGTTGGGACACTCAGGCTAGACACCAAATCACAATCCTGAGATCCCAGTCTGGCCTTTGTGGTTCCCCAGATGGTCAGGCCTCCTTCCCATGGGCCCTCACTGTTTCTCCTACATAGCTGGTATGGTGGTTTCCCAGCTTTTAGGCAATTTTTGCCGTTCTGAAACATTGACATGCCCCTTTGAGGCTTAGTTACTAGCAATAAAAGTTTTAAGTTAAAGTATCACTGTATTTTTGGTTTTTGGAAGGACATAATTTTGCTGTTTGCCTTTGGGCCCACCCACAAGCGGAATATAGTCTCCAAGAATGTCTCCAAAACTGAATACGGCCCTCAGACTAAAAGTTTCCCCATTCCTAATCTAGAAAGAGGTTAAAGCCCTTATGTTATTCTGTCTTTGGAAGTAGCTGTGAATGGTGGACTTCTTAACTGTATGAACTCAGAGAGGAAGAAGGACCCAATCCACTAAACCCTGAGGGAGAAAAGAGCAGTTTGGGCTGTGAGGCCTCCCCTCCCAAAGAGGTGGACCAAATTGTCATAAGTATGCAAGAGACACATATTAAAACGCTTCAGCTAGAATACAGCAAGAATTGGGATGCCTGAGTGGGCATGAAAATGCACTTGGACCAGATCTTGGAATGATTAGATATGCCATTTATTGCTAGGGATAGAAAAGGTGAACATACTGCTGGCATTCAGATAGGACTGGTAAGAGCAGGAAAGGCAATAGACCCTTGATAAACAGATGGAGATCCAAATTGTGTTAAAGAAGGAGTTGGGGCATTAATAGTGCTGGTGAGCATCTCCATGGTTAAGCCACTTGGAAAGCTAGAAGGTATACTGGAATAGGAAGCACAGATATCACCTCTTCTACAGCAAAGTGTGGAAACAGCTCCATGTTGATCAGGAGGATAGCATGAAGCACACATGCTGCTCTCTCTAAATGCTTCGAGATACCATATTTTTCGCTGTATAAGATGCACCTGACCATAAGACGCACCTAGTTTTTAGAGGAGGGATCCATGGAAAGCTTCCTGATAATCACAGGCACATTCCCCATCAATTCTCCATGGGCTTCATTAAAAGATGGGTTGCCATTTGAAAACACACACTGACCTGTGATTAACAGCTCTCACCTGCGCCGGAGGAGGGGGGCAGAGCAGGGTGCGCTGAGCGCGTGCTGGCCAGGTGTGGTGCAGCCGGGACGGCAGCGTGCCTGCGGTGGTCTTCTGGGCGGCACGGCGGCGGTGGCAGCAGGTCTTCCTGGGCGGTGGGGGTGAGCAGTCCATCTCTCCGTGCGGCCGGCGGGTTAAAGCCTGTGGCTCCTCCTCCTCCGCACTGCTCCCCCTGAGCGGCATAGCTCTCACCTGCGCCGGGGGGGGGAGGTGGAGCAGCACGTGCCGAGCGTGTGCCGGCCAGGTGGTGCCATGTGGTGCAGGCGGGCCGGCAGCATCCTGGGCGTCGGGCACACACACATTTGCTCTACAAGATGCACAGACATTTCCCCTTACTTTTGAGGGGGAAAAAAGTGCGTCTTATAGAGTGAAAAATATGGTATGTCATTTCACTTTGTCTGTGTATATGTGATGTAGGAAAACAGGAGTTGACAAAAATAGGTTATACTTGAGTACCAGCTTGCCATTCATCTGAAGATCCTGTCTAATAGCCAACCAGCAAAAAGGTTTCAACTTTTTGGTTGCGAACCAACATTCCTAAGATTTGTCTAAAATAACTGGTCAGGCAAAATGAACTGTTTTCTTTATTTGCCTATTCAGCATTCTTCTGTTGAAACATAATATACCCTTGAACAGTGAAATGTCAAAATGAAATACAATCTATGTTTTAATTCTGAACATGAGACTTCCTCCTATGGCCATTTTAAAATGGGAGAGAGGAATAAAAAGGCAAATGGCATGGTTTTAGATGGTAGCCATGGTGTAGGCCATAGGACCAGAAACAAGTCTCCTAGTGAACTTCAGTACTGCTTTCCAGTCACTAAATAATTTGCAGCCTGACTCAGGTTCTGGGGCAGCAGTGGTCTGCCAGTCCCAGCTTGGGGTTGGGCCATGACTGCACAGAAAGCCCATTCTTGGAAGTCAATGGCCCTTTCTTCTTAGTTGTACACCCTGTCACAGAGTTTTTGTGGTTAAGCTAATACTTTCTCAAATGTCTATAGCCTCAAATTGCTGGGGACCCCTGTAGCAAAGCCTTCAAAAGCAGAAGGAGTACAAGGCAACACTTTAGTCAGAGAATGTCAGTGCTTGCTTAACTCAGCATCTCTCCAGGCTTCAGTCTACTGTTTTCCCACCTGACCTCAGTCACCATACCCTTCTCTTCCTTCATCTGTTCACTTTATCACCATGGTGTCCTTTGGTGGTATTCTGCTTTCAATTTGTTACCTGCCCCAGTCTTATACTTCTAAATGCAAATCACTTGAAAACTCAAATACAGAACTATATATGTGCTGAACTAAAATTATTTAATTAAACTTAAGAACTTTAATAGTTTGTGATGCAGCACTCTTACAACATTCAGCAACTATGTAATATCCAGTTTCTTGAGCCAGATTCTGAATTACTAAGTTCAGATCCAGTCTCAATGCACTGATTCAGTTTGCTACCCAAGCAGGGATGGGCTGCTCTGGGAGCCTTTTTTGCCCTTTTTTTGCAGGGATGCCCCCTGCCATGTGCTGTGCATACATTCTGAATGCGACAAAAAGGAGAATTTAAAAAATAAAACAAATTGGCGTGCAGTGTCTTTTGTTTGAAAACATTTTAAAAATTTTGATTGGGGGGGCTTCTGAAATTTGAGGGGGTTGGCAGGCCCTACATATTGTCCACCCACCACATACTGCCCACCTCTGTCTAAGTGTAGTCTAGGCTGACCCAATATTGCAGGGAGGAGATTTAAGAGAAATATCTAGAATAGACCATGGCTAGTGCTGGTAGCTAATTAGTTCCACACAAATTTTTCCCAGCGGACTGAGGATGGACTTCATGCATATGCACTTCCTGCTGATACCTGGCTAACTAATATTGGAAGCAAGGTACTGGACATGATGGAAACTGGTCCTTTCCTGTTACATTGGAGCATGCCTACTCCCCTTCTCATAGCTTGGGAAGAAATTTCAGAACCACATTGGGCCTTTGAAGACCCACAGAGGGGAGACCTGAGGTGCCTGGAATGGTCACCCTGTAAGAAGACCATTCTCACAAGTGGGGAGGAAATGATGAATAAAATCTGTTCTGTATCAAGCTGGACAATACAACTGTTAATATGTTGTTTCTAATGCTAGAATGAGTATTGAGAGAATTACTATTCCCTCTTGAAAAACCAAAACTGGTACAGTTCTTTTAAAGTTGGTTATCATTTTAATTTTTAATTTTTTGGTATCTCTCCTTGGACTACTTGTATGAAACTCCAATGTCTTATCTATGTCCAGAGCATAGTGACAATTCTAGACACCAGTTCCCATCACCCATCCAACATCAACCTGTTCCTGCTCTATTACTTTTCAGCAATCTATCTACCCCAACAATACAGCTAAAGCTTGCCTTCAAACTTTTCTGTTAATAAAAGGATAACTTAATATTTTTCCCACCTGCTTTCCTTTTCCACTAATGTCAGCTCTTGTGTGCTATAAATACCTGATCATTTCTAGTACTCTGGAGATATTCTGACAAGCCAAGTACCAGGCTGAGAGCTCCCACCTGGGAGTCAGCTGCCATTGGACACTGAATGAGGCCTCCATGTGCACAGGCATGAAGGAATAATGGCTGCCACATGTGAACTTCAATTACAGAATGCTACCTCCACTGGGGTTAGAAATGCATGCCCTTATAGAGGCTCAGAGAACTACTTAATTATAGGAAACACCATGTTTTTTCATCATTTATTAAGTGAAATATAAAAGATTTAGGTGGAGTCTGTTAAGAAAACACAAGAATAATCTGACTATGCTGTTATGGCATGTGCCAACACTGCAATGCTTCATTTGAAAATATTTCTATGGAGCTTTAGGTGGCAGAATAGAGTGTGACAAATCAATTGAAAGACAACAACAGCAGCTGTGCTGGTCAGGCCCAAAACAGGAACTATCCTTTCTTCTTGCATTAGGAAAACTAAGAGAAACCTTTTGATTTTGCATATGACTGTGTGAATTATGGTTCAAAATATAAGATACTGTCTCTTTAGAGAAGGAGTGTTAAACTTCTTTTAACCCAAGGGCTAAATTTTTAGAGAAGCTTTTGCAGCCCCATGCCAGAGGTGTCTGTGGACAGAGGCAGAAGGAGTGGGGCTAAAATACCATCATGTTTTAGTTTAAAGCTCTTACTGCCAGCAATTAAAGTAAACTGTAGAGAGATGGACCTGCAAGCACTGGGGAACCACCGAATGATACATGGTTCAGGGGGAAAAGCTTGGGGTTTATCTACTGATATCTATCTGTTGAGGAAAGGGTCTATCTATTATTATTATTATTATTATATTATTATTATTATTATTATTATTATTATTATAACATTTCTATGCTGCCCCTTGCCGAAACCTCGGGGCAGCTTACAACATGATAAAATACATTGAAATACAATAGTACATAATAAATTACCAGTAAATATAACAATACAAAAAATACATTGATTTACAAATACAAAATTAAAATTATCAGTATAAAATAAAAATATAGGAGGAGAAAGAGAAGGAAGAAGAAGTTGCCCAGGCCAGATCATATGTTTTAACAATTGAAATGATGTTTAAATAAAAAGGTCTTTACCTGGCACCGAAAAACCAGTAACGACGGTGCCAGGCGGACCTCTTTGGGGAGTGAATTCCATAGTTGGGCGCCACCGCAGAGAAAGCCCTCCTCCGGGTACTTACTCTCCTAATTTCTTTCATGGAGGGTTCCCGGAGAAGGGACTCTCCCGCAGATCTCAAAGGGCGGTCGGGCATATACGGACGTAAGCGCTCGTTCAGGTAGCCAGGACCCAAGCCGTTTAGGGCTTTGTAGGTCATAATCAACACCTTGAATTGGGCCCGGGCTTCAATGGGAAGCCAGTGAAGCTGATGGAGGACTGGAGTCATGTGAGCATAACGCCCCGTCCCCGTCAGCAACCTGGCAGCTCTATTTTGCACCAATTGAAGTGTTCGGACTGTCTTCAGGGGAAGCCCCACGTAAAGCGCGTTACAGAAGTCTAGGCGGGAAGTCACCAGCGCGTGTGTCACCGTCGCCAGGCAGTCGTATTCCAGGTAGGGGCGCAGCTGATTAATCAGCCGAAGCTGAAGGAAGGCGTTCCTTGCTACCGCTGTCACCTGAGCTTCCAAAGAAAGCTCCGGGTCGAGGAGTACTCCTAAGCTGCGGACCTTATCCCTAAGAGGGAGTGTTGCACCATTCAGGACCAGGTCAAATCCACCCTCTCCGAAACCCGATCTGCCAACCAACAGGACCTCCGTCTTGTCTGGGTTGAGTTTCAGTTTATTGGCCCTCATCCATTCCCTTACCTCGGCCAAGCACCGGTTCAGCAGAGCCACTGCCTCACCTGGATTAGTGGAAAACGAGAGGTAGAGCTGGGTATCATCAGCATATTGATGATTCCGCAGCCCACACCTCCTGATGACCTCTCCCAGCGGTTTCATATAGATGTTAAATAGCAGAGGGGATAGAATGGAGCCCTGTGGTACTCCATGGCATAACTGCCATGACGTAGAGACATGGTCCCCCAGCACTACCTTCTGGAATCGACCGTCGAGATAGGAGCGGAACCACTGCAAAGCAGTGCCTCCAACCCCCAATCCCGCAAGCCTATCCAGAAGGATACCATGGTTGATGGTATCGAAAGCCGCCGAGAGGTCCAGAAGAACCAACAGGGATGTACTCCCCCTGTCCTTCTCCCTGCACAGGTCGTCGTACAGGGCGACCAAGGCAGATTCAGTACTGTACCCGGGTCTGAAGCTGGACTGAAAAGGATCCAGATAATCAGTTTCCTCCAAGAGTGCTTGGAGTTGTCCCGCCACCACTCGCTCCAGCACCTTGCCCAGAAACGGGATGTTGGCCACAGGTCTATAGTTAGTGGCCATCTCTGGATCCAGTGACGCTTTCTTCAGGACCGGTCGTATTACCGCCTCCTTTAAAGGGGCAGGCACTCGACCCTCCCTCAGAGAAGCGTTAACCACTTCCAAGATCCAGGTCCCAATCCCGTGCTTGGAGTTATTTATTAACCAAGACGGGCAAGGATCCAATAGGCAAGTGGTGGGACGTACTCTTCCAAGCACCTTGTCCACATCATTGGGCCGCAATAATTGAAATTCCTCCAGTAATTTTGGACCAGACGGTGGCATTGGCGACTCCTCAGAGACCTCTGATTCATTAGTGGAGTCCAGCTCGTGATGAATCTGAGCGATTTTCTCCCTGAAATGCCTGGCAAAGTCGTCACAGCGGGCCTTTGAGGGTGGCATCGGATCTTCCTTAGGACCCAGGCGAACCAGGCCTTGCACCACTCGAAAAAGCTCCGCTGGACAGCATTGTGAGGAGGCAATGGAAGCGGAAAAAAACTTCTTTTTCGCCGCCTTCACCGCCACAGCATAGGCCCGATAGTGGGCTCTCAAGTGTGTTCGGTCAGATTCATCCCGTGATTTCCTCCACCTACGCTCTAGGCGTCTCCCAGCTCGCTTCATCACCCGTAATTCAGGTGTATACCAAGGGGAAGAGCGGACTCTGCCCGGTGGGAGAGGACGCTTAGGAGCGATCGTGTCCACAGCCCTGGTCATCTCTCCGTTCCACAGTTCGACCAGAGCCTCGACAGGAGCACCAGTCTTGTCCGCCGGAAACTCCCCCAGGGCCCCCAGGAATCCATCCGGATCCATCCGGCTCCGGGGGCGGGCCCATACAATCGGGTCCGCACTCTTATAGAGGGAGAGGCCGCTCTCGAGCACAAACCTCACCAGGAGGTGATCTGACCATGACAGGGGAGTCAAACATAAGTTCTTCACCCTCAGGTCATCCTCTACCTGCCCCGTCGTGAATACCAGGTCCAGAGTGTGTCCACGTTCATGGGTAGGGCCAGTGACGTGTTGAGACAGGCCCATGGCCGTCATAGAGGCCATGAAGTCCTGAGCCGCCCCGGTCAGTCCAGACTCGGCATGGAGATTGAAGTCCCCCAGGACCAACATCCTGGGGGTCCTCAACACCAGATCCGAGACGGTCTCTGTCAGCTCAGATAGGGAGACTGCTGGGCAGAAAGGTGCACGGTACACCAATAGAATCCCCAATCTGTCTCGTTCGCCCAACACCAAGTAGAGGCACTCCAGCCCTGGTCTCAAAGGGACCGGAAGACCCGTGAGAGAGATGGAGGCTCTGTAAACCAACGTGACTCCCCCTCCTCTCCCTTCTGGGCGTGAACAGTGTTGAACCAGATACCCGGGCGGGCACAACTGGGAGAGGGCAACATCCCCTCCCTCCCCCGCCCAGGTCTCCGTTATGCAAGCCAGGTCGGCCCCCTCATCCACAATCAAGTCATGGATGAGGGAAGATTTAGTATTGATCGACCTGGCATTGAGCAGCAGCACCGTCAGACCCGAGGGGTGGTTGACAAGGCTACCTGGCGCCCTCTGGTTGGGGGCAGGATCAGAAGGAGGGACAGGTGTCAGCCATCTGTCCATCCTTCTTCTACGTGGACACGTTAAGCCCCTATTGTTGTAACGACCATTGCCCGTGACCACGCCAATAGCAGCCCCCGTGGGTTCCCCAGGATATATAAACGTCGACATGGCCAGGAATGACTCAAAGCACTAATTAAAGCAGGGTAAGATTATAAAGTAGGTCGGAGGAGGAGAAAAAGAATGATAAAAAGAAAAAAAAAGAAAAAGGATCAGCAGTAGAATCAGCAGTAGGCAAGCCTATTTCAACAAGAGTCCATGGCCAGCCCAGCCCCCCTCTCGTCCCCCCGAACGGCACCCCAAACGGCGGCGACCCCTTTGGTCGCCGCCCTTCGGCCGCCGGCCCCGGCCGTTGCCGCGGCTTTGACTCCGCAGGGCGCCTCCGAGACCCGCCCCGTCGCGCACCGCGCGCGCCCGATCACCTGGGCTGGCGGGCGGCGCTCTCCGGCGCCGCTTGCGGCCGCGCTGGCCGGTGGAGCTGGCTGCCGTCGAGGTCGCAGCCGCGTGCGTCTGCCTGCATTCGCTTGCCCGGGAGCGGCGTGATGCTGGAGGTCTATCTAGAGAACTAGCTAGCTAGCTAGAGAACTCCAGCAGGACAGATTGGGAATACAGACAGCTGAATTTAGTCTGCAGGCCTGAGATTCTGTATCCCTATTTTAAAGACTGGGGAAGGCTTGAGTGGAAACATTGCTCAGGCCTAAATTGTTTGAAAATCTGCCTCATCCCATAGGAATCTGTCAGACAGCTACAATGATTGCTGGAGGTTCTTCTCATAAATGCACTCACCTTACTGGGTTCCTTACTGGGTGGCATTCTGAACATGGAGCTCCCTCTCAGTGGAGATCAGCCTGGCATTTTCACTGTTATCCTTTAGGGAGAAGGCAATATCTGTGCTGTGCAGTTGGTGTTTCATTGGTGATTGTTGCCACTTTGATTCTATCATTTGGTTTCATAACGATTTCATTATGTTTGCCTACCTGCTTGGTTTGTAGCTTTGGTTTACTGCCTGCTGCCCAGCTTACCAGAGAAATGCTAGCCACACCTATATGGCAGGAAATTGCACAGGGTCAGTGCAGATACAGCATTCCTCACAGTTGGCTACCAAGTCTCTGCTTAACACCTCTAGTAGAAGAAAATCCATCAAATGATATTCAGCTTTGGTGCAAAGCCACAAAACACACGGTAGAATGGAAGTCCAAAACTTGGTGAATGTTGATATGCAAATGAAAATATAACCTCACTTTTCAGACAAATGATAGTAAATGCTGACTGTCAAATACAGGCAGCTGTCAATTTAGCAGTGTGTCTGGACATTTGTAAAATCCATCTAAGATGGTGAATATTCATCAGTTTTTCAACTTCACTGTTCTACATATATCCTACATGAACACACAGCAGCAGCATTCTTTTGGAATGCTACAAATGGGAGGGAATTGCTCATTTTTGTGCCCATTTGCAGATACACTCATACACCAAAAAACCAAAGGCACTAGGCACTTTGAAGGGGCAGCATGTGCCTGCCTCTTAAGGAGATTATCAAAGCTAGCTTTCTGGCCAGCTTTTGCAATCTCCAAGTAAAAACA
Source organism: Varanus komodoensis (assembly GCF_004798865.1). Taxonomy (NCBI): domain Eukaryota; kingdom Metazoa; phylum Chordata; class Lepidosauria; order Squamata; family Varanidae; genus Varanus; species Varanus komodoensis. The sequence goes on from NW_025335269.1 coordinate 805,397, forward strand.
AAAAAGTTGTGGTTGGAACTGTGGTGAGTCCAAAAGAGCTTATGATAATGATGGGGAGAGAGGGCAGTCACTTCCAGCTGCCCCAGAGTGCTGCTGACTCCTGTGATCTGCTAGGTGAAAGCAGCAAGGGATTTTTGCCACTCTTGTCAGGTGGCTCACAAGGTGCTCGATTTTACTCACAGTGAACCATGTTATCCAGGTTTGGATAACTCAACAACCAGCTATGGAGAGAATGAATCTTAGAACAATCTATGGATTCTTGCCATGGGTAGTTTGTGGCAGGGGGAACCCTACCCATAGTTAATTACCATACTGGGTTTCATGGCTCAAATATTGTTATTGTTGCTTGCTTGCTGCATTGTACAAACCCAGCTGTTGGCATGTTACCATCTCCTTTGCTGTTCTATTCTTTCTCCCACCAGAAGGTGGCCACCATTTCCCCCTCTCCTGAATGCTTTACAGATCTGTGTAAATAGCAGACACAAAATCTGTTGGAGTTTGTCAGCCAATGCAGAAGGCCAGGATTTCTATACCTGTTCATTAATGTTTTAGGTGGTTCACTGGCAGGTTGTTAAAATAACTAACGACTACTTCACACATAAAGGTGTGCTGTGCCAGCTTGGTCAAAACTACCTCTTGTCAATGGTAGATTTATGGAGAGAAACAGCAACAGAATCAGCAACAGCAGAGCCAGAGCCTACTGGGGATCCCCCCGTCCCCCAGGTCATGGAGTTTGTATGTAATCCAAGACTCAGATACTGATTTTTCTGGAACCACAAGGAATGAGAGAAGTTACTCTGAGGAGATTCCGAGTGGTCAAGAAATAATCAGGTTCAATATACTATAGAACACATATTTGGGGTGATTTTGGTGACTGCTGTTTGTTGTACAGAAGAAAAAAAGAGATGAGACTGTACTTGTGGACACTCTCATCTTGAGAACTCCTGAAGGCACAGCAACCCTTTTGTCTTTTGTATCTTATCACATTTTGGATCAGGGCAGTATTTTTTCAACTTCAAACTTTCAGCTTTCAGAGAAAGTCTCCCAGGCTTTTCTCTGCTGAGGAACTCTCAACATCTGCCAGAAATCTTAGTGCACCACTTTATTTATTTAATAACCTGCCTTTCTGTCAAAATTGGTGCTCAAGGCAGCTAAAGATAACATATAGATAAAAACAAAATCTTAATTAAGACTTAACCTAGAAACAAATAAAAATACAATAAAAGAAATTAGCCGTGCCCAGCCAATACTCCCCTCAGCAACCAATCAGTTTATATATCAAAAGCCTGCCTGAATAAAACCCATCCTTGCCTATCAGTGAAAAGACAACTCAATACGTTCAGTGTGGGATTGCCATTCACCATATGAACTGAAAGTACACCTTAGAAAACAAATAAGATCCTTCTGTTTCTGCTCAGTGCGGGTGATGTTCATCCTGCCTTTCAGTGAGGCATGTCTGCTACAACTTCTCAACAAGAAACATCTAAAAGTTAGCAAGAACTACAGGAGCCCATTGGCCCCAAAAGAACCAGTACAGTTTTTTGAACTGTCATCTTCCCTTAGGTATCATACAAAGCTTCCAGATGCATGGTTCCTAATGCTATCAAAGAAAAGACATTGTATAGTTTTTCCATCTTTTTCTCCTCATTAGATTTTACCACAGAAAGAAAAAAGGTAGAAGAAATGGTAAGAAAGCATGTGGGGGAGGGGGGCTTTACAATTGTTATTAAGTACTATTTTTAGTGGAATGGTAGGGTATCAGTTCAAATGATACAAAACTGGATGTCATCTTGACCCCCATAACACTGCTTGAAACAGGCAGGACAGTTGCATGATAAAAGCTTTTTCTGGAAGCACCCTTGTTCCTTCAGTCAAGTAGGATGCATCCTATCATGAGCTGTCCCTATATTTTAGCTGACAGATGTAGAAATCCTGACTATGGTTTAGCAGGTGCTATGAACATGAAAAAATTACTGCTCTGGTGAATTGTTGCAGTTCTGTAGATGTTAAGCCATTCTATGAGGAATGGCCTTCACTCTTGGAAGAATATATTATAAGCAGGGCTTTTTTTGTCATAGAACGCACCGGAACAGCTTTCCGGCACCTTTTCTTGACGGATTTTTCCATGTGATTGTGAATTGTTCTGTCAGGCATAGCAGGTCTGCAGCAAAAAGTATTAAAATAGTGCCTGTGGGCTGCGTATGTGTCCACGCTGCTTGTGAGGGCGCTGCTCAGCTTGGGATCGGTCATGTGGTCATGCACTGAGTGCTTACTGCCGGCAGCAACCATTACGTTTATGTGTGTGTAGAGTGACTGGCTACGTGCAAAAGGTAAATAAGTTCTTTATTTCAAAAAAAAGTTGGTGAATTGAAAATCATTTTTGGTGTAAAAGTGTGACCCCAAAAGCTGAGTTCCGGCACTTTTTTTTTTTTACAAAAAAAGCACTGACTATAAGCACATGTTATAAAGACTATTCAGACTTTATTAACACTATTCAGTGTTCACTGCACACTGCAACATAAGCCCATGTGGGTTAAGCCCAAGAACTCATGATGTGCCTCACAGAAAAGCAGGTCCGTTGTGGGTACTGGGGTCCCTCCTCTCCCTTTAGTCCTCCTATGTGTATCCAATGGCACTTCAAGGAACACTGAGGTTTCCTTCCCTCCCTGTGGCAAAAACATACCACTGACAGTCTCCTCAGAGTGCTCAAGCAGAAAGTGGGGGCAGCTGTTGGAGGTGCCAAATTGTGTACCCCACCATACTGAAATCCTTTTAGGACTTGGCATGGTAGAGCATGGCAAAGATGGAAGGAAGGGACTTGCCACTGTGGTGGGGAGCAGGCAAACAAAGTCCTACAGCTGGCTTATGTCCTCTTTTTATGCTTTGCTTTTGCTGCTTTTGTGGCATTCCTTGTATGCTACTGTTCTGTGTCTATTTTTAAAACATTACATCACACAGTGCATTTAAAAATAAGGCAGATTGAAGCAAACTTTTTAAATTAACATGATCATAATCTCACCTTAGCTATTCACTGTTATGTATGGAAAGACATGTTTAAGTTTTAATTCAAAGTCATTTTAGGAAGCCTCTTGGGGCAAAAGCTGACTAAATTAAAAGTATAAACACTTTTTTGTTTTATATGCATATTACCACCTGACACATACAAACAATGCATTACATCCAGATATTAACAGAAACACAAAGCAGCCTAATGCACTTATTGCCTTTCCATCAGACAACAATTAAAATTTCAGTAAGTGCAACCTAGATGCGAGCACTTCTCTTCCCTGTATGAGTGCAATCCTGAACGTTATCTACTCAAAGGTAAATCCCACTGAGTTCAGAGGGTCTTACTCCCTTATAAGTGGGTTTAGGTCTACAGCATTCGATTATTTTATAATATGATTTCATTTCCTAATAAACCAGTCATAAATGAATGGCAATACGAATATGAATAGTAGTAAGTATAAAATTACAAAAAGATCATTCAGATAAGATGATCCAGGGGACCCAAGGGAGGGACTCGCCCCACTGCTAGCAATTTACACAAGACTGCAGCTGGTCGGGAAAATAAGTGTGTCTCCGCTCCCCTCGAGCCTGCATTTACTATCATTTTTAAAAGACATAAATAGTCCTGTTAATGGTCACTAGAGAGTCAATCCTATGCCTGTTGAGACAGAAAAATGCTAATTGGTGCAGGCTGGGAAATGTACGGCTTTTTTCTGCCTCAGCAAGCACACGATCACGCCCTAAGAAACAATAAAAACTGTTTACGTTGCTTTTCTGACGCTCCTGAAGGTTACTGACGTATTTCTTCTCGTTTTTCTTTCAGAACATTTCTCTTTAAGGACACGGTGCTCTACGCCAGAGGTAACAGCTACGCTGACTTAGAGCGCCAGCGCCCGTCCCGGTGGGAAGCGGAGGGAGGAGCTCGCGCCGTGCCGCGCCGGCCTCTCTGCTAGAAAGCGCGCTCCTGTGGCTGCTCGACTCGTGATTCCAGCGCGCGGTCGCCTGGCAATGGCCATGGAGTCGTGGGAAGAGCGGCTGTCGTTCCCGACTTTCCTAAGCGGGCTTCCCCCGGGGGCTGCCTATGGCTACGGCGTGGAGAGTCCGCAGGGCATGCGCCAGAGGGAGTTCGCCCGCTTAGGAGGTAACCCGACTTTGCGGGGAAGGTGGTGCCTGACGGGAGAGACAATCAAAGCCCAGGAGCCCTGGTCTCTTCCCCTCAGCTCAGAGGCACCTTAAGCCAAGCAGCTGCCGCCCTCTTGCTTTCCTCACGTCACGGGACGGCGAAAGTGTGCTGGCGCTGGCCTTGGGGTTGGAGCCTCGGGACCACTCCGAGAGTCGCGTGTGAAGGGGCAGCAGGCGCAAACCTAATTTCAGAATGCTGGTGCTGAGATGTCAGTGAATATAGTATGCAACACTGCACATGTTTTGTGCACTATTGTTATTTTCAAGATAGGGTTAGCAGTTTTGTTGTTCTAACAGGAAGTACAAGCAATTATATAGCTTGGAATGGTGCATGGGCCTTTGAGGAAGTGGAATGTAAATGCCATTAAGTCCAGGGTGTAAGATTACAAGGCTATTTAATGCTACCACTTAGCCTTTGAAAGAAAAGCAGCATACTCAGTACCCAGAGGTGATCAGACAAGTAGAACCAGTGTGCTGTAAGAGGCTTTGAAGATCCAGCCCACATGGACAGGCCCTGGGTGACTTTGGGCCAGACATTGACACTCAGCCTAACCTACTTCACTGGATTTTTGTGAGGACAAGCTAGAAAGCAGGGCAGTGTACTCTGCCTTGGGTTTCTTGCAGAAGAAAACACAAGGTATACAGTATAAAAACTATATTAAAAAAAATCTAACTGTTCATTCACTTGCCTGTTCAGCACTGTTCAGGCTAGAAAAGAATAGGAGAGGGACTCACCACCCAGGAAGACCCCCCCCCCCTTCAGCTTTTCCAATTCTAGAGGGTGGACAGAAAAGTGGCTGCTCCAGATTCTTCCTTCTTCTGTTGCGCCAACCTCTCAGGAAAGGATTTTTTCTTAGGGGAAAAATGAGCAGGTGCATCTCTGGGACAGTGCAATATAGAGGGCTGGTCTCTGACGGAGCAGCCACCATTTCTCTACTCAGTGCCCTGCAGCATCTCTCTCTGAGTGGCTTATTGGGGTTGGGACCCACTTAGCCCCTTCCCCCACCCTCCCTTTGAAAGCTGGAACTGAGCAGGCAGGTTGGGCTGCTTTGTCTCCACTGTGCTGCCTGCTGAGAGAGCACAAGTTAGCAGGCTGCTGCCTTCTTTTGCTTCCTTCTCCTGTCTGGGCAAACCTCCTAAGCATAATCTTTCCTCCGCATGGCTCATAGAGGCGGGATGCACAAGCAGTTGGAGCATTGCAGAGCTGGAGGACAGATGACACCTCCCAAGAGGGAAAGAGGCTGAGTCCTGAAGTGGAGGCAGCAACTGCGCCTGTGTGAGAAGAAGCTGCTGCCTATTCCCAGGCAGAGGGTGGTCAGGATCTCTGCTGCTGTGCTGTCAAGAGGGAGACATTAGATGAGCAAGCATGAGGATGGGAGCAAACTGGTAGTCAGCCTGGAAGTTTGTGGGGCATACCAAAAGAGTAGTTCATCCAATTTATGTGCCATTGGAAGACAAGAGTCCACATTCTTTAATTAGGTTGGTGGAAAATAAATGGGTGAAGAAAATGAGGTGCAGTGCCCCCAGAGCCCAAACTTGGCTGTAAGCCTAGATTTGGTGGTTCTGTTTTCCAAGGCTAACCTTGAATACTGCATTGCTCAGAGAGAGAAGGTGAAGGGGTGAGCAGGCACAGATGTCTGTCTTTGGTCTTGTCTTCCATACTGTGGAGCCCAAAGGTGGGGAGTGAGAGAAAGTGGGCGGGAACAACCTGCCTTCTTAAGAAACATGCTACCCATGGAGAGAGGTGGGGAGGAAAGGGTCTTGCATGCCTGATTTTTTCTTCAGCTTACCTCTCCCCAGAAGTGGGAGAACTTGCAAAAGAAAGGAGCAAGAAGATGCCAGGAGGTTAGTGGTTCCCTCTCTCTCGCTCTCCCCCTCCCCCCACACTAGGGATGAGCAGAGGCTGCTCTTTTGCCTCCCCTCACTAATGAGCTGCTTTCTCCAGTGAGTGGCAAAGTTAAAAAGTAAATGTCTAATGTTATGTGTAACTTGGCCATTATTAGAGCCAGCAAATATTCTAGTTGTGGTCAGAAGGCCAGCCAACTATTCTTAGCAACCCCTGAAAAAGAGGACATGAAAGACAGTATTAGACAGAATTCTGTTTCTCTGTCTGCTCGTGGCCCTTTCTTAATTTTTTACACTATTAGATCTCTCTGTGTGATCTTGTCTGTCTATATCATCTTTGTATCCCAAAGAAAAGATGTTCAGTTTTGGTTCTCAAGTATACTGCATGAGGGAATGAAAAGAAGCATTGATGACAACCTTCAAAAAGAATTAGTGGTAATATATGTATACCAAATTACCCATGTTGACTGGGGAATTCTGGGACCTTTTACTGTCTAAACATGTATATTATTGTGCCCTTTGAGTGTACTGGCACTATCTGTTTTTTCTCCATTAACTTTCTGTTGTGACATTTTCAGGTGTGTCTGTGTGGGGGGAAGGTAAACATTGAAGCAGATTCTAAATAGCTTGACACCTGTTGGCTAAGGGAAGCCAGTAAATCAAGAATTTCTGAGCATAAGAAGTCATTGTAGATTTTAATTTGGAATTTAGTTTCCATAATCCCAACAAATGTCGTTTTATTCAACGTCAGATTTCTGCATGTGGAATGAAGCACAGGTTTGTCCAAGAGATGAGTTCATCTGGTGTACTTGTGCTCCAGAAATGGATTTTGTTCTGTTTTATCAAACTTTTCTGTGTTGAACTGGGGTTGAAGTAGGTGTGTGGGAAGAAAAGATGTTGAGACTTATGCATAATTTATCCCCATGCATGCAATTCTTTGGAAAGGTAAGTGAGAACTGAGATTCAAACTGACTCTGCACCACCACATAGAACAATTTACATTATGCTCAAATAAGGCAATCTAAGTGCAAAAAAGAAGAAAGAAAGAAAGAAAGAAAGAAAGAAAGAAAGAAAGAAAAAAGAATTTCCTTCCCATCACACAAAATGTAGGGAGAAATGACACATTATGAGACACATGGGACTACTACCCAAAGTGTGCGTCCCTTTGAACTCTCCCTGCTTTGATCTCACATACAGAAATATTGGAATCGGACAGGAGGTTGAGATGCAGATTGTTATAGCATCACAGCACAGAGTGAGTGAATATTGGTTGATGTTGATTGCAGCTGTAGTCCTGCACCTGTCTCCCTGGGGATGCTGCTGAACTCCATGACCAAAGAGAGCAGTATAAACAGTGCTTTGGAAACAGCTTTGTTTCTTGTATGATCCAAGTTTCACCTCAACTATTTTACTTTGTGTATGAACTTTTGATCATCATAGGCTCCACCTGATTCTAATGAAGTAATAAAAAAGCTATCCCTTCAATCAGATCTCATAAACTGGCTTTCTAAACAAATGTGTTTTTTCAAGTTAAGACAGTTGCCGGTGTGCAAAAATGCTGCTAGAAACAAAGCAGCTGCTTAGGCAAGTTGTAAGTTGCAATGCAAACTAACCTCTAGCCAGGTTTACATGGCAGCAGCTCCATTAATAGAATCAGATTTACAGAGCAGGGCTAAATGTGAGGTGCTGGAAGCATAGTTATGAGTCTAGTACAGGATATGAGACAATTGTGTTTTAACCAGTTATTTGAAGCAAAGCTGCTTGAACCATAAACAAATGGGAAAACATGAAATAAGCCCTTCCAGGTTCAGTTAGGAAGTTGAATATTGTGTGTGTGATTCAAAAAGTTACTTCCAGAGATTTGGACCTGGATTCACAAATGACAACATTTTGTACATTATTTTGTGAATTGTAGCAATTTTGTATGTGTGATGCTGAGGGATAGGGGAGCTTTCTTCAAGCTAAGCTTTCCTTTGAGGAAAGGTCAAGATCCCAGGAATTGGATTTTCCTGATTTGAAGTAATTTTAGCCACTTTCCAGTGCTATATCCTCACACAGCAGTGTTCAAACAAAGGCATGGTCAGATCCAAGACACAACAGCTGTAGGAACATGCCTGGAGAGTATTGCTGTTGATGTGCACTCCACTTCCAAATGATGAGACTTTCTAGGGATACAGAGCAAGAACATGGATTATGTTGCTTTGCAATATTTGCATTTGTTTACAAATGCAAGCTTGAACATATGGTGGAGATTCATCACAATAATATCCAGAAGATCTGATTTTCCCATTAGGTTACCAGGGAGAACCATCACTAGTATAGGATTTTGTGTGTCTTGCTCAGTTTCTCTCAAAATACCTGCTTTCCTGGGGTGGGGAGAGCGAAACTCTTGATTCCCAACTGACTTTCCAAAAGAGTTCATATGTTCACAGTTCTCCTTTACAAAAACAGGGCAGTTGGCCAGCCTGCAACAGCCATCATGAAGATATCCAGTCCTCATCCTGTTTCTATAACATTTCAGTTTCATAATCAAGAATCTTGTCACAGTGCACTGAGAAGGTGTGCTGTATAGGCAAGGCAAGTATGCATTTCTGAAAGGAACTTCAGAAGGAAAGAGCTTTTTGCTCACTGACGTTCCTGCACAGAATAAGCCAGGCTCACACTGGTAGGGTGGCTGTCCTGCCACAGTGTTGAGTCCACCAATGAGAAGGCCCTTTCTCCCTGGCAGGCCCACATAACTGCTATTAATGTAGGTACTCATGAGGACCGATGACACAGCACATGGACTGCCTTACATGAGCACCGTAATGCAGGAGAGGTCTAATCCTTTCCACTGAGCCACTTCTACCCTTTAACTTATCCCTTTGTGGGGCATTTAAAAAAGATGGGTGAAAACATTGGAGTTTTCTTCTTTTTTTAGCCTCTGCCTGGGTAGGGTGAGTTTAGAGGGGAGTGGTTGGATGGGAAAGTTTCAATCCCCTTCCACCTGAATGTTGTATTTCTGATCTCGATTGAGAGATAGTTCCAGCTATGGGGTAGTATAGAAATGAAATAATAATAATAATAGGGTCTCTTCCTGCTTACTGTGAGGTAAAAAGACTGGGATCAGCAGCACAGTATATTTTTAGTGTGGTCTGCAATTTCAACTTGTCCCCTCAGCCATCCCAGTACTGCATCCAAACTTTTATTAAAGAGTTCCACTTTCTCTCTTAGATGAATAGCTGGAAGAGGACTAGAGAAACATGAATTTATTTGCTTTTCATGACACACAAAGCAGTTCACTTCTGGCTCATGGTTTGGCAATTGTAGCCTAATTGTAAAGGGTGAGGAACCATGTAGATACTGGAAGTGGATTTTAAAATTTAACACCAAACAATTTCTTTGGTGTTATTGCAGGAGGAGCCATGGGGGAGATAATGAAATAGTTGCACAATAGGAAAGGTAACATGCTTAAGACTTGGGATTGAAAGAAGGATTAAACTTCCTACCAGCCTAGGAACTGGAAGAGTGTCAGACTACAGCTTGATATTTAAAGGGAGTCACAAGCATGGTTTTGGGCATCAACACAAACTTGTTGCCTACAAAAAGTAGGCAAACATACAAAAAGTAGGCAAACATACAAAAAGTAGGCAAACATTGGCTCATGAATTTAATCCTTTCCAGGACTTTGGTTGTGACCCAAATTGGTCATGAGTCAAGTTAAATTTCCCCATAAGGTTCAATGTAAATAAGGTTAATCCGTTCTGTAAGCATTTTTTTTTTAATCTGAAAATTGTGAAGCAAAGTGACAAAGAACAACAAAGAATGCGGCCATCTCTCCCCACCCCCCCCGACCACAAGTGCGACCATCTCCCTGCCTCCCCCAGCACGACCGAGATTGCGCCTGTCATCCCAGCACGCTGTGTGTGGGGGGGAGAGACGGGCGCAAATGGGGCGTGCTGGGGGAGAGAGACGGGTGCGAATGGGGCACGCTGGGGGAGGGAGAGACAGACGCAATCTTGGCCATCGCCCTACTCGGAGTGGGGTGGGGAGATGGCTGCGATCTTGGTTGCCACCCTATGCAGAGTTCGCAACCCACGTCAAAATTTTCATGACATTTTTGTTCACGACCCAGTTTGGTTGTGAACCAAGGCGTTTGTGAGCCGAGGTACCACTGTATTTCCTAAACCCTCAGGTTTGCTGAAGATGATAGAATCTGGAATCTGATCAATGCAATTTTTTACCATGGTAAATGATAAAGTGGCACAGAAGAAAAGCACAGTTCTGTAGCAGGTGGATGGGTAATAAACAGTACTCTGTACTTTGAGTTAAGGTGGAAATGGGTAGAAATTCTTCTTGTATATGACTAGACCCAATGTATGTATGACCCAATCTGTAAGTTAACGTCCACTTTGTGCTGTGCAAACTACTGTTCTTCTGTTAAGGTACAGTAATTTTCTACAACTTTCAGCATGCAAGTGAGTGATAGGGCTGACAGTATCTTCAATTGATTTGGCTTTATCACTCACTGTCGACTGGTATTAGAGTTTTAGACACTGGGGTATAGCTTTCCATATGAGAGGCTGAAGAACTTAAATCCAAAATCTGTGGAATAGAGAAGAGTACTTAACATGTGTCTGGTTCAGCCAAACCATTGCTTAGATTCTTTTGCTTGGTTTTAGCTTCCAGACATAAAAGCAATACATGATTTGGAGCTGCTTTTCTTCACTGGTTATTTTGAACATGAGTAGCATTGTAACCTGCATTTGGAATTTGTGGATAACATGTTTGTCTGATTATTAAACCCTGCAGCCAAAAGACCAGAGTTAAAGGTATGTCACATTGGCTGGTCACAAAGCCAGTGAAGTGAAGTCAGGGCTGTGTCAAGATCAAGGCCTGAGTGACGCTGCAAATGCCTGGAGAACCAGGAACACCTTTGCAGGCACTTACAGGGAACAGCTGAGGAGCAATTATGCAGTGTAGCTAGAGGGCCTGAAGACCAGCATAAAAGGCCTCCCTGCACTGCTGCTCTTTATCACAGCAGTGTGTGCTGTCCTGGTAACTCCCTTGTGCTCTGGCTCCCTGCATTGCCTTGCCTTGCCTGAATCTTGGTTCCTGCCTACCTGATCTGCCTCCTGCCCAGCTGCAGTCTGTTCCTGCTGCAGGTGTTGTTGCCAGCCTGACTCTGTCTCCCCAGGTACCTGCAGCCATCCTCCCTGACCTTGCCTGCTCCAAAATGTTACTGTCTTTCTAGAACTTGATCTTTGAACTGTGAAATCTTGGACTGTCTTGTTCATATCTTTCATCTTCCTGCTTGACTCTGGACTGTTAAAGAAACATGCTTCTTCCTTCTGGTCCTCTGAACCTGCTGCAGGACTCTGTTCAGCACCTATGCCCTCACCTTCATATTCCAACCATAGTTGCCTGCTGCCCATGACATGGACATTACAGCCTAATGCCTTAACCAATGTGTCCCATGATCATGTTGCAGTGTTGCCTATTGTGCCTGTGTACAGTATATCTATCCATGGACCTACACTTTTTCCTTAGTCCTTCAGGCTTAAACCTTGTTGGGGAGGAGGGGATGTCAAGGTCCAGCAAAGATGTTGCTCATGGTCCTTGTCCTATATTGCCTTAAGAAGTATCTGAACTTTTCTGTATTGCTTGAGGAACTCTCTTTTGAGCTGACCCATACTTGGGTGGTTTTTTTTTTTACTTAAAAAAAAACTTGCCAGTAGCTGGCAAGACTCATTAAAGAGTGAGAGGAAGCCTCTTCTATCATGTTTTGCTATCCTTATGCTGGCATAATATGGCGGAGGTTTTTTTGGACACTACAATTATATTCTGGATTTGGAACTGCAACATGAAGAGCAAGGGGAAAATATTTATTCATAGCCATGTTGAGATTTTCACCAGGAAGCATGTTGTGAGTACACACTATTTTGCTTAATCATTTTGTGAGAAATGAGCTGTGTGCTCCTTTTCAGTGTTATTAGTCTTTGAGTGGATGAGGATTCAATTTCACTGAAAAAAACCAAACCGGTCATTTTTTTCCCCTTATAAGTCAAGTTTATAAAGGGGTCATCTAGAGTGGAAAATAGATATTTGTGGGTTCCTTAAACCTTTTCCAACCAACATGACATGTAAATTACTCATTAATTATGTATGATAGGCAAGTTAGGCTACCTGAATGTGGGAATGAGAATACGACAGCCCTAATATTTCAGTGTGTAATCCATTTCCATTTTTCCCGTTGCAGGAATTACTTACCTTGACCATGCAGGTACTGCACTCTACCCAGAAAGTTTGCTAAAATCCTTCACTGATGACCTCACTGAAAACGTTTATGGTAAGGAAAGCTCATGTAATGTCTTTAAGGACTTGGCCATATTGGCTTCACCCATCAAGTCACTGTCCTGTAAGCTAGAGCAAAGGGCCTACATCCCCACTAGAAAGTACAGAAGAGGAGTTGATGGAGTTCTTCACTTTAGTCAGGGTTGAGGAGCCTGTTTGGGTGTGGAAGTGGGGTTGCCCTCTGGATGTCCCAGTGGGTCAGGTGATATGTATGGAATCTCCCTTAGTTAGGGATCCTGTTTTGCTTCCTCCAGGCTTTTCCCAGTTAGATAAAGCCCTTCTTGGTGGGTAAAGCCCACCAAGTCTCTGGCTTTGCTCCTCCCTGCTGCCAAGCTGTCAGAACAGGAGGACCCAGCAGCTCTTCATTCCTGTGACCTGCTGTGCTTTGCAACTTAGAATTTAGTGCCAGAGTTTCCCATTTTCCTCCCCCCCCCTTTTTTTTTCCTTTGTGCATGCCAGGTCTCAGGGCGTAAGGTTATATGGGTAAGGCACATCATATTTCTGAGCTTTGTATGGTGCTCTAGGAGACTTGACTGAAAAGCAAGACAAAAATGCTTTGAGTAAATAAATATAATACTCTCTTCTGAGTTACAATTTGTGGAAGTTAATAAGTAAAATATATCCTGTTTTAATGTCAAAGCAGGGATAGTGAAGCTTAGTCTGAATATATATATGTCATTCATTCTACAGTGCCTAATTTAATTTTATCAGCATATTGATTTTTAAAATTAAAACCTGAAGCATCTGGCTTCAATTGAATTATATTTGCATTAAAGAAAGCACAGTTGCTTTTTTAATGCCCATCCTCCCAGCTTGAGGATCCTCCTTTGGAGCCCCTCGTGATTCCTTTTTGGTTTAAACACTCTAAATAGTTTGATAAGGTAAAGGTAAAGGTTTCCCCTTGACATTAAGTCCTGTCATGCCTGACTTTAGGGGGCGATGCTCATCTCCGTTTCCTAGCCAAGGGAGCCAGCGTTTGTCCACAGTCTCCGTGGTCATGTGGCTGGCATGACTAAACACCGAAGTGCACGGAACGCTGTTACCTGCCCACCAAAGTGGTACCTTTTTATCTACTTGCATTTGCATGCTTTCGAACTGCAAGGTTGGCAGGAGCTGGGACGGAGCAACGGGAACTCACCCCGTTGTGTAGATTCGAACCAGTGACCTTTCGATCTATCAGCCCAGCCAGCACAGCGGTTTAAACCACTGTGCCACCTGCAGTTTGGTACCATCAGCAAATTGGCCACTTCACTCCTTACTCCTAATTCTGGATCAGTTATGAATGGGTTGAAAAGCATTCATCTTATTAAAGAACCTTGTGAGACCCCACTATTGGTATTCCTCTGTTGGGAGATAGTCAAACTGCAATGCAGTATATGGTCATCATTCAGCAGCAGTAGCTTGATTGGCATGTGACACTTGTATTCAGTAGTGGTGCCTTCTGTTGTAATTGAACTTCTGTGTAATTACACTTTATTGCATCAATTTGGGGAGGGGGGCACATCACTGTTTTGCTTGCTTTGTTAATTAATTTATTTAAAAACGTGCTAATAGCGTAAGACCACTGCAGTGAACGATGTGCTTAATCACATCTATGAGCGTGTTTGGGGGTTAGTGCTTTGTAAAAAGAATGAAAAGTCTGTTATAAATCACTGCTCTCTCTTTTCTTTCTTAGGGAACCCTCACAGTCAGAACATCAGCAGCAAATTGACATATAACACAATTGAACATGTCCGATATAGGTAGAATGACATTCTATTTACATGCCACATATTGTGTTTTCATTTGTGTTGAGATTTCTTTGTGCCATAAACCTTTAATTTTAATTGTATTACATTTTATTTATTTCTGACTGCTAGAAATGCCAAAATTCAAGTTGTCAAAAGGTGCCGTGCTATTTGAGGTGAAGTGTGTGATGACCAGAAAAAGTATTCTCAGCAGTGGCACCTAATTATAGAATTCCCTCCCCAAGGAGCATTGTGTAGCTCTTGTCCTTTCACCTCTAGGCCAGGCATATCTACTCTTTGCTTTTTACACAGTGTGTCCCCATGCATGTCTACTCAATGAGTTCAAAGGGGGCTTATGCATAGATGATTGGGCATGGGATTGGGCATGGGATTTGAGCCTGGAGATGTACAACATTTAAGGTGTAATCTAATGCACTAAAGCTTGATGTTTGTATTATGCCTTGTTTTGTAAGCCATAACTCTACTGAAAGGCAGTGTATAAACAAAATACTATAAAAGAGATAAAGGAATGACACATTAAGTCCATCTCTTAGCTTTTATCTAACCCTGGTGGCTTAACTGTTAATTGTTTTTCATTGTTTCAGATGATTTTTTAGTTTTTGTTAACTGAGCAATCTTATGGTCCCTGTGAGAGTATCCCAGGGATCCTAGGATACCTTGGAATCCTCATCCCAAACCTATAGACATTCCTACAACCTTTGAGGGTGGGGATGCAGCACTGGCTGTTGCTTCTCCCCCTCAGAGCATTGGAGCAAGCACCACAGTAGCTGTTCTTTTGAGGCTGCAACAGTGAGAAGAGCCAATGGAGGGAGGGGACATTTTGCTGGGTGGGGGATGGAGAGGCTTTAGGATCCTCTCATCTTCATCACCTTTCCCACCCACCTTCAGTAAGTGAGTTAAACTGGCTCAGAAACCCGTCTAGCTGATTTTTTAAAAGAATTGATGGGTAGTATGAGAGAAGAATTAACCTTGGCTGTCCCTCCCACCCTACTTGGCACTTGACAGCAGTGCATAGGATAGATGGGAGACTGTGTGTCAGGAGTTCAGTGTATAGGCTAGTGCTTGAAAGGTTTTTTTTTCTCTTGCTGTGAGCTATTCAGAGAACTTTTATTATTGGGTGGTACAAAAGTGGGAGAAATTAAGGGTAGCATACAGTGGGCATGTTTATTGCAAGTAGCTCAGTATCACATGTCTGAGATAGTCTAGGACACCCCACTTCCCTTTTGGGCTCCAGACCATGTGTGATCCTTTGTTGGAACATCCCATCTTTCCTGTTGGCTGATTTGTTCTTTCCAGCACTAAGGCTGGTACATGTTACAGGCCAAACATCTGGAGGTCTACAAGATGCCCACCAAAGGCCAAAGGAACCTGACATGTACAGGGTCTTTTAACTTTCAAAGTCTTGCCTCCTTGCCTTTCTATCTAGCTTGCTGGTTTTGAGATTATTCAGATGAGATTGAACCTTTTCTGGTTGTGCTCTCCAATGTTTGTAAGGTCTGCCTCAAAACAGCAACATTGCAGCTCTTAACATACAATCTCTCTTGACCTTTAATGCACAGTAAGAAAAATCTGATACTGCCCCTGCTTAGTATCGGCTTGTCCTTTTGAAAGGTCACTAACGGGGGACAGAAAGGAAAGAAATGAGAGCACTTAACTGTGCTCAGTGCATCTGCCTGGAAGCCTCCTTTCAAAATTTGGATGACTCAATTGCTTGTTTCAAAATCTCTAGTCATTTGTCTATTTAATTCTCTGTATTGTTACATTTCCTTTATTTAAATCCATGCAGTTTTTACATGAGGGTTTTACCCTTTAAAAAGTAGTCTCTAAATCTATTAAATAATAAATGCAGATTTTTTGGTGGAAGCAATTGAGATGCTAGTGGGTATAAGTGTGAAAACTGCCAATACAACACAGTTGCTCTCACCTGGGTGATTGCATTACAGTGACTGAATATGGATTAGTGAGGTGCATACTCAGAGCTGGGATAGCAGTTTTGGGAATGAGCTGCAAGCTGAGAAGTGCTGGCTTCAATCTCACCACAGCTATTAGCTCTTAAGTAGTGCAGCAGCCATGCTGAGTACAGACCCTCCCTGCATTTTTACCAGAATCTAAAGGAGGGAAGCATTCCCTTGGAGCATGGCACCCCAGTAATGCTGAGAGGCCTTGAGCAGCATCCTTCATGATTCTACCTTACAGAGAACGGCCCTTTATTCTGGAGAGCTGGCAAAAGACAGGCTTCTGTGTGGAGGGGGGGTGGGTTGTTCAATCCAAGCATGGTTTAAAGTCAAAGAATTTGTTAGGAAGAGGAAAGATGGGAGTTGAAGTTGCCTTCCACAGTTAGTACCTGGGTAGCAGGCTGAACAGATGCAGAGGTTACTTGACCTAGTCAGACTTGCCACTATGATGTATATGGTGGGGGGGGGGTCTTGTTTTTCTATTTAAATGTTATTTCTAAATGTGCACATAGACATATACATTGCTTAATGCAAATGTTATTCAGACTGTTGCCTTTTTGTGACATGTGAAGGGCCAGGCTATGTGCTGGTAGCCTCAAGAAAAATGAGGGACCTTGGCAATTGGATTCATGATAAAACTGTGGGCTCCTTGTCCTCCTTGAAAGGGTCTGGACCTCTGGCTTTGCTGGAGCTTCTAAACCATCTTCAGGAGCAGCCCTGTTATAAGCTTTGCAGTAATTCACATGGGAGGTTAGCACCACAGAGCCCTCTGACCAGCTGGTCCTTGTTTTGTATGTGGTGACAATGAGACTGTGTCCAACATGTGTCATGCATGCAAACCTGTTCTCAGCTTGCTCAGCTTTTTCTTGTACTAATAGTCTGTTGCGTAGTCACAGAAACAGACTTTCCACTTCAAGTATTTAGTGATTGTTCTTGTGCTGGTATCAATGAACAGGGGATTGAAAAATGGGCAAGATTATATTGGGGTAATTCCTTTAGTGCCAGAGTATAAACATTTTTATATTATACACAACATTAAGCAGAATGCAAAGAGAGCTAATTTCCATTAATGTGGACCACTAGGTTAATTACAATTACACATAATCTTAGCCACTTCAGGTAGTTAGTAATCTAAAACAGTGCTGACCACTTCAAATGCAATGCTGTAGTCAGCCAGGGGTTGAAAACACTTAAAACACAGTACCTGTGTTTCACCTTTTGGGTGCAAAAGAGAAACATGTACTTATTGAGAAATAGTCTGGACAATAACTCCTGATTTGGATGGACCAAATTTTGAATAATACAGCAAGGAGTTCTTGGCTAATTAATGGCTTTCTTTTTAAGCTTCACTCCTGCCTCCAAACTTCATTTTTAGATCATTCCAAGAAACAACCCCCAGTCCAAATCAGTGAACTGTGAGGCCAAAAGCAGCCATTCTGCTCTGTGCAGGGACATGGTGTTTGTCTTCCCCAGAATCCTTGCTATTCCACAAAGACTATTCCACCAGGATAAAAGTTGTGCATGTGCTCACAGAGACATGTGTGCACACAAGCATAAAGAGAGCTTGCATTTTGTGAGCACAACTAACAACTAACAGCTTCCACTGCAGAATTCCTCTGGCTTCTGTTTTGAGCTGGTCCAGGCATGGGAAGGGGGAGCAACTGCATCCTTCCAGTTCAACAGCTATGGTGCTGGGAAAAGTACTGCCTGCTTTTTAAAACGGTTTTGAGGGGGAGAGGTTAAAAATGCCTACTTTGTGACTTTTCTTGAAATTAGGTATATTTTAGATCTGGGGTGCTCAGCCTGGGGCAATCCAGAAGTTTTGGCCAAAGACTCGCCATCCCTCACCACTGGCTATGGGAGTTATAGAGAAAAGTATTTGGAAGTTTACAAGTTCCCTGCAGTTGTTTTAGATTGCATGTACCAAAATTGAGACCTCTGTGTGCAATAGAAGTGCCCTTTCAATTGGTGCTGCTCCAGGACATTTACTCCCTGACAGAACTCAATGGACATCACACTCCGCCTTTAAAAAGTCTTGTTTTCTTGTTCTGAGAACATTCCTTTCTTTACCTGTTTCCCCCAGCCTTTTCTGATGCTCCATGAAGCAAGCCACTTCAACCTGTTGTGGGGAAGCATTGGCCCTGACTTATGAGTGAAATTTTAATCTGTAAAATTTTGAAATAACATTTAGTCAGTGGGCAGAACTGCACTGGAGTCCCTTCTGTTAATCAGAGTTTTGTTGCTGTACTGATGCAAAATACATTTATTGTTGTTGAAGCCCATGCCGATGAATATTGTAGTTTCTACCGTGTTGAAAGCATGACATAAATTCACACTCAGATATAATTGTGGGAAAAGTAGGTGTTCTAAAGATGATGTGTACAGGGGAAAAGGCTCTTTAAAAATTCAGTTTTCTTTTTCATCCATGTAGAAGAGCAAACAAGTGTGCTGTAGTGGTTAAGAGCATGAGACTGGGACTCAGACGACCTGGGTTGTAGTCTCCATTCAGTCATGGAGCTCACTAGTCGACTTTGGGCCAGTTATAGACCCTCAGCCCAACCTACCTCACAAGGTTGTTGTGAGGATAATATTGAGAGTGGGAGGAGAATGATGTAAACTGCCTTGAGTTCTTCAGAAGGAAAAGGGTGGGAAATAAGAAAAAATGGCAGCTGCTCCTGCCCCTTCACCCCCTCACAAATCATGGCAAAGGAGAAGGGGATCAGGAGAGACGAATAAGTGGCCATGCTGCTGCACCTGCCCTTCCACAGAGTGAAGTGGTCCATGCAGAAACAGCTCCCCAAAGCACATGCAGCCTCTTCCTGTGCTGACTTTCCAGTATGAAGTGCCATTGAGAGCAATATGATTTACCTCTGAGTAAAGCCATTGAAGAAAATGTATTTTACTGCTGAAATGCCTAATGCATCTTGGACCATCCCCAGCTGGTGGTTCTTTGAGGAAGGGGGCAAAGGGAACATTCCAAACCTTACTTTCAAAGGGAGGGGGAACAGCATTGCATTTATTCTCCAGGTCTCTGGCACACCTGAGAGAGAAGGGCAGGGAAACCTCAGGGGTATGGGTGGTGAGGGGTGCAGGGCAGCAGCTGAAGGGTTGCCTTCTCCAAGTGGCTACTGCTTTGCCAAAATTCCAGTAGGACCTTTCCTCTTCCCTAGTAGTTCCAGCCCACAGACAAACTCCTCCTGGCCTAAGAACCATGCTACAAGTTTAGTACCCACTGAGATATAATCATGGGGGCGGGGGGAAGCAACATATTAACAAGTCATTATACAAGTGGTCTGAAAAGATCTAGGATATAATGGCAAAAAGAACATGAGGAGATCTGTTTGGGGAGAGTGTCATGTTACCTGCCAGCAAGTCAGGCATGTCAATGCTGATAAAAATGCCTGATGTAGAGCCATTCACTGAATGAGGCCCAAGCTTTGTTTTGTTTCTTTGTTTTATTGATTTGTTCCATATCTGTCCTTCTTTCCCCTGCAAGGAATCGCAGAGTCAGTGAGTTTCATGGCTGAGTAGGGCCTTGATCTTGGGTCCCCCTAGGTCAGAGGTCGGCAACCTTTAACACTCTAAGAGCCATTTGGACCCATTTCCCACACAACAGAAAAGCAGCAAAATCCTTTTGACATCTAAAATGAAGATAACACTGCATATATCATTTTTTACCTTAATGCTATGTATATCTTCATTATGATTTAGCTGCAGCTCTTGTTCAGTCACTAAAAACTGTTATTTTTAATCTTTCATTATAAACTAGTAGGACTCCTTTCATATATTTTGAATAGGAAAACAGCTTCCTGCTGAGTCAAAATCAGTGCTAAAGGGCTGCATGCATTAAACAGCAAACCCCATAAGTTCATGTGCAGTAAAAGCAAATGAAACTACCCACTTATCATTAAATGTTTGGTTTTCTTCAGAAACTTTTCTTCGATTTATCCATGGTTGGCCTAGGGATGGGGAGCTCAGTAAATCGGCGGGAATCCGCAGATTGGGCAGCTGTGCCGGAGATATAGGTGTGTTTAGTGACTGATTAGCAGATAAACAGTCAAGTGATGTGAATTGTGACAGGTCCCAAGCACAGCTTTTAACATTCAGATGAAGGCGATTACATTGGGACAAAGAGAATCTTTTCAGCAGTGTTTCATTTCCTGTAACAGGAGAGCTGCAGGAAGCTTGTTTAGCAGAGGAATGTAGCAATTTACTTAACTAGCTGATTTACTTAACTAGCTAGCGCTGCTGCGTTCCTGAGTGGAGCTTTGCTTCGAGCAGATCAGTGGTTGTGCCAGCGGGTGTTTTGAGGGACGGAGCCGCAGCAGAGGGATTCAAGAGCCACATGCGGTTCCAGAGCTGCGGGTTGCTGACCCCTGCTCTAGGTCCAATACAGCTCACTAACCCCTACACCACACTACCTCTCACTTCCTAAATCAGTGAGACATTTTTCTGGGATAGCATTCTTCAGGTCAAGCTTCTTGTGGGTGTGAGAGTACTGAAAACTAATTTTTCTCCCTTACTAAAGAAACATCAAAGGACTAGTCTAGGCAATTAACAAGTCTACTTAAAAGAATTCTTTTGACTGATGGAGATGCCTCTATGGCATGCTAAGCATAATTAACTCAAAATGTAGCTAAGGATGTGCAGTTGTATTTTTATTCCCTCTCAGATTTTTACTGGGAAAAAATATTTCTTTGCTCATGTACTAAAAGCATGTGACTGAACTAGAATGTGTTATCTGCTCTTCAGTACATATAATCATTTGTCAGTGTGGCCTTGGTTCCATGCAGTGTGATTTCTCAGAAGTGTTTGTGTTGGCACAAACCCTGTTCATTTAACTACACAAATAAATTAAGAAATAGTGGTCAGTACATTGATTTTTGTTGAAGAACATTCTGCCCCCTAGTAGCATGACATGACAAATTAGGGAATGAAAAGGTAAACAACAGTAGCAAGGAACAAGTGGACTCTAATAAAATATTGTAGTTGTGGTCTGCTCCTTCCATGTTCTCTTCCCCGAACTCTGTCCCAGCAACTCAGCCGCAACAAGAATCAGTCAGCATTCTGCACCCCGCTGAACATAGTCATCCCTCAGTAGGCTTGATGTTGTTGTGTCCCTAACCTTAGAATCCACTCTAAAATGTGGTAGTACCTCCGTAAATATTAGGAAGTCCACAAGGCTGCAACTGTTTCCCTCTTTTGCAGAAGTGGCTCTGTTCTGGCTGTGTAAGGATCCACACCTGGGGAATGAGTTCACTGCTATTGTCATAAAAAATTGTGATTAAGTTAGGTTATTCTATACGGCATTTACTTAACATGGCTTTTAGAATGGCAAAAATAATGCTATATACATGTAGCTCTTCATAGAAAGGCATCTAAATAATTCTATTGCTTATAATGATATTAGATAAAGACTCCAGGGGATTATTTATATTGCCATCAGTGAGCATGGCACTGCTAGCCAGGGAAAGTCCCTGCTCTATGGCATAAAAATTAGCACCAGTGGAAGAGAATGTGGGTAAGGAAGAAACTCAGCATCACTTATAAGCACTCTGGGAAAGGGAGTTTGCTATGTCCGTGACTAGTGATCCCATGCTGTCAGCTGCAGTATTTTGTGGTTTGCAGATTTCAGATTTTCTGTAGCAGTTAGAGTCAGGGCCTGAAACCATATCCAGGCTGCTTGAGTCAAACCTGAGCTGTTCATTTATGCAAGAGTAAATGTTAAAATAACTTTGGCCCAGTTCTTGAAGGAAATTTTCTCCTAACGAGATTTAGGTGTTGATTTTTATATGCAAGGATTATGCAAAAACAGCACTGAAAAAAATGTTTTCATTAGCAAATTGTAGTTACAAAGTAGTTTCATCCTTTAAAAAAAAAGAAAAGAAGAAAAATAGGTTTACAAGGAAGTGATTTGAGTCTGAATTGATTTCATGATTTTAAAAAGGGGAGATGATAGTCAAATTTGTAGAATTCTTTTGTCTTAGAGCTAATTGCAAGATTGTATATGTCTAGGTGGAAAACAGCAGTTCTTAATTTTTATGTACTAAGTTGAAATAATAAGTGTTTCCAGATGCTTCCCATTCTGACTCTGAATTGCCAGACATAACCATTCTTCTCCCCTGACATTGCCTAATGCAGGGGTAGGCAGCTTTTGTCCAGTAAACCTAATATGGCCCACAAGGCTTGTGTTCCCTCCAGAGCCCCTGCCATTTCTCTTTCCCTAGAGGTATTGAGGGAACAGTGGCTGTCCTCATTCAGTGCCTGCAGGAGCTTCTGCAGTTGCTGTATGAGAAGCCTTCCCTTGTAATTCACCTTTCCTGCATGGGGAAGGCAAAGGAGGGGGGAAGCTGAACTTTGTCAGACCTGCCCAACCTCTGCTTTGCTGAGCATAGGCTTTCTGCAGTGGAACAAGAACTGCATTCAGCAAAGCCTGTTTCCAGCAGATGTGCCTGGAGTGTAACCTTTCCAATATAGCTACTGAGAACCGAGTGACATCAGGGACTATGGTAATCATCCCTTGATATCAGGATCAGTGGCCATGGCATCTGATGGAAGTTGACGGTGAGTTATCCAGCCCTCTGTCCCTTTCTGCATGCTCTTTCCTGATCTAACGGGCCTCTTGCCGTCCTCATTTATTGTATTTGTATTCTGTTCCTCATCCAAGAAAGTCAGGGTGGTGTACCTGGTCCTCTTCCTCCCATGGTATCTCCATAGCAACCCTGTGAGAAAGATTAAGTTGAGTGAGAATGACTGGCCAAAGGCCACCTGGCAACTTCATGACTGAGCACAGATTTGTGTGTGGCTTCTTGTTAAGATTCTACTGTTTAATCCCAGGATCTGTTTCTCAGAAGACCTGAAACTCTGCAAACTAGGATCTAGCTTCAGTGATGAATGCTCATGCTACAGTACATTTATTGAGGTGTCAGGGAGTGTTTGATTCTATTTCTGCAAGAAACTAACATGTCATCCCTTCTGGATTCTTTCCTCCTGCTGGGAGAAGTTGTCAGTTGCATTCATTTTTTCTTTGGGGTAAATGGCACTTCACACACTCAGGGGCACAAAGATGATGCAAAGTCTCAGTGTTCTTATTTTTTAAAGGGAAAGTAGCCTCAAGAAGCTGGAAACTGACTGAAGGTAGAGATGTTTATGTGTGCAGTTTGGCTGATAATTTATCAAACTGAGCAGAACAGGTGGATAACTCTGTAGTCATGGCAAATAGAATGTGGCTGGCTACACATTTTCTCTGCTTAGAATTTAACTTGGGTCAGGGGAGACAGATCTTTCAATCAAGGGCTGAATTACATTTTGAAGAAGCTCTTGAGTGGTGGATGGTGCCAATGGCATATTTTGGGTTTAAGATCCTGATGCCTATAACTTAATAGAATCATACAATAGAGTTGGAAGGGGACAGAAGGCCATTGGGTCCAGCATTCTGCTATTGTAGGACGCTTAAGTTGCACCATCCCTTTCAGTTGACTGTCCAGACTTAGCTCTGGGAGAGGCTTTCCACATTTTATAATGGGAGGAAATGTGTTGTGTGAAATTTGAGAAACCACCAAATGATCACTGTTTTGGAGAAACAGGGTTGGGACCAAAGAAAGAGGGCGTGGCCATCTGGAGGACTGTGGTGAGCCAGATTAGGCCTGCAGGCCTGAAGTTTGACACCTGGTTAACATGCTAGAATACGGTAACCAAGAAAGATCTCTTAGTAGCATAAAATAAGAAGTGGGGGAATTCCTCTCCAGTGTTGCTGTTTTCCTTCTTCTTTTGCAGGATATTGCAGCATTTCAATACAACTGTAGAAGACTACTCGATAATTTTCACTTCAGGAAGTACAGCTGCACTCAAACTCCTTGCAGAGGCTTTCCCTTGGATGCCCGAAACTTTGGAGAACTGTGGCAGTCGGTTTTGCTACCTCACTGACAGTCATACATCTGTGGTGGGCATGAGAAGGATCACTGCAACAGCAAATGCCTTGTTTGTTCCTGTGAAAGCAAAAGATATGTTGTCAAGGGCAAATAATGTGGTGGCTGAAAAGAGCTGCAGCACACCTCACCTCTTCTGTTATCCTGCTCAGAGCAACTTTTCTGGCACTAAATATCCCCTTGCATGGATAGAGCAGATAAAATCTGGAAAGCTACTCCCAGTCAAGGCCCAAGGGAAATGGTTTGTCCTTTTGGATGCAGCTTCTTATGTCAGTACTTCTCCATTGGACTTGAACATTTATCAAGCAGATTTTGTGCCCCTGTCTTTTTATAAGATATTTGGATTGCCAACTGGCCTAGGTGCACTGTTGGTAAGGAATGAAGTTGCTTCTTGCCTGAGGAAAAACTATTTTGGAGGTGGAACTGCAGCTGCCTATCTGGCAGAAGAGGATTTCTATTTATCAAGGCCATCAGTAGCTGAAAGGTAATATAAAGCACCTTCTGTATTATTCCTTAATCTTTTTTTCTGGCATAGAGGGTCTCAGTCCCACTCACCTGCTCAATTCACACATCAGATTCCTGTTAATTTAGAGGATAAGGAATTTGCTGCAGGTTTGTCCAATATACAGCCTCTTTTCCTTTCCTCCATGTATTAAAAACATCCGAACACAAAAAGATGCTATGGGAGATCAGTCCATCCAGTACTGCACTCCATATACATGGGATGTTTCCAAGTTCAAGTGTTATGTGAGAAGGAGAAAAATATTTCCCTCTTTACTTTCTCAATACCATGCATTATTTTAAACACCTCTATCAAGTCTCCCCTCACCCTTTTTCCTAAGCTGAGCAGTCCCAGTTGTCATAGCCACTCCTCACAGGCATGTTGCTCCAACCCTCTGATCATTTTCTGTACTTTTCTCTGTACTTTTTCTAATTCAATGTCGTTTTCAGGTAAGGGGACCAGAACTGAACATAAGTGCAGTCACAGCACAGATTTGCTTCCTAAGGGAAGTAAGATTTGACACTTCCATTTTCTATTCCATTCTTATTAATTCTTTCTTCCTTTTCCTGGTTTGTAAAACCACAAGTTATGATGCTCTCTGAACTGGGCAAATCACAGTGCTAACTATTTAGAACTTTTAACTCTAAGTCAGCTAGTAACAAAGAGTAAGCTCCTGTCCCCAGTTTCTACCCACAGCCCAACTAATCCAGTGTTGGAGTTGCCAGCTGAAGGCTTAGCATGCTCTCGAGCCTTTAACAGTGGGTTGATTTCAGGAATCAGAAGACAGAGTTTTGCAGTGCATGTGTTGCCCTGTGAATGTCTGCATATTAAAGTGTTGTTAAAGGCAGAATTCTGGGAGCGATGTGAAACACTGGCAATCTGAGTGGCACAGTTCTAACTATGGCACCTGAAACTTAAATAGGATCCATTATAATGTTGAGTTGGGGTGTTTCCTGTGAGAAAACTTGGCTACTCCTTTCAACCTTCTTCTCTAAGATAGACCCAGGACCTACTACCTGCCAGCACACCTGCTGTCCCTTCTGATGCCAATCCCAGGGCTCCTCTTACCTGAATAAGAATGCACAGAATTGGGCTGCAGTTACTCCACACTCAGGGATGGACATGCAAGCTTGGATACCTCTAGGGCTTACCTGTGGGCAGCTGCTCTTGCTGCTGGAGCTAGTAAGCCAAGGCCCAGTGTGCAGATGGTTCTTTATTTATTTAATTTAGGCTTTTATCTACTGTTCATTAGAATTGAGCTCCAGAATGGTGTAGAATAAAATATACACTTGATTGATTTAGAACTAGTTGGTAAATAAGTCCATGGCAGTGCAGTACAGTATCTAAAGCACAAATATCATTAGGGTCATCTAGATAGTATCTGAATTGGTGGAACTGCCTGAGAGGTAGAAATGCTTCAGAACTAGGCCAGATCCAAGGCTGAGTATAGGCCAATTCAACAATACCCGTGTGGATTGCTTGTCTGGGTGGTAGCATGGCAATTAGGCAGCCATTTGCACAGTTTCATAGTGACAGGAGGCACCCTCCTTTCTTCGTCGTGGCCTCTGTGCATCACACATATGGGTGCTGCACCTGCTCAGTGCCTATGACCGGAAAGATTCAAAAACTTAACAGTTTTGGCAGGATCTCTGCACCCCCCCCCCCCCCCCGGTATAAAAGGGCAGAGTGCCTGCTATTTCCTGAGTCTTCTTGCAACCGCTGTTCGCTGTGCCTTGAGCCTTTCGCCTCTCAGTTTGTATACATTTATTCAAGTTTTTCCCTCCCCGTTAGAAGTTTTCTTCTCAATTTCCCCCTTTTCCCTGTTCAAATACATATATATATATATATATATATATATATATATATATATTACTCCTCGTTCTGTCTACTTTGCTATCATCCCATTCTTCCTCGATGTCGCAGCATGTGGCTTTCTGCAAGTGCTCTCAGTGTGGGTCCAAAATGTCCCCATTGCCAGGCCTTTACCAAGCAGGTGAGGAAAGATTGAGAGAATTGCCTGCACAAACTCTTGTGGGACCAAGCACTGCTCCGATCTGACCAAGTGGTGGACAAATCTGTTCCTCCATCGTCCACTTCCACCACACCTCCACCCCGCCCATCGGCTTATGGTGCTGGAGGGTCAACACTCCTCTTCATCTCCGCACAAACAAACAAAGAAGAGAAAGCATAGTGGATCCGACAGGTCCTCAGGCCATAAGAAGCCTAAGAAGGACAAGACGGAGAAGTCGGCTCATAAGCCTAAGAAACCCAATCATCACAGGCATCATGATTTGGGTTCGTCTGCCCCGTCGATTCCGAAGGCTGTCTCGGTACCAATGCTGACCGGACCAGCCCTCCAGTTGGCCATGCAAGTGACCCCGCCTGGGTCTCCCAGACGGATTACACCTTCAGTCCAGTCCACCCATGAGCAACGGGACATTCCCTTGCTGGGATCAATCCCCGACGGAGAGATTTGAGACTCTCCTCCAATGGCTCATTCACTTACTCCACAACCATCACCCGAGCCTTTCCCGAGGGCTGCTGCTCAGCAGGAGCGATATCAGCAGTGCGCCTCCATTCGTCCCTCGGAAGAATGGGTGCAGCTGCCCCACAGGCCGTCTCATCGCAAGCCATGGGATGATTATCTGCCCTACAGTTACTACCCATTGGTGCGCAATTGTACCCTCTCTCCGGTACCAAGAGATGCTCCTTCGATCTTGACAGCGACTCAGTCCAGGCATCCCACTTCGCCTATTGATTCTTTTTCTAGTCTCCTGCCTCACTACGATTTGGACTCTGGGGACTCCAAAGTGGCATCGACTTCACCAGATTCGGTGAGAGCCAGTGTGGTGTAGTGGTTAAGAGCATGGGACTGGGACTCAGACGATCTGGGTTCTAGTCCCCGCTCAGCCATGGAGCCAACTGGGTGACTTTGGGCCAGTCACAGACTCTCAGCCCAACCTACCTCACAGGGTTGTTGTTGTGGGGATAAGATGGAGGAGGAGAATGATGTAAGCTGCCTTAACCCCTTTGTAGGAAAAAGGCAGGATATAAATCTAAAAAAAATAATTCGACACAGGGTCCCAGCTCACCGGAGGAACCCTATGTAACCTTTGGGGAACTGATGGCAAGGCTTATGAGATCACTTGAGATCGAGGCCCAGCACCGCTTCGATCCCAATACCGACAAATTTTTACAACATTGTCAAAGGTGAACAGTCAGCCGCCATCTTTTTGCCACTTATTACCACTATTCGCCAGGCAGTGATGGAACCGTGGAACTATCCTAATCAGCCTCAAACCACTTCACGACGATATGAGGCCATGTATCGAGTCCTTAAGCAGAATATTCCATTTCTCCTCCATCATCCGAGACCCAACTCGATAGTTGTTGTGTCATCCCAAGAATGTGAGTCGAGGGGACACACTACCCCCTGCAAAAAAGAGGACTGCAAGATCGACATGTTGGCTCGCTGGATTCATCAGCTGCGCCCCTACCTGGAGTACGACTGCCTCGCAACAGTGACTCATATGCTGGTGACTTCCTGTCTTGACTTCTGTAATGAGCTCTACGTGGGGCTACCCTTGAAGACGGTCCGGATACTTCAGTTGGTTCAAAATAGAGCTGCCAGGCTGCTGACGGGGACTGGACGTTATGTTCACATGACTCCAGTTCTCCGTTAGCTTCACTGGCTCCCCATTGAAGTCCGGGCCCAATTCAAGGTGTTGGTGATGACCTATAAAGCCCTAAACGGCTTGGGTCCTGGTTACCTGAAGGAGCGCTTACATCCATATATGCCCAGCCGCCCCCTGAGATCTGTGGGAGAGGCCCTTCTCCGGGAGCCCTCCGTGAAAGAAATTAGGAGGGTGGTTACTCGGAGGAGGGCTTTCTCAGCGGTGGCGCCTAAGTTATGGAATGCGCTCCCCAGAGAGGTCCGCCTGGTGCCATCGTTATTTGTTTTTCGGCGCCAGGTGAAGACCTTTTTGTTTAAGCAGCATTTTAAATGTTAATATTATTGAATTTTATCTGGCCAGGGCGGCTTATTTTATATTGTATATTTTTTTATTCTAATGTATATATTTAAATTTTTATTTATCTAATGGATCTAATTTATTGTTGTAAGCCGCCCCGAGGCTTCGGCGAATGGGGCAGCATAAAAATGTTTTAATAAATAAATAATAAATAAATAATAAAATGTCACTACAAGACTTGGCCTCCACATTTCCAATACCAATACTTCATTATGAAGAAGTTAGAAAATATTACGGCTTCTCATCAAGACCAGCAGAAAAACCTGGCTAGAATCTTCATTATAGAGGCTATGCAGGTGGCAGTCCAGCAGCTTTCCACTGCAAGACACCATGTCACTTCCGACTCTAGAGCTCTTGGTGCTGTAGCCCTCTGTCGTCATGCCTGGCTCCAGAACTGCAACTTTCCGGACGTGACGAAATGCCGGATTGAAGAGATGCCCTTCAACAGTTCAGGGCTCTTCAATGCGCGGACGGATCACAAGATGAAGACTATCCATGAGTCGAGGATTACAGCTCGCCGGATGGAAGTCCTGAATCAATTGCGCCGTAAGTGGTCTTGGTCTCGCCTGTCCTACAGATACCAGCCATACTTGCAATTTGCGGGCCATCAGCAGTTCCAGCCCTGGTCACAACGTCGGAAGCAACGCTTCCAACAGAACCGTCGTCATCCTGACTTCGACAAATGTCAATGTTGACAGGACGATCAAACCTTTCCTCCTCAACCTACCTTCCCCTCTTCCCTTTGGGGATTGGCTTCAAAGTCAACTCCCCATCTGGGAGTTCATCACATCTGATCAGTGGGTTTTATCCATCATACAGCATGGATACAGAATTGAGTTTGATACCATGCCCCCATCGGGACCAATCCGATTTACGCCTTACTTAACAGTTCTCGTTGACAAAGTCCAGCAACTTCTTCGTAAAGGAGCAATTCGACCGCTTTCACACTCCTAGGGGCTCCACGGATTCTACTCATCATATTTTACTATCCCTAAGCGTTATGGTGGTCTTCGTCTGATTCTGGACCTACGTGGCATCAATAGGTTCATCAAAACCACAAAATTTTGGATGACTACCCTCCAAAATATCCTTCCGTAGCTTAGGAGAGAGGATTGGTTTGCTTCTCTGGACTTGAAAGATGCCTATTTTTCACATTACCATTCACCTGTCTCACGGGCGTCTTCTTCGGTTCACAGTCGGTTCCAGCCTGCTTGAGTACAACCTCTTGCCATTTGGACTGGCTACTGCCCCCTGGGTTTTTACGAAATGTATGGCCCCGGTGTGCGTGCAGCTTCAGCTCCAAGGGATTCAAGTATACCCCTACGTGGATGACTGGCTGATCGTCTCCCCGTCTAAGGAAGGCCTTTGGTCAGCACTTCAAACTACTTGTACCCTCTTGGACAAGTTGAGACTATGCATTAACCATGAGAAGTCGTGCCTTGTTCCCTCAAAGGTCATCGACTTCATTGCAGCCCGTATTGATTCCACGCTGCCAAGAGCTTTTCTCCCACTGAGTTGGCAAGACAATCCATGTTCATTAATCTGTCGAATCCACATGACACAGCTGTTCCAGCACTCTCGGTGCAGAAACTTCTCAGCCACATGGCGTCTATAGTCGCTGCAGTTCCCTATGCCAGGCTAAGGATGAGACCACTCCAGTTGTGGTGCAACAGACTGTTTCAGCCCCAGCGAGACTCTCCTCACGATCTCCTCCACCTTCCGACCTCTGTCCTCCGGATTCTGTCGTGGTGGGCTATGTGCCACAATCTGGCCGTAGGCGTCCTGTTTCGTCCACCTCACCCGACCCTGACTCTGTTTACCGATGCTTCCCTTACACAGGGTACCTGGGATCACCAGGAGTCCACCAGACACATCAATTACCTCGAACTCCTGGCGGTCTTCAAAGTCCTTTGATCATTCGAGGACACTCTCCAGCAACACGTTGTGCAAGTTGCCTCCGACAACATTGCCGCTGTATTATATATAAACAAACAAGGCGGGACGAAGTCCGCCCCTTGCCCCGCCTGGTGATGCAGCTGTGGGACTGGTGCATCCCGAGGGAGATAATTCTCTTAGCGGTTCACCTGGCCAGTACTGACAACAAGGAGACCAACACCCTCAGCAGACAGACGTCGACAACTCACGAATGGGAACTGGATCGTCCGACCTGCCATCACCTCTTTCAGACCTTGGGCCCTCCAGACATAGACTTGTTCGCCACCCACACGTACAAGGTGTGTGGGATGTTCTGCTTCCGTGCCGGCATCAGCCTGGGATCGACAGGAGACACTCTCATGATCCCTTGGTCCGAGCCAAGATCATCTACGTCAGTGCCACGGGAATCCTGATCACCCCCTTCCACCTATCCAGCAGCACCTTTCTCCACCTGCCCCTCATACCTCATCTAATAACTCAGCAGGACGGAACTGTTCGTCACCTGGATCTTGCTTCACTCAGTCTAACCGCCTGGCTCATTTGATGAACCACGGGGTCCATTCGGTACCGGTGGATTCAGGGACTCTTCCACTTGTCTATCACTATTCAGATACAGCTTCCATTTCCTCGATTCTGATAGACTTCGCATCGAATCCGAGCACTCTCAATCCCGATATTCAGTTTATTCTCCAGTCTGCCCTAAGACCTGCAACTCGTCGGTCTTATGCGGCCAAATGGAAATGCTTCACATTCTTTGCTGAATCCAACAGTTTTACTGCTTCTTCGATTTCTTCTCATACCCTCATACATCAATTTCTCAAGGGTTTACAGAACCTTCAACCACCACTTCGTCCAGTTATTTCTGTCTCGAGCCTCTCGGTTGTTCTCCAGGCACTCACCCAAGCTCCTTTCAAACCCCTGGCAACTACTGACTTATGTCTCTTGTCTTCGAAGACTGCCTTTCTCGTCGCGGTGACATCTGCCAGAAGGGATAGTGAACTCTGCGCACTTAGGATAGTGCCTTACCTGAACTTTCATAAGGAGAAAGTTGTTCTACGCACTGATCCAGCCTTCTTACCCAAGGTTGTGTTACCTTTCCATATTAACCAGGACATTGTCTTACCGGCCTTTTTCCCTACGCCCACTACACCAATTGAACGGTCGTTGCATTCTCTCAACGTTCATCGCTGCCTTGCCTTCTACCAGTCTTGCATGGAGCCTTTCTGTAAATCTAACCGCCTCTTTGTTAAATACTTGGACTATGATAAGGGCTCCCCTGTTGATTCACAGATGCTTTCAAAGTGGATCATACAAACCATCGAGCTAGCGTATCAGCTTGCCAAGCTTGACTTACCCGTCATGCCCAGAGGGCATTCCACGAGGGCGGTAGCTGCCTCCTCTGCTTTTGCCGCTGGCATTCCGATCCAGGAATTACAAGGCTGCCACTTGGACTACTCCTTGCACCTTTGCCAGGCATTACCGCCTTGGTGTGTGTGCCAGACACAACTGCTGCTTTGGTCAGACAGTCCTTTCTTCTTTCCTTCAGTCATGACACTGCCCGCCTGCGCAGTGCCTTTGGCCGGAAGATTAACAGCTAATGGTTTTTGATGGAAACTCTGCTCCCCCTCCCCCCTAGCATTATATAAGGAGCAGAGTGTCCACCATTTTCCAGTCTTTGCGACCGCCGTTCGTTGTGCCTCATGCCGCTTCGCTCTCGCTAAGATTATTACTTACCTTCTTGCTCGTTGGAAAATCTCTCCTTTTTCCTACCAAGTTTGTATCCCTTGTTCCTGTTGTTAGTACTTCACTTATTTTTCTTCTTAACTTTTGCACCATTTTTTCCTCTTTATTGTTCCTATAAAAAAAAAAACAAACCAAAAATATTACTTTCCCGCTTTACTATCTCCTTTTTTTCTTCTTTCTACGATGGCGCAACGAGCGGCGTTCCACAAGTGCGGAAAATGTGGCTCCAAAATGCCCGCCGCAGACCCGCATGATCTGTGCCTCCTTTGTTTGGGGGAAGGGCACAGAACCGATAAGTGCGGCCATTGTTTGGCCTTCTCTAAACAGGCGAGGAAGAACAGGGAGAACCACCTCTGCAAACTCTTGTGGGACCAGGCTCTCCTCCAATCAGACCGGCTGGTGGCTAAGCCTTCCACTGTTGTGGCCCCACCCGAAGGCCATACAACTTCGGCTGACCTGCCACAATGCCCGGCTTCTTCCTCCATTGCTCCGCCCTCACGCCCTTCTGAAGAAGGCGGTCATACCATGGCCGACCAGTCTGTTTCCCTGCCGAGGAAACAAAAGGAAAAAAGGAAGCACAGTGACTCAGATAAATATCCTGTGCATAAGAAGGCCAAGAAAGATAAGACGGGCAAGCCGGTTAAGAAGCCAAAGAACCCCGAGCAGGCAAAACACCACCACTCGGGCTCGGCCTCTTCCTCGATTCCGATCCCTGCTTCGGAACTGACCCCCTCGGTCCCGACCATCCAGGCGGCTATGAGGGTTACCCCACCGGGCTCACCGCGCCGACCGACAGCCGAACCCATTCTGGATTCAAGGCGTGGTTCCATCTCAGATGGGGAAATACAAGATTCTCCACCTAGAGCTCGATCATCAACCCCGATGCCTCCGATCCCGATGGATATTGAGATCGCCATCTCCCCTCCAAGAAGCCGTAGGAGCCGTTCCTTGGATGCGAGGTCTGATGAGTGGTACCACTCCAGGTACTCCTCCACTCTGAGACAAGAAGAGTACCACTCTGTAGCCTATTATCTGACCTCCAGGGGACAATCTTCGCCACCAGCGCCTCGGGAACGTTTCCATTGAACTCCCAGAAACGCCCCGAGGGCCCCATCTAAAGAAAGTGGCAGATCAGAGTCACCAGGAGATTCTTCCTCCAGTGTACCACCCCCCTACTGGATGGAATCCGATGAGTCTGAGGCTGACTTGACCTCGCCGGATGCAGCAGTTGCTTCTCAGGGCCCAGGGTCGCCCGAGGAACCGTATATATCGTTTAACGATCTGATGGCCAGACTAGTGAGATCGCTCAATATAGAAGCCCACCAACAGCCGGGACCAAGCACCGATCGTTTTTATGATGTGGTCAGGGGCAAACGATCCACATCTATTGCCTTGCCGTTTATTACGACCTTACGGCAGGCAATGACCCAGCCATGGGACCTCCCAGCTCACCCACAACTGACTTCTCGTAAATATGAGTCCATGTATCGGGTGCAGGAAGAGGACATCCCATTTCTTCTCCGTCACCCCAAGCCGAATTCGGTTGTTGTAGAATCCTCGCAGCGTTGGGAAGCCCGTGGACACACCTCGCCTCGAGACCAAGAGGGCAGAAAGGTTGATTCCCTCGCCTGCCAGGTATACGCAGCTTCAGGCCTTGATTTACGAATTTCTAATTATGAGGCAACCCTAGCGCGTTACCAGTATTTCCTTATGCACCGCCTGGACGCCATCATCGATACCCTCCCGGGAAACCAGGGCGAACTTGCTAAGACTTTTGTTAAGGAAGCTATGCAAGTGGCAGTGCAACAGCTTTCCACCGCGAGGCACCACGTGGAGTCTGATTCGAGGTCGCTGGTCGGTGCCATTGCCCTCCGCAGACACGCCTGGTTACGTAATTGCAATTTTCCGGACGAGATGAAGCGGAGAATTGAGGAGATGCCATTCGACGGTTCCAGGCTCTTCCATGCGAGGACGGATAGCAAATTGAAGAAAATCCATGAATCAAGGATGACGGCCTGTCGTATGGAATTGCAATCTCTACCCCGACGTAAGTGGTCATGGTCATGTCCACAGTACCGTCAACAATTTCCACCTCGGCAACAACAACCTCATCAACGTCAGCAACGTCGCAGGCAACAACCACCCCAGCGCTTCCAACAGGGCTGCCACTGCTTTGATATGGACAGGCGACAGCGCTGATGCGATGAGTGAACCTCTCCTCTCATTCCAACTCTACCCTCCCCCCTCTCATTTGGGGACCGACTGAAGAGTCGGCTCTCCATTTGGGAGTCCATCACATCTGATGGGTGGGTGTTATCTATCATTCAGCACAGATATGGAATCGAATTCGATGTTGTGCCATCACCAAATCCTATCCTCTGTACTCCGACTTCCTTGGTACTTCCTTGGGAGTCCATCACATCTGATGGGTGGGTGTTATCTATCATTCAGCACAGATATGGAATCGAATTCGACGTTGTGCCATCACCGAATCCTATCCTCTGTACTCCGACTTCCTTGGTACTGTTAGACGAGATTCACCAACTCCTTGCTAAAGGAGCTATTTGTCGCCTGTCGTTATCAGAGGGATTCCACGGATTCTATTCCAGATACTTTACGGTCCCAAAACGAGATGGGGGTCTCAGACCAATATTGGACTTGAGAGCTCTCAATAGATTCATAACACCAAAGAAGTTTTGGATGACCACACTTCAAAGTATTCTCCCGTTGCTGGGAAGAGGGGATTGGTTCACCTCATTGGATCTGAAGGATGCCTATTTTCATATTTCAATACATCCAAGTTATAGGCGTTTCCTTCGTTTTGTGGTGGACTCTGAAATCTACGAATTCAATGTGCTACCATTTGGATTAGCCACTGCACCAAGGTTTTTTACGAAGTGTATGGCTCCTGTCTGTGCACACCTTTGATTATGTGGAATTCGGATATACCCGTACCTTGATGATTGGTTGCTGGTCTCCGACACAGAAGCAGGGCTTTCGTCTGCTGTTGAGTTTACATGTGCTCTATTGCACGATCTCGGACTCTGTATTAATCGACAGAAATCTTCCCTTCTCCCTACGCAGGTGATCAACTTTATCGGAGCCTGGCTGGATTCGACGTTGGCAAGAGCCTTCCTTCCTCGGGACAGACGGCATGCGATTGCTCAGTGCATCGCTCGGATTCGACAAGCAAGAACCGTTCCCGCCCGGTCTATTCAGAGCCTGTTGGGACACATGTCTGCTTCCATCGCTGTGGTTCTGCATGCGAAACTCAGGCTACGTCCCCTTCAGCTGTTCTTCAACGGAACGTTTCGACCACAGACAGATCCACCTACCAAACGGATTCGACTCCCGGCTTCTGTTCTTCAGTCCCTGTTATGGTGGATAGACCCAACCAATCTGACTGTAGGCGTTCCGTTTTGACCCCGGTACCCTACACTAACCCTCGGCACCAATGCATCCCTGCTGGGATGGGGAGACATTTGCTCCGATCTACGTACCCAGGGAATATGGAGTCACCAGGATTGCAGGACCATATCAATTTTCTGGAACTTCTTGCCATTTTCAAAGCCCTGCAGTCATTCGAGGATGTGCTTCTACACCAGGTCGTCCAGGTGACCTCAAACAACATGGCGACGGTCTTTTATTTGAACAAACAAGGGGGAACCCGATCCTGGAAACTAGCCCACCTGGCCATGCAGATTTGGGACTGGTGCATACCGAGAGGTATCACTCTTCTAGCAGTTCATCTTGCGGGCACGGAAAATACAGACGCGGATCTCTTGAGCAGACTTATGTCGCGGTCACACGAATGGGAGTTAGACCATCGGGTTCGCGACATGCTATTTCACCGATGGGGCCAGCCAGACATCAGCCTGTTTGCCACACAACAGAACAGGGCATGCACGGCCTATTGTTCCAGAGCGGGGATGGGTCAGGACTCGCTCAGGGACGCTTTCATGATCCCCTGGACAAGTATGACTTTTTATGCTTTCCCTCCGATCCCACTCATCATGAGAGTGTTGGCAAAGATCATTCACGAAGGGTCCACAGGGCTACTGATCACCCCCTGGTGGCCACGCCAGCCATGGTTCTCAACTCTCCTTCACGTCTCCCGAGAAGAATTTCTCCAACTCCCTCTTCTTCCTTATCTCGTTACCCAGAGGGAGGGCACGATCCGCCACCCAGATTTGCTGTCGCTGAAACTGACTGCATGGAGGATACGATGACCAGCTGCGATGCACCGGTATCGACGCCACCAACCGTCCCTGTCATTCCTGCTCAGCAGAGTCTACACCCAGACCTACAGTATATTCTCGAATCTGCACTACGACCATCTACTAGGAAGTCGTATGCGGCAAAATGGCAGAGATTCTCTAACTTTGCCAATTTACACTCATTTCCGGCCCCCTCAGCTTCTGTTTCACAGATCCTTCAGTTTCTCTTTGAATTGCATCAGTCTGGACTCAAACCTTCGTCCATAAAAGTTTATACAGCAGTGATTTCACATTACCAGGGAACTATACATGGTCTCTCCATTTTTGCTCAACCTCTGATTAAAAGATTTTTGAGAGGATTGAGTAATCTGCATCCAACTATAAGACCTCTAATGCTCACCTGGAGTCTTTTGGTGGTTTTACAAGCGCTGCCTCGATCACCTTTCGAACCCACGGCGACGATCGATCTACGCCTTGCTTCATGGAAGACGGCCTTCCTTGTTGCAGTGACTTCAGCCCATAGATCCTCGGAACTCTGCGCCCTTCGGGTAGACCCCCCTTTTCTAAATTTTCATAAGGAAAAAGTGGTTCTTCGGCTGGATCCGTCTTTCCTTCCAAAAGTCACTACTTCGTTTCACATGCAACAGGAGATTGTTTTACCAGCATTCTTTTCGACCCCTTCGAATCCGATAGAGCGATCTCTACATATGCTGGATGTTCGTCGTTGCTTAGCCTTTTATAGGTCCAGGACTGAGTCTGTTCGGCATTCCAATAGACTTTTTGTGAAATATTCGGAACATGACCGAGGCTGTCCAGTCACTTCACAACGTCTTTCGAAATGGATAGTAAATACAATTGTCCTGTCTTATCAGTTAGCTAAGTTGGATTTGCCATCTACTCCAAGAGGTCATTCTACAAGAGCTGTTGCTGCTTCTTCGGCTTTTGCATCAGGGGTCCCGATAGAAGATGTGTGCAGGGCGGCCATTTGGGCTACCCCGTGTACCTTTGCCAGACATTATAGACTCGATGTCCATGCCAGGCAGGATTGCTCTTTTGGCAGAGCTCTCCTTTCTTCTGTCCTTCGCTGATGACACCTCCCTCCTCCACTTGGGGTAAGCTTGTAATTCTACCCATATGTGTGATGCACAGAGGCCACGACGAAGAAGAGCAGGTTGCTTACCTGTAACTGATGTTCTTCGAGTGGCCATCTGTGCAGTCACACAACCCACCCTCCGACCCCGCTTGGTGTCATGGGTGGTCCGACTATTTTCTTTCGATACTATGATCTCTTTGCTATGTGTCGTACCACTACTGAATTGCGCTATATTGTCATACTGACAAACCTTATTATAAAAACAAACGCCGGTCTTTCAAAGACTGGAGAATGGCGGACACTCCGCTCCTTATATAATGCTGGGGGGGAGGGGGAGCGGAGTTCCCGCCAAAAACTGTTAGCTGTTCATCTTCCGGCCAAAGGCACTGCACAGGCACAGAACCCATATGTGTGACTGCACAGATGGCCACTCGAAGAACATAAGTTACAGGTAAGCAACCTGCTCTTCTCCATTTGGAGTACTGATGTTCACAAGGTATTGACATCCAAAATAATCAAGCTTTATCCATATTGTGACCCTATTTGTCGAATGGAACGCCACGTGTCCCCAGTATTATTATTATTATTATTATTATTATTATTATTATTATTATTATAACATTTCTATGCCGCCCCTTGCCGAAACCTCGGGGCGGCTTACAACACAATAAAATACATTGAAATACAATAGAACATAATAAATTACCATTAAATACAAAAATACAAAAAATACACTGAGTTACAAATATAAAATTAAAATTATCAGTATAAAATAAGTAAATAAAAATATAGGAGGAGAAAAGAGAAGGAAGAAGAAGTTGCCCTGGCCAGATCATATGTTTTAACAATTAAAATGATGTTTAAATAAAAAGGTCTTTACCTGGCGCCGAAAAACCAGTAACGACGGTGCCAGGCGGACCTCTTTGGGGAGTGAATTCCATAGGTTGGGCGCCACCACGGAGAAAGCCCTCCTCCGAGTACTTACTCTCCTAATTTCTTTCATGGAGTGTTCCCGGAGAAGGGACTCTCCCGCAGATCTCAAAGGGCGGTCGGGCATATACGGACGTAAGCGCTCGTTCAGGTAGCTAGGACCCAAGCCATTTAGGGCTTTATAGGTCATAATCAACACCTTGAATTGGGCCCGGGCTTCAATGGGAAGCCAGTGAAGTTGACGGAGGACTGGAGTCATGTGAGCATAATGTCCCGTCCCCGTCAGCAACCTGGCAGCTCTATTTTGCACCAATTGAAGTGTTCGGACTGTCTTCAGGGGAAGCCCCACGTAAAGCGCGTTACAGAAGTCTAGGCGGGAAGTCACCAGCGCGTGTGTCACCGTCGCCAGGCAGTCGTACTCCAGGTAGAGGCGCAGCTGATTAATCAGCCGAAGCTGAAGGAAGGCGTTACTCGCCACCGCTGTCACCTGAGCTTCCAAAGAAAGCTCCGGGTCGAGGAGTACTCCTAAGCTGCGGACCTTATCCCTAAGAGGGAGTGTTGCACCATTCAGGACCAGGTCAAATCCACCCTCTCCGAAACCCGATCTGCCAACCAACAGGACCTCCGTCTTGTCTGGGTTGAGTTTCAGTTTATTGGCCCTCATCCATTCCCTTACCTCGGCCAAGCACCGGTTCAGCACAGCCACTGCCTCACCTGGATTAGTGGAGAATGAGAGGTAAAGCTGGGTATCATCAGCGTATTGATGATTCCGCAGCCCACACCTCCTGATGACCTCTCCCAGCGGTTTCATATAGATGTTAAATAGCAGAGGGGATAGAATGGAGCCCTGTGGTACTCCATGGCATAACTGCCATGACGTAGAGACATGGTCCCCCAGCACTACCTTCTGGAATCGACCGTCGAGATAGGAGCGGAACCACTGCAAAGCAGTGCCTCCAACCCCCAATCCCGCAAGCCTATCCAGAAGGATACCATAGTCGATGGTATCGAAAGCCGCCGCGAGGTCCAGAAGAACCAACAGGGATGCACTCCCCCTGTCCTTCTCCCTGCACAGGTCATCGTACAGGGCGACCAAGGCAGATTCAGTACTGTACCCGGGTCTGAAGCCGGACTGAAAAGGATCCAGATAATCAGTTTCATCCAAGAGTGCTTGGAGTTGTCCTGCCACCACTCGCTCCAACACCTTGCCCAGAAACGGGATGTTGGCCACAGGTCTATAGTTAGTGGCCATCTCTGGATCCAGTGACGCTTTCTTCAGGACCGGTCGTATTACCGCCTCCTTTAAAGGGGCAGGCACTCGACCCTCCCTCAGAGAAGCGTTAACCACTTCCAAGATCCAGGTCCCAATCCCGTGCTTGGAGTTATTTATTAACCAAGACGGCAAGGATCCAATAGGCAAGTGGTGGGACGTACTCGTCCAAGCACCTTGTCCACATCATCGGGCCGCAATAATTGAAATTCCTCCAATAATTTTGGACCAGACGGTAGCATTGGTGTCTCCCCAGAGACCTCTGATTCATTAGTGGAGTCCAGCTTGTGACGAATCTGAGCGATTTTCTCCCTGAAATGCCTGGCAAAGTCGTCACAGCGGGCCTTTGAGGGTGGCATCGGATCTTCCTTAGGACCCGGGCGAACCAGGCCTTATATAACCAGTATATGAATTAGCCAAGACTAGCAGTTGAAAATAATCTAAATATTGGACTAATAGTTCCAGCAAGGAGACGCATCTTGAAATATTTGGAAAACCCTCTTTATGAATTTTAGGTAGAATATAAAACACTGGCATTCTGGAATAGTCCCTGATAAGAAATGTAGCTGTACTCATATCAGTGTAGCCCAATACAAATGCATTCCATGCTATTGCTTTAAAGAACTGAATGTCATTAGTGACATTAATGTCATTAGTGTCATAGTTTACTAACAAACTTTTAATAATTAGAATTGCTTGATTGACTTTGCTGTCCTGACAATAACATATTTTACCCAAAACAGTGAGGTCTCCACCCTTACCAGCTGGATCAATTACAATGTCGGGGTTATGAGCCAAAGAATCATGATGGGACAAATTATAACATTAATAATTGGCTCAAACCCCCTATACTACAATATTATAATTAAAGCAGCTGATAAGGATAAGGTTGGAGCTGAAGGAGAATATCTAACACATCAAAGGTACACTGAGCTGGTTAACAGGATGAAACAGTCCACCATCAGTGATTAGTCATGGTTAGTTCTTTGTGATCTTTGTGTATTATACATGTGGGCTCTGTGCGTCATTTCCATGCGATTCTGTTGGAAGGTTTATTTTTCATGAACAAGTCACCCTGAGAATTGTGGCTTGTTTTAGGGTGGTTCTTGCCTATGCTGAATTGTTGTGCCATCTTGACTTGATTTCATCACAGGTGGTTGATAATAGCTGCAGAACTGTTCCACAAGAGCAGCAAAATTGCTGCCACTTGCTTTTGTGATCTTATCATTGACTGCCCTTCCACTGACATTGAAATGGTGGTTTGGAAAGATAGTCGTTTGTTCCTTAGCTTTTAAAATTTCTGTTGTCTCAAATGTACAATTGAGGTTCTGATTGGAGGCAGGGCATCAGTCTTTCACAGGGACACAAATGCACACTTACAGCTATCCAATATTTCCTTAGTTGTAGCTGTCAAAGTAAGGACAATTGTCAGGGGCCAAGGCCCAGCTGTCACTTGAAAAACACCAGCAAAACGGGGAGAAAGCAGCAACAGAAGGTGCATCGGTAGACATGAGTTTTGATTGTCCTTGTTAGTTCATTTAAGTATTGTGAAGTTGCTATGAAATAATAAAAATGGTGTAATATTTCTTTATATATGACAAGGGAGCACAGTACATTGACTTCACTGGTGGAAAAACAGAATAGGTTGGCAGATTATCTTTCTGTGCTGGTGTGTTGCAAAAATGAGCTAATTAATTGTCAGAATGTTTCTTGTGGCATGATTGTTACTAGTGCTTTACTCTGTAGAAGTTAGAGGTATTAACTTATCTGTTCCCTCTGTATTCAGCTGGCATCATAGCCTACAAATATGCTGCTTGCTGGTGGATTTGGGGTTTATGTCAGAGCAACTGAGAGAAGTAGAATTGCTAAATGATCAATATATACATAAGATAAGAAAGTACATGTTAAATGAGAATACAGCTCTCTTTTGGTTCATGAAATGGGCAGTGTTTGGGTTCAAGTACAGCGACAGCTGGTTTTCCATTCAAAGCATCCTGTCCTCTCCTTCTTTGGCCAATAGGTATTTCTGAAAATGTGCATGCACCTTGACTTAAGAATTGGTATGGGCATATGATGCTTATGTAATGGCTCTGGAAAGAGGGAACATTTAGAATTTAGGAACACTTCCTAATGTCAAGCTTTGGGCTCTTTGATGCTGGTTACACTCTGGCCATGGGCCCAGGTAGAGTCCAGATCTTTGTAAGGTCACTCGATAACCTAAATGGCAGGGCAGCCTGTCCCAGAAGAGGTGAAGTGCACATCCTGTGATGTTAATTGTAGCCCCCATGGGTG
Organism: Varanus komodoensis; assembly: GCF_004798865.1. NCBI lineage: Eukaryota > Metazoa > Chordata > Lepidosauria > Squamata > Varanidae > Varanus > Varanus komodoensis. The sequence goes on from NW_025335269.1 coordinate 847,410, forward strand.
CTTTGACTCCTGCCTCTCCCAGTTTAATACCGGCTGCTTTTTCCCTGCTTCTGCTGGCAGTGAACAAAGCAATCTGCATTACCTGTGCTGCGGGGAGGGAGAAGAGAATGTTCTCTGCTCCTTCCCAGGGAGGAAAGTGTTTGTCTGTGTGCCTGGGTACATCCCCTGAGCCAGCATCACATATATACTCCACAGTAGACCCTGGCTGATGTAACAGCATCTAAGAATCCTGGTGCAGGTTAGGTACTGAAGGTGAGTTGCCAGAGGCCCCAGTCCAAGACCCCCTTGGGGCCTTAGGCAGCTTTTCTCTGGTATGATAAACTGAATGTTTGTTCTCTTGTTTCATCCTTTTTATGCAGACTCTTTCGATATTGAATTGCTCCAGGGGGTGAGGATGCCATTAAGGAATCTAAATAAATTGGGAAGGCTAAATTTAGCATGCTGAGTTGTCATAAACCAGCTCCAGGGATTTCTTAAAGTTTGCAAGCACTAATGCAGACATTTAGCTGGATAGGATTCCTCCATTCAGTTTGGTGGAGGAAATGGTGCCAGAAGAGTGGGTGCTCTCTGTACATGGGCAAAATGCTGTTATGCTTCAGGATCACTTTGTTCAGAATGTAAGAGCATAAAAAGTGCCATGCTGTTGCGAGCTAGGCGTTCCCTCCCAAGCAAGACAGTCTCTCCAGCATTTCTTGTAAGTGTCCTTATTCTACATAGAAAGGTCTAAGCATTCACAAGCCTCTGAGCATACACAAGAGATGGGTTGACCCTTCTCTGCCCCTCCCTTTACCCAAAGCTTTGCTTATGAACCCTTTGGGGTCTGTCTCTGGAAGGAGGGGAACTGTGGAATTGGGCCTCTGTTCTGCATTCTGAGTCTCTAATTGGTCCAGCCTGCAGCTGTGCCAGTGCACCCTTGGGTCCACATCTTCAGGAGGTTGGCATTCTTCATCTGAGAGACTTGTTGTTAGTCATGTCCGACCCATCGCGACCCCATGGACAACATTCCTCCAGGCCTTCCTGTCCTCCACCACCCCCCGAGTCCACTCAAGCTAGAGAGCCAGTGTGGTGTAGTGGTTAAGAGCATGGGACTGGGACTGAGATAATCTGGGTTCTAGTCCCTGTTCAGCCATGGAGCCAACTGGGTGACTTTGGGCCAGTCACAGACTCTCAGCCCAACCTACCTCACAGGGTTGTTGTTGTGGGGATAAGATGGAGGAGGAGATGTAAGCTGCCTTGAGCCCTTTGCAGGAAAAAGGCAGGATATAAAGCAATAAAATAAATAAAGCTCACACCAACTGCTTCAGTGACTCCATCTAGCCACCTCATTCTCTGATGTTCCCGTCTTCTTTTGCCATCTATTGTTCCCAGCATTAGGCTCTTCCCGAGGGAGTCCTTCCTTCTCATTAGGTGGCCAAAGTATTTGAGTTATGAAATATCTGGACTTCTAAAGAGCAGTCAGGGTTGATCTTCTCTAGGACTGTCCAGTTTGATCGCCTTGCTATCCAAGGGACTCGCAGAAGTCTCTGCCAGCACCACAATTCAAAGGCCTCAATTCTTTGGTGCTCAGCCTTCCTTCTGGTCCAACTTTCACAGCCATACATTGTAACTGGGAAAACCATAGCCTTGACTATACGCACTTTTGTTGGCAGGGTGATGTCTCTGCTTTTTAGTATATTATCTAGATTTGCCATAGCTTTCCTCCCCAGGAGCAAGAGTTTTTTAATTTCTTGGCTGCAGTCCCCGTCTGTGGTGATCTTGGAGCCCAGGAAAATAAAATCTGTCACTACCTCCATTTCTTCCCCATCTATTTGCCAGGAAGTGAGAGGACCGGATGCCATGATCTTGGTTTTCTTCATATTGAACTTTTGCGCTCTCCTCCTTCACCCGCTTCAAGAGGCTCTTTAGGCCCTCTTCACTTTCTGCCATGAGAGTGGTATCACCTGCATATCAGAGGTTGTTGATATTCCTCCCAGCAATATTAATTCCAACTGGTGATTCATCGAGGCCTGCCTTTCTCATGATGTGCTCTGCATATAAGTTAAATAGGCAGGGTGACAGTATGCAGCCTTGCCGAACTCCTTTCTCAATTTTGAACCTATCAGTGGTTCCGTGTCCAGTTCTCACTGTTGCTTCTTGACCCACATGCAGGTTTCTCAAGAGACAAATAAGATGGTCAGGTACTCCCATCTCTTTAAGAACTTGCCACAATTGGTTGTGATCCACACAATCAAAGGCTTTAGCATAGTCAATGAAGCAGAAGTAGATGTTTTTCTGGAACTCCCTAGCTTTCTCCATGATCCAGCATATGCTGACAATTTGAACTTTAGTTCCTCTCCCTCTTCGAATTCCTGCCCGTACTTCTGGTAGTTCTCGGACCACATACTGCTGGAGCCAGCTTGTAAGATTTTGAGCATAACTTTGCTGGCATGTGAAATGAGTGCAATGGTGTGGTAGTTTGAACGTTCTTTGGCATAGCCCTTCTTTGAGATCGGAATGTAAACTGACTTTTTCCATTCTTGTGCCCACTGTTGAGTTTTCCAAATTTGCTGGCATATTGAGTGTAACACTTTTACTGCATTGTGTTTTAAGTTTTTGAACAGCTCAGCTGGAATACTGTCACCTCCACTAGCTTTGTTGCTGTTCAGACTTCCTAAGGCCCATTTGACTTCACATTCCAGGATGTCTGGCTTGAGGTCAGTGACCACCCCATCGTGGTTATCAGGGATGTTAAACGCTTTCTTGTATAGTTCCTCTGTGTAATCTTGCCATCTCTTCTTAATCTCTTCTGCCTCTGTTAGGTCCCTGCCATTTTGGTCCTTTATCATGCCCATCTTTGCATGAAACGTTCCTTTCATATCTCCAATTTTCTTGAAGAGATCTCTGGTCTACTCTATTCGATTGTTTTCTTCTATTTCTTTGCACTGTTCATTTAAGAAGGCATTCTTATCTCTTCTAGCTATTCTCTGGAATTCTGCATTCAATTGGGTGTATCTTTCCTTTTCTCCCTTGCCTTTTTCTTCCCTTCTTTCCTCAGCTATTTGTAAAGCTTCCTCAGACAGCCATTTTGCTTTCTTGCATTTCTTTTTCATTGGGATGGTTTTAATTGCTACCTCTTGTACAATGTTGCGAACCTCCATCCATAGTTCTTCAGGCACTCTGTCTATCAGATCTAATTCCTTAAATCTATTTGTCACCTCTACTGTATATTCATCAGGGATATGATTTAGGTCATACCTGAGTGGCCTAGCGCTTTTCCCTACTTTCTTCAATTTAAGTCTAAATTTTGCAACGAGAAGCTCATGATCTGAGCCACAATCGGCTCCTGGTCTAGTTTTTACTGACTGTATAGAGCTTCTACATCTTTGGCTGCAGAGCACATAGTCAATCTGATTTCCTTGTTGACCGTCTGGTGATGTCCATGTATAGAGTCATCTCTTGGAAAAGAGTGTTTGGAAAAGAGTGTTTGCTATGACCATCATAATCTCTTGACAAAATTCTACCAGCATGTGCCCTGCTTTATTTTGTACTCCAAGGCCAAACTTGCCTGTTATTACAGTTATCTTTTGGCTTCCTACTTTAGCATTCCAATCCCCCATGATGATAAGGACATCATTTTTGGTGTTAATTCTAGAAGGTGTTATAGGCCTTCATAGAACCAGTCAGCTTCAGCCTGTTCAGCACCAGTGGTTGGGGCATAGACTTGGACTACTGTGATGTTGAATGGTTTGCCTTGGATTCAAGCTGAGATCATTCTGTCATTTTGGAGATTGTATCCCAGTACTGCTTTTCCTACTCTTTTATTGACTATGAAGGCTACTCCGTTTCTTCTGAGGGATTCTTGCCCGCAGTAGTATACCTGATGGTCATCTGAATTAAATTCACCTGTTCCTGTCCATTTTAGTTCACTGATTCCTAAGACGTCGATGTTCAGTCTTGTCATCTCTTGTTTGACCACATCCAGCTTGCCTTAATTCATGGATCTTACATTCCAGGTTTCTATGAAGTATAGATCTTTACAGCATCGGACTCTCCTTTCACCACCAGATACATCTGCAACTGAGTGTCCTTTCAGCTTTGACCCAGTCGCTTCATTCTTTCTGGCACTACTAGTACTAGCCCTCCGCTCTTCCCCAGTAGCATATTGGATACCTTCCGACCTGAGGGGCTCATCTTCTGGCGTCATATCTCTTTGCCCTTTAGAACTGTCCATGGGGTTTTCATGGCAAAGATACTGGAGTGGGTTGCCGTTTCCTTCTCCAGTGGATCGACTTTTGTCAGAGCTCTCTGCTATGACCTGTCCGTCTTGGGTGGCCCTGCACAGCATAGCTCATAGCTTCATTGAGCTATGCAAGCCCCTTCGCCACGACAAGGCAGTGATCCATGAAGGAGTCTGAGAGACTACCGAATTCCAAATCTCCTTCCTCTTGTGCCCCACCTGCTTCATTTTCACTGATGGAAGGGAGATGGGTCCCCGTGGGTATCTTTGAGCTACTTTCATCTAGAGCAGGCTTCGACTGGTACTGCGGGAGGGAATCCACAGGTGCAGGCCTGTCTGTTACAACAACAATTTCATTATCAGAGTGTGAGCTCTGAGTCTCGTCTGGTTCAGCCAACTCCATATCATCCTCATAGTCTGAGCTTTCAGTCCTACCAAAACAGGCTGTTTCTTGTGCATGCCTGGGAATCTCATTACAGAGCATGTGCACAACACACACTAGCTGAGGTCAAGAGCATATCTAGTCCAATGTTCCATTCCCAGAGCAGTCATCCAGATGCTCAAATGGGAAACACACGCAGGGCATGAGTGTACTAATATCCTCTTGTGCTTGTTCCCAAGCAACTGGTTTTGAGAGTTTTCCTACCTCTTCCACTGGAGGTTATATGTGGCCATCATGAGTAGTTGCCATGGATAACCTTATCCTAAATGAGCTCATCCATTGTCCTGTTTTAGAGATGTCCCTCTTGGTCGCCATCACTATATTTGGTTGTAGGCAATTCTATAGTTTTAAGTATGCACTGCATATAATCAAAGAAAGTTCTTCCTGTTCTGAATTTTTTTATCATTCAGTTAACTGGATAACCCAAGGTTCTAATAGAATGAGAGAGCAATCTCTACACCATCCATAATTTTGGATAGCTCTGTCATGCTCCCTACTCCCATATTGTTACCTTTCCTAACAGGGGAGTTTCTCCAGCCCTTTCATCTTCTTGGTTGCTCTTTTCTATACCTTTTCTAGCTTTACAATAAACTTCTGTAGATCCGCATCTATTTTTTCAGCAAAAGGTGTCATCCTTTATGTATCAACATTTTAATCTTTCATAATGCTTTCCAATTTACCTAGAACAGATGTTAAACTAACCAGCCTGTAATTTTCTGGATCTTCTCTAGTTTCATTTTTTAAAAATACGTCCTCTGGTACACAGACCAATCTTAAAGTAATGACACTTTTTCTTTTTTTTTTAAGGAAAATAATCAATTTTGCATTTGAATTTTTTAAGAATGTGCACCCTCTGGATGCAGTGGTTTGTCTGCACTGCTCTGAACTCCCCATACCCTTCAGTTCTTTTCTTTTTTCCTATCTTCCAGTGCTTTGCAGAATGCCAGGAAAAAGGGAAGAAAGATTAAAGGTTCTATGCGTGGCCTAAGGTAGCATAGTTGGTATTGCTACTTTGCTATGATTTACCCACCTGAAGTAGAACAGATAACATCTCCTCCTCCATCAGACCTCAGGGCCCAGTAAGCCTACTGACATAACAGGGCCATGGAGAAGTCATGCTGCCCAAGACCACTTCAGACTTGGGGCCAGCCCTCATTACCTATCTCCAACAATAGAGTTCTAGGAAATGGGTCTTTCACTGTTCTTTCCATTGGAACAAATATTGTATTTCACACACCAGAGTGACTGGTGTGTATGTATAAGTACTTGTGCGATTTGAATCAGGGTACTAGATTGCAAATTTTATTTGCAGACTGAATGTTGATTAAATAATTGCATACTGAGCAACAGTTCCTTTGGTGCTTGAAAGGGAATTATTGCTAGTGAATGCATCATACAGATTGCTTTTCTTACCAGCAGCCATAAAGTCTCTATCAAAACTATAACAAATTTAAATTCACATTGCATAAAATAAATCATGTTCCTTTTTGTCAAAGGAATCTTCCCCAGATGCTGTCAAGGGAAAACTCCCAGGCACACATTCTGATGCAGGAGACCCCCAAATCAATAAGACTTTTTTTATTGTAGCAGATCCCACAGTAAAAGCTTAATGGTTATGCTCTTCAGAAATCATATAGCTGATGGAAACTATATGCATATAATTCCAGAACAGTCAAAAGCTAATAACTAGAACTGTGTCAGAGAGCTGTAAAACTTGGCTTCCCTATTGCAATTTCTGTGGCTCAAAGACCAGACACAGCGTACAAAAGATTCCTGCCATAATCCATCTGAGGCAGTTTCAGACAAGAATTTCTAAATACAGGGCATGATTCCTGGTGTAAGCCATCCCATGCAATTGAAGACAAAGATTCAGGAAAAGGGCAATACATAAATCCACACAGACATATTTAGTCTTAAAATCTTTGTCAAAACCTCAGTGCAACCTGCGTTGAGGCCTGCCAAATCCAAGTGTCCAGACAAGAGTAAGTCCACGGTAATCTTGACAATCATAGCATCCACTTTGGTATTTCTATTCTGCAGGGGTCCAAATCTGTGGAAAGTAAAGCAGTACTTTTCATGCCAGATTCTTAACAAGTCAGAGTTCAAGAGACAAGAGTCTACATTGGAAGGAGAGTGCATGTAAAAAGTGTCTCAAGAGGCTCAGATGGTTGTAAGTTCAAACAGTGGGTTTGGATGGTAAAGATCAGAATGTTCCTAGCAAAAGCTTCCAGACTGGTTGTTGGATTAGGCATGATATGATTAGATAGCACTCTTCTCTTAAATAACCAGCTGACAAGGGATTGTGGCCCCAGCCCAAGCAGGGCATTTCCACTCACCTCATTCTGAGTTGTGTGATGTCAACCTGTGTGATGTCATCAAGACCCCTCCCCTCTTCTGTTAGATTCTCACAGAGAGGCTGCCCATTCCTTCCCTGCCAAGGTTAAAGCTAGGTTTAAGAATGCCCCTGGGAGCCATGACATGGGGTGTCTTCTTGAGGTTCCTCTAAGTATTCTGAACCAGCTTCCTGAGAAACCATCTTGTGAGGCAACAAGCAGTCGCAATGCTTTTTATATTAAAGGAGAAAATGGATGGCAAACTTTCAATCCTTTCCTAAGTCAAATACAGTAAGTGCAACCAAAACCTTCACCAACCCAAAACTTTAAGGAAAGTTTTCCCCTTCCAGCCCATGAAAGGAACTGAAAACTGCGCTCCATTGCCCCTCTATTCCAAACATTATTCCATTCTCTTCTCCCCAGCTAAAAAAATGCTTTGGTTTCACTGACTTTGTATATGATCATATTGTATTACTGAACAGGAAGAGATGTTATTAAAATAGTGAGGATTTTTTTATACTATGCCTCAGGGGCCTTACGGGTAAATCGGATTGACTTAAGTGGAGCAAAAGTGTGTGCGGGGGGCTACCATGGTGAGATGACTACTTGCTTGCTCTTGGGTCACAGGCATGTTAGCAGTAGTGAATGATACTTCTGCCCCCTCCCCATGAAAGGTGCACCTAGAAAGGAACTTGCAGCTGAGAAATGGCAGAGTATAGAAATAGCTCCATAGTGATCCTACATAAACGCCTCTGTCCCCACATACATGGGAAAGAGTAGGAAAAGTGGTGTGAAAAGCTGTTGCTTTTTCCCAGGATATGGGCTTCTCTCCCTGAAGGAAGGAGGAGAGCCTGCACAGGACCCTGCTACAGCAGGTGCATGTAGCAGAATAAGCGGCTGCTTGGCCTGGTTTCCATGGGCGTTTGGGAAGCTCCACCCACACAGAGGTGTTTTTAAGCACTTTGCAGTGTTATAGGAGAGGGGGAAAACAGACGTAGAGAGCTGCACTGATGATGCAGAGGGCAACACAGTGGGAAGGTGCTGGAATAAAGCCCATGTGCAGAGAAGCCCTTCAGAGAGATTGGTTGAACAGGCACTCAGGAAAGTTTATTCTTCTAAAAGGGGAGATATACCTAAATTAGTGTTAGCCTAAAGTATTCAGCTCAGTTGAATTTCATTCATTTCTCCCCTTTCATTCATTTCTCCCCTGGGTTGGGAAAATGTTCCCCCAGTTGTTAACCCTGGGAAATAAGATGGGAAGTATTGCCATTTCGTCAGCTCTGCTAGGACACCACACTTCCTTCTTCTTTCTTTCCCTCTTCCTCACCGTCTTCTTTCCTTGTTTGTCATGTCTTTTTGATGTAAGCCAGTGGGTAAAAACTGTCTTGCTCTGCTGATGGCATGTAATTCATTTTGGCTGTGGAACAGCATGCAGGTGCTTGAAAGAAACATGTATTAAGACATTATAACTTACATTATATGAGGCTGCTAAAATAGATTTAAGGAATTAGATCTGATAGACAGAGTGCCTGAAGAACTATGGATGGAGGTTCGCAACATTGTACAAGAGGTAGCAACTAAAACAATCCCAAAGAAAAAGAAATGCAAGAAAGCAAAATGGCTGTCTGAGGAAGCTTTACAAGTAGCTGAGGAAAGAAGGGAAGCGAAAGGCAAGGGAGAAATAAAAAGATGCACCCAATTGAATGCAGAATTCCAGAGAATTGCTAGTAGAGATAAGAATGCCTTCTTAAATGAACAGTGCAAAGAAATAGCAGAAAACAATGGAATAGGGAGGACCAGAGATCTCGTTAAAAAAATTGGAGATATGAAGGGAACGTTTCATGCAAAGATGGGCATGATAAAAGACCAAAATGGCAGGAGGAGATTAAGAAGAGGTGGCAAGGTTACACAGAGGAACTATACAAGAAAGAGCTTAATCTCCCTGATAACCACAATGGGATGGTCACTGACCTCGAGCCAGACATCCTGGAATGTGAAGTCAAATGGGCCTTAGGGAGTCTGAGCAACAACAAAGCTTAGTGGAGGTGACAGTATTCCAGCTGAGCTATTCAAAATCTTAAAAGACGATGCAGTAAAAGTGTTACACTCAATATGCCGGCAAACTTGGAAAACTCAAGAGTGGCCACAGGATTGGAAAAGGTCAGTTTACATTCCGATCCCAAAGAAGGGCAATGCCAAAAAATGTTCAAACTACCGCACCATTGCACTTACTTCACATGCCAGCAAAGTTATGCTCAAAATCCTACAAGCTAGGCTCCAGCAGTATGTGGACCAAGAACTACCAGAAGTACGGGCAGGATTTCAAAGAGGGAGAGGAACTAGAGATCAAATTGCCAACATATGCTGGATCATGGAGAAAGCTAGGGAGTTCCAGAAAAACATCTACTTCTGCTTCATTGACTATGCTAAAGCCTTTGATTGTGTGGATCACAACCAATTGTCGCAAGTTCTCAAAGAGATGGGAGTCCCAGACCATCTTATTTGTCTCTTGAGAAACCTGTATGTGGGTCAAGAAGCAACAGTGAGAACTGGACACGGAACCACTGATTGGTTCAAAATTGAGAAAGGAGTTCGGCAAGGCTGTATACTGTCGCCCTGCCTATTTAATGTACATGCAGAGCACATCATGAGAAAGGCGGGGCTAGATGAATCACCAGTTGGAATTAAGATTGCTGGGAAAAATATCAACCTCAGATATGCAGATGACACCACTCTAATGGCAGAAAGCGAAGAGGAACTAAAGAGCCTCTTGATGCGGGTGAAAGAGGAGAGCGTAAAAGTTCAATATTAAGAAAACTAAGATCATGGCATCTGGTCTTTTCAGTTTGTGCCAAATAGATGGGGAAGAAATGGAGGTAGTGACATTTCATTTTCCTGGGCTCCAAGATCACCACAGACAGGGATTTCAACCCAGAAATTAAAAGACGCTTGCTCCTGGGGAGGAAAGCTATGGCAAATCTAGACAGCATACTAAAAAGCAGAGATCACCCTGCCAACAAAAGTGCGTATAGTCAAGGTTATGGTTTTCCCAGTTGCAGTGTATGGCTGTGAAATTTGGACTATAAGGAAGGCTGAGCACCGGTGCTGGAGGAGACTCCTGCAAATCCCTTGAACCGCAAGGCGATCAAACCAATCAGTCCTAGAGGAGATCAACCCTAACTGCTCTTTAGAAGGCCAGATACTAAAGATGAAAGTCAAATACTTTGGCCACCTAATGAGAAGGAAGGACTCCCTGGAGAAGAGCCTAATGCTGGGAACAATAGATGGCAAAAGAAGAAGGGGACGGCAGGGGATGAGGTGACTAGATGGACTCACTGAAGCAGTTGGTGTGAGCTTAAGTGGACTCCGGGGGATGGTGGAGGACAGGAAGGCCTGGAGGAATGTTGTCCATGGGGTCGCGATGGGTCAGACACACCTTCCCGACTAACAACAGCAGCAAAAATAGTTGCTTTTCCTGTTTAACCACAGAGAAAGCCTTGCCACCACTTCAAGTGGCAGGTGCTAAGCTGATGTGGTAGACTGATTTTTCTGTGGGAAGTCAGATTGGTAAAAAGAAACTCTTCCTGACCAACTTTCTTTAGTTAAATCAGACCTTCACCCTGCTGCTCCAACATTGTTAATATCTCCCCCATGCTTTTGCAAGGGGACAATGGGCCTGCAAAAGTGGGAGGGAGGAAGTTTTGGCACAAGTTAGCCTAAACTAACTCTTAGTAACTGTTTTTGTTGGAAAGAGGTAAGGAGAAAACATTCATATTTGTATTGTGCTGAAAAGTGCCCTCCCCACCACATTTTTCACATCTGGTTTAAACTAGTATATAGTTCATTTTTGCATTTCATCCTTTAGCCTTCTCTGCATGTCTAAATTAGTTAATTACCATATTTCATTAAACAATGACATAGATTTAAGAGCTTCCTACCAGGTTTGGGAATTTGTCACTCTCTTTTTTTTTTTTGCCCAAAGCTGCTTTTCTGTGAAATAATCTGCATATAGTTCGCTTTCAAGCTGTTCAGCAAGACAGTTTAAGAAGATTTAGTTGCTGAGAAACTGTCACATGGATGTGGGTCTTAGTATTATTGCTCCAATGTATATTTCAGGCAATATGGTAAACAACATCATAATTCTTTATCCAGTTGTCATTAATTATAAGTATAATCTAATTGTAGCTGGGTCTTCTCCTAGCAATTATAACCTATAAAGACAAACATTAATATGTACAGGGGAAAACAGACTTTTATAAATATCAGCAAGTATCAAGGATCTGCCCAGCCTGGCAAATCTTAATACATCACTATTCTTGTTTCAGCTAGCTGTTTTTTAGACCAGTGGTTTTCAACCACTGGTCCACGGACCAGCACCAATCCGCAGGAGATTTCCTGCTGGTCTAGCCGGGGGGGGGGGGGGGGCGGCCCCCCCCCCCCCCCCCCCCCCCCGGGGGGGGGGTGGGTGGGGGGGGGGGGGGGGGGGGGGGGGGGGGGCGCTGCATCCCACTCACCACACACCAGCATGTGGGCTGACTGGCTGTGCTCCACCACCTATTTCTCAGTTGGCATTGCATTCCCAGATGGTGTGCCAAGGCCACTGGGTGTACCAGAAAGGGGAGAGACAGCTCAGTGGGAGCTGACTCGGAGCCATGCTGCACCAGTTTCCGTATTTTGTTCTTTTGTTGGCATTTTTGTTGCTCGGTTTATGGTTATTTTGGAGAATTTTAATTTTTTTTGGTGCTGTGTTTAGAAACTAATACACAGAATATTGTATTATATGTATGGTGCCTTTTGTTTCTGCCTCAGAGGTCCCTGAGGTGGCCTTCCTGTTTTTGCCAGTCCATAGCTGTGGAAAGGTTTAAAACCACTCTTTAGACAGCAAGCTTTCTGGGATGGTTTCATAATGAATGCAAGGTGTTCTTCACTGACATCAACTGGAAGTTCCCAGTTGTGAAAGTGTTGCAGAATGGACAGGTAGGGAGTACTGCTAAATCATGTAATCCATAGAGATGGCTGACTCTTGTGATGTGAACATGTTAAGACAACTGTAGTGGCTGTTAAGCTAAGTTTAGCATACTGCTTTTGACCTTTATAACTCTCCATGGCGTAGATCTGGGGTGCGTGAGAAAGAATGCTATAGCTTTATGAGCTTTTGCAGCATACATGAACATCTTCTGATGGAATCTCCTTTAATGGTTTTCCTATCATAGGTGAAGTTGATGGTGTGTGTGTATGTGTGTGTTTTAATATGCACACTTGTTTGTATTGTGTAACTGATTTGGATATTTTTGTTGCACCACAGGAAAAACCTAAGGCAGAGGGGTGGGTGTCCATTCTGGACATTCCTGGGTGTCCATTCTCCTCCTCCTGACCCCACCTCTCCCAACCGTTTAGTTGTTTTCCTGGCTTTTGAACTGTCTTTCCTCAATTCTAAAATGCCTTCTTAAGCATTGGTGAAGGTAAGAGCTTTAAACTACATGCTGGCGTTTAGGGGTCCTTTTGGCCTCAGGCCTCTGATTGAAGGAGATTTAGCATCCCTGTTGCAACTTTAGTATCATTTGCATGTTGATATCATGGGTTAAATTCTTTACTGTTGTAGCAATGTTACGACTTGTTAAAGTTTGTAATCATCCCAAATAAGTGAAATCATACACATTTTTAATTCAATGTATACAAGATTAATTTTATAGTGGTAGGGAATGCAGCACACATGCTAATTACTCGTACTGTTTCAGAAGTAAAACAGAAGCCCAAACCAGTCACTGATTTTTTTTAAACCCTAGACAAGGTTTATGGTGGTTTTGACAGTTCAAAAAATTTTGCATTAAAAATGTATGCCTTGTATGTGTTTTGTGTTATATCCCACGGTTTTGCAGATGAGACCAGAGACCAGTTGGTATTATAAAAGGAGTTTATTACCTGCACAGGGACCACACTTCTAGTAAGGGTGCGGTGCCTGGCAGAAGAACAATGGTGGTTTTTATACCTTTGCAATCAACTTACAGTCAAGCGAGTGAACAATAGAAAATTACAAAGTCACGTAGGCAGCGGTCTATCAAGTTAAGCAAGTGAGTTACAGAAGCAGAATGGTTTAGCGGTTAGTCTATTTTCTTAAGTTTTACGCCTTTTGACAAGTTTTGCCTATTACACCTTTGACAAGCTAATAAACATCCTGTTACACTAATCCTGATGTGCTAATCCTGTTATGCTAATCTAGTGCCAGGAAGGTCGAGCCTAACATTTTGAACCTGATGCGCACAATTTCAGATTAATCTCTTCTTTTTTGACTCAGAAGTAAGCACATGGAGCCCTGGGCTGGATCAAGATCACCACATAACACATAGCAGTAGGAAGGTTTCAGTCCTCCCTTCCCAGTCACTTGTTTGGCTAAATTCCTCCCTAGCACTTCAACAGAAGAGGCTAAAGAAACAAACTAGCCAAGAAAAAGTCTGTATTGGTAACTGTGTGTGGCAGGGTTGTGGGGTAAAGTAGTGATCTTGTGAAGAGTGCCTGGAAGCAACAAACCTTGCTTATATATCAGCCTCACTCACTGCCATGAAGGCATAAAGAGGAGGACACAACAAGTGGGATCTGAACTGTCCAATAGTCCTCTTGATTTTTGCAGTTTGCTCTGTGGCATGGAATGATGTATGTGGCTGGGAGCATTCTACCTCTAACCTTGCAAAACAGAAGTGATCATGGATGTTTGACCAGCCTTGAGAATGTCCATAGACCAATGTAAGCCTGTTGGATCTGTCACATTCAGTTTCTCTGTTTCTTGTTTTACAAGTCTGAGTTCGCATGTGTCACTTAGTGGTTTTTTAAAATCCCGACATGCCTTTTTGTGAGTATTTCTCCTAATGTATGCATGAATGTTTGCATGCTTTTCTGTCAGTATTTCTTCTAATATGTGCATTTATAGAATGTGGCTTTGGCCAATATACAGATTTTTGTGTTTTTTTGGTTTGGTCACAAAGTCTTGGCTGACCCAGCATGACCCCATGGACAACATTCTTCCAGGCTCTCCTGTCCTCCACCATCCCATGGAGTTCACCCAAGCCCACACCCACTGCCCCAGTGAGCCCATCCAGCCACTTCATCCTCTGCCATCGCCTTCTCCTTTTGCCATCAATTGTTCCCATCATTAGGGTCTTTTCCAGTGAGTCATTCCTTCTCATTAGGTGGCCATATTTGAGTTTCATCTCCAGTATCTGGCTTTCTAAAGAGTAGTCAGGGTTGATTTCCTTTAAGATTGACTGGTTTGATCTCTTTGCGGTCCACCATAGCTTGGACAATACAAACTTTTTTCGGCAGGGTGATATCTCTGCTTTTCAGTATGCCATAGCTTTCCTCCCAAGGAGCAAGTGTCTTTTAATTTCTTGGCTGCAGTCCCCATCTGCTGTGATCTTGGAGCCCAGGAAAATAAAATCTGTCACTACCTCCATTTCTTCCTCATCTATTTGCCAGGAAGTGATAGGACCGGATGCCATGATCTTAGTTTTCTTTCTTTCTTTTTTTAAAATAAGTTTTATTGTTATTTTGTACTAACTAACAAAAAAAAAGAAGCTAAAAAAAATCAATCATCAAAAGCATTAGACCTACTGGGTCAGCCCCCCATACTTTTTCTTTTTATGATAATCCATAAACATATTTAAGTCTATGCATAGTCCCGTTTCTCTAACCAGTAATAAAAGGAGTTCCAAGTTTGATAGAAGTTTGTGTCTTCTTTCTCCTTCGGAGACAAAGTCAATCTGTCCATTTCTGCACAGTCCCAAGATCTTTTTTAAAATCAGTTCGTCGGTAGGTAGTTCTTCACTCCTCCAGTGTTGGGCAAATGCAATCCTCGCTGCAGTAGTTACATGTAGAATCAGATAGATTGCTTGATTACCAACATTATCAGGTACAATGCCTAATAGGAAAACTTCAGGTTTAAATATTAGGGGTTTATGTAACATTCCCTCAAGCCATTTGTATATTTTCACCCAGTATTTTTTGGCCTTATCACAGGTCCACCACATATGATGAAATGTACCCGGTTTATGTTTGCATTTTCAACATCCATTTGACATATTTGGAAACATCTTAGCTAATCTATTTGACGATAGATACCATCTATAAAACATTTTATACAGATTTTCTTTGTATGAAGTTGCTAATGTTACATTAATATTTCTTTCCCATAGCTTTTGCCATTTCTTTAACTCAATTTTGTTTCCAAAGTTTTGTGCCCACGTTACCATAGTTTCCTTAACTTGTTCATCTTCCATTCTCCTATCCAAAAGAAAACTATACCATCTTTTAATCATTTTCTCATCAGATTTTAGAATCACATGGTCAAATGTTGTTAACTTCTTATAAAAACCCCACATTTTATAATCTTTAATATATCTCGATTGCATCTGACCCTTATGCCACCAAGAGATATTGATTCCTTGCTCTTGTAGTTCTTGATTCAGTTTCAATCCTCCATCATTATCCAAAATCCCATCATATCTCACAATCATATCAAAATTCAATACATTTAGGTATACATCGAAGTCCGGGCTCAATTCAAGGTGTTGGTAGTCACCTATAAAGCCCTTAATGGCTTAGGACCTGGATACCTAAAGGAACGCCTGCGTCCATATTTGTCCCCCCCCCCCCCCGGCCGCCCCTTGAGATAGGCAGCAGAGGCTCTCCTCCGGGAGCCCTCCGGGAGAGACATCAGGAAGCAGAGTACCCGGAGGAGGGCTTTCTCTGCGGTTGCACCCCATCTGTGGAATGTGCTCCCCAGAGAGGTCCACCTGGTGCCGTCAGTATTTGTTTTTCGGCGTCAGGCTAAGACCTTTTTATTCAAACAATATTTTAACAATGTTTAATATTTATAGGTTTTAATTGTGCAGCCAGGGTGTTTCCGGGTTTTAATTGTATTGTATTATATTTATCTATTTCTGTGAGCCGTCCCGAGGCTATATAGCAAGGGGATGGCATATAAAAACTTTAAATAAATAAATAAATAAATACAAGAGCTTCCATAGGTAAAAGCCATCTTGATAATTTAATATACAGTTTTGTCTTTAACTTTTCCCACACCAACATTAATGATTTCCTAATAAAATGATTTAAAAAGCACCCATGTGCCTTACACTTCTGATACGACATATAAGCGTGCCAACCCATTTGCAAATTATGCCCTTCAACATAAAGGATTCTCTTATTTCTTAAAGTTATCTATTCTTTTAGCCATGTTAAGACAGAAGCTTGATAATACAACATCCAATCAGGAAGACCAAAACCCCCATTCCCTTTGGCCTCCTGAAGCATTTTTAATTTAATCCTTGGTTTCTTCTTTTTCCATATCAATCTTGAAATTTGGGTATTTAGATCATCAACAATTTTTTGTCAATTTTTATGGTAATTGTTTGGAATAAAATAAAAACTTTGGTAATGTATTCTTTTTAACTATTACTATTCTTCCCAAAAAAGATAATTGCAAGTTAGCCCATTTTTCCAGGTCACTCCTAATTTCCTTAAGTAATTTATCATAGTTATCTTCTTTCAATGTAGTGCATTTAGCTGTAAGAAATATTCCCATATATTTAACCTTTTTAACAATTTGAGTATCTTCTTGTTCCATCAGAGTTTTTCTCTGCTCCAATGTGAGATTTTTCACTAACAGTTTCGTCTTCTCTCTGTTTATTTTCATTGCAGTACCTTCACCATATTCTTCTATCTTTTGTAAAAGTTTGGACATAGTTTTTATTCTTGAAGAACCCTTGGTAACAAAGTCATCTGCAAATGCTTGCAATTTATAGCATTCATTTCTAATTCTAGCGCCTTTAATATCCATGTCTTCTCTAATATTTCTGTTTAACACTTCTAAAATCAATATAAATAACAATAGTGATAAAGGACAACCTTTTCTTGTGCCCTTTTGAATATCTATGGTATTTGTAAGTTCTCCATTAATTATAATCCTGGCAGTCTGTTTTTGATAGATGCTTAATATTGCATTAATAATTTTTTCACCAAATTCCATTTGCATTAATTGTTGTTTCATGAATTGCCAGTTAACATTATCAAAGGCCTTCTGTGGATCCAAAAATAATAACGCCATTGGTTTTTCAGAGTGGACCTCATAATACTCTAAAATATCCAAAATAATTCTCATGTTGTTCCTCATTTGTCTTTTAGGTAGAAAGCCATTTTGATCTGGATGTATACAGTCTGTTAAACACTTCTTCAGTCTTTCTGCCATTACAGAGGCAAAGATTTTGTAATCTACATTTAAAAGTGATATAGGTCTGTGGTTCTAGATCTATGTCAAGTCCGTATCTTCTTTCAGTATTAAGGTAATATTTGCCTCTGTACAAGTATTTGGTATTTTAGCATCTAACAATACCGCATTACATGTATCCTTAAAAGGCATAGACAGGATTTCTTCAAAGGCTTTATAGAACTCTGCTGGTAGCCCCTCCAGGCCTGGGGTTTTGTCATTCTTTTGTTTCTTAATTGCCTCAGTTACTTCTGTCATTTTTATTTCTTCATTTAATATTTTTTGATATTTCTCCAACAGCTTTGGTAAATTTCCCTTTCGGATATAATCATTAACTTTCTCAATTGTAGTTTCTTTGTTCTGGTACAGCTTTGCAAAGAAGTCTTCCGCTATTTTCTTAATTAACGTACTTTGTACCTGCAGTCGTCCTTCTCCATCCTTCAGTTTGTATATTAGTCTCTTTTCTCTTTCCTTCTTTAGTTTATAAGCTAAGCATCTCCCTGGTTTATTAGCATTTTCCAAAATGTTCTGTTTAGTCAATTTCATTTGTTTGGTAAGTTCATTTGTGTCCAAGAGGTTCAGTTTGTGTTTTAGAATATTCATTTGTGCCTTAAAGTCTTTTTTGGAAGGGTCTTCCTGGAGCTCCTGTTCAAGCTTCCTCTTGAAACTGATTAGCCGATTCCTCTACTAATTTAGATAGTTCCTGCTTTCTCATTTTGTTTATTTTTGCAGAATATGTTATTATCAGACCTCTAACATAGGCTTTAGCTGTATCCCAAACATTTTGCAAAGAGGTTTCTTCAGCTTTTTATTAACTTGGAAAAACAATTCCATTTCCTTGTTTATCTCTTCTTTGAACTTTTTATCTTTTAATAGAGATTTATTGAATACCCATCTAGGTGTTTTTATTGTTAGTGTTCAGTGTTATAGTTACAGAATTATGATCTGCCCAGACATTTGTATCTATTTCAGCTTCTAACAAATTTGGGACTAGATCTGGAGTTATCCAAATCATATCAATTCTGGACCACAACCTATGTCTATTCTAGTAGAAAGTGTACTTAGCAGAAGTTGAATTTTTATGTCTCCAAGCATCTGTCGTATTTTTGTAAAATATATATTTATCTATCTATGCTTAGCCTTTACACTTCTACCTTTTCTCTTTTCTTTTGGTTCCGGTGTCTGTTCATCTTCTTGTTGATCTGTAGTCGCTATTTCTCGTTCTTCTGGGTGGTGATGTTGCTTCAACATCTTTCCCTCCTTCTCTTTGTACAGCTGATTCTTCATCTTCAAATGAGCTTCTAAATTTTTCATAGAACTCTTGAGCCTTGAAGATTGAATCCAACTTATATCTTGTGGAATTCCAAGTAAAAAATATTCCTTCTGACGTTAACCATCTAAACATAATTCCCTTCTTTATCAGCTTCGTGGTAAGAAATAAGTATTTCTTTCGTCCTTCTCTGATCCTCCATGGTATTTGTTTCAGAACAGTCACCTCATGTTGATCATTGACTCTTAGGGATTTATCATGAACAACCCTCAAAATACTATCTCTTACAGATCTTTTTGCAAATTTAACATGAACTTCCCTTGGTAATTTGTGTCTTCTAACATAGCTTGAATTAACTCTATAAACCAGGTCGATCTCTCTAGCCATCTCTTCATTATCCAGGTCCAGAGCATCTGCCAGCATAGTCATCATTAATTCCCTTAGGTTTTCATTTTTTTTTCTTCAGGTATGTTCTGAAATCTTAAATAATTAGATGCCTTCTCCATCTCTAATATAGCAACCGAGTCCCATAGTGACTTATTTGTTTGTATTAATAATTGTGTTTCTTTATCTGTCGCTTCAGTTTTCTTATGGGCTTATTGAATCTTTTGTGTATTTTGTTCAGTTTTGAGTCGAACATCTGCCAATTGATTGCATACATCCCTGACATAGCTGTCCAATTTATCCATTCTTTCTCTTTGTTCCACAACCAAATTCCTTTGTTTAATGTTAATTTTTGTGTAGAATTTTGCATAGCCTCTTGAGATGTTTGCATAGATGTTAGGGATGCTTGTATTGCCAAAAGTGTCATTTGCATGTCTTTTTGGTATTTTTCCACATCCACAGTTTTGGATTGATGAGTTGGGCTCTGGGTAGCAGATGTAGGTGCCGAGGAAGAGGGGTGTGTTTTTTTCATAGTGAAAATAATTTTACTGAATGGCTACAAGATAGCAGCAAAAAATCCTCCAGGAGAAAGAGGGGTGGGGGAAAAGGAAGAAGAAAAGGGTTGTTTGGCACACTATATCTCTGTTAAAAGTAAAGTGGCCACAGGGTGACAGCAAAGAGTTGTTTGTTAATATGACGAAGTTTGTTGATATGACGAAGTCAAAAGGGAAGGAAACACCTCCCTTTTGAGAAGGGAAGAAAATGAAACCGGAAAAAGACTATTCTGTCAGTTAATCTACAATAAGTTCTGATTTAATTCTTCGCCCTTGGGGAGATTAAAGAGTCTTTTCTTTTCCAAGCCTCAAGTTTCCCCAGTCTCAGTTCATCTCCCCTAGATTAGTTGCTGCTTAAACTCCGCAGAGGGGGAGAGTCCTCCCTCCATCAGAAGGTCTTTTCTTTTTTTATTCAAATTGATACTTGCTTCACAAGTTCTTTCACGGGCAATGTTTTAAAAGGCAGAAATGCTCACCCAGCAGGTCCGATGTGTTTCAAGCCTTTATTCTTCACTGTTAAACCAGCTCGATGGCTTGTGGAGGGAAATGCACCCCCCTGTCTCATTCGACTGAGAAAAATTCCAAGTTTCTCCCTGCAGATGTGGAGCCGCTGCTCCCCACCAGCCAGAAGTATGCTCGGGCTTCTAGACCCTGCCCCGACAGGGCTTGGATGGGCCTCTCCTTGCCCTCTGTCGAGCAGATTACCAGCGTGAAGTACGGAGCCCTGTTCTTCACAGCCATCTCGCCACGACGTCAACTGGAAGTTCTGATCTTAGTTTTCTTAATGTTGAGTTTCAAGCCAACTTTTGCGCTCTCCTCCTTCACCCACATCAATAGGCTCTTTAGTTCCTCTTCACTTTCTGCCATTAGAGTGGTATCATTTGCATATCTGAGGTTGGTGATATTTCTCCCGGCAATCTTAATTCCAACTTGTGATTCATCTAGCCTGGCCTTTTGCATGATGTGCTCTGCATATAAGTAAAATAGGCAGGGCAACAATATACAGCCTTGCCATACTCCTTTCCCAATTTTGAACCAATCAATAGTTCCATGTCCAGTTCTCACTGTTGCTTCCTGACCCATGTACAGATTTTTCAAGAGACAAATAAGATGGTCTGGTACTCCCATCTCTTTAAGAACCTGCCGCAGTTTGTTGTTATCCACACAATCAAAGGCTTTAGCATAGTCAACGAAGCAGAAGTAGATGTTTTTCTGATTCAAACTGAGATCATTCTGTCATTTTGGAGATTGTATCCCAGTACTGCTTTTCCTACTCTCTTACTGACTATGATAGCTACTCCATTTCTTCTGTGGGATTCTTGCTTGCAGTAGTATATATGATGATATCTGAATTAAATTCACCCATTCCTGCCCATTTTAGTTTGCTGATTCCCAAGATGTCGATGTTCAGTCTTGTCATCTCATATTTGATCACACCCAGCTTACCTTGATTCATGGATCTTCCATTCCAGGTTCCTATGCAGTATTGTTCTTTACAGCATCGGACTTTCATTTCACCACCAGATACATCTGCAACAGAGTGTCCTTTCGGCCTTGACCCAGTCGCTTAATTCTTTCTGGTGCTACTAGTACTAACCCTCTGCTCTTCCCCAGTAGCACATCGGACACCTTCTGACTAAGGGGCTCATCTTCTGGCATCATATATCTTTGCCTTTTGGTACTGTCCTTGGGGTTTTCATGGCAAGGATACTGGAGTAGGTTGCCATTTCCTTCTGCAGTGGATCACCTTTTGTCAGAGCTCTCTGCTATGACCTGACCATCTTGGGTGCCCCTGCATGGCATAGCTCATAGCTTCATTGTGTTACGCAAGCCCCTTCACCACAGCAATGTAGTGATCCATGAAGAGGAGAGTTTTGTGTGCATTTTCCTTAATCCAGGCATGTTTGTATGCATTTCTAAATTGGAGAACTGCATTGCAAAAATTGAAGATGTGTGAGTAGTGAAATATTAACTGCTTTTCAGTTTGCATATTTATTTGGCAAGTGTGAATTAGCCAGATTCACAATCAAATGAGAACCAGATGAATTTCTCCCCCATCCCTACTCTAATCCAACACTTGTCAGGTAAGGAGGGGTATTTTAATTTGTCGTACAATCTAAATACTGGGAACACATTTCTGGGATTGACTACTATGTTACTTTGTATCCAGAGCTCAATCATTCCCAGGAGGGCAGGATGAAGGGACAGCCAGGCAGAAAGGGATTTTCCTGTTCTGTTGGAGATGGTGGCAGGAAATTTATTTAGAGCTACCTTCAGTCAGTTGTAACTCTCATTTTTTCATGTGACTGTGTCCAAGTTATGGAGTTTAGGTGTTGTAGATTTGGGACAGTATTCAGTGATTCCACTTCTCTGGTGATGCAGTGCTAGCATAAACAGCCTCTATCCCAATGCTAGAGAAGTGGGTTTCCCTGGAAAACTTTTTGCTTTAGAAAAAGCAGTTGCCATTGCACTGAAGGTTACTTATGTAAGTGGATGAGTGACACTGGAAACTGTCTGTTGTATTCTGCCAGTACATGTTTTTCTTCTGGTAGCTCAGGTATACAGTCTAAAATTAAGGTAGAAGAACAGAGTTGTATGCACAGTGAATGAATGAAACTTGCAATCTTTTATTAGGCACAAAAGTATTAAAATCAGCCTGCACACGCAAGACAGTTTCTCTGCGTAAAATCTCCCTGCTGTGGGTATGGGATATCATCACTGCATATGAATATCGAGGGAAGAAAAAACTTTCCACGATGACAAAATATGTGCAAATTGAAGTCAGACTTAACAGAGGTCTTTCTTGTTGTTTTTGTCTTGCTGTGAACATCCCCGCAACTCCTTGTCAGCCCAGCTGTCTCACACTTAGAGAAGCCAGACAGTAGCACATTTCAATTTTCTAAAAAGAGAAAAAAGGCACAGATTCTACCAGACACAATCCTAAGCACAGAAAAGAGAATGAGATGTCACCTGTTGTCATCATTTCCAAATGTATAGTCCCAGAGCATTTGACTTCTGGCCACAGGACCCTGTGGGATTTGAGTAATAAGCAACTAGGCTAATTCTGAAGAAATACCTTGGACAAGTTTAGAAATGGGTCAAACATTTTGTTTTGCTTAAAACGTACCTGTTTGAGATTTCTTCTTTTTTTGAGTGGGAGGAGTGTTAAATAGGGAAGAAAAACTGTTTCAGATACAAAGTGAGTCACAGCAGTCCAACAATAATCAAATATAGCTAGACTGATTCAGGAATAATTGCAGCTGGTCTTTTAAACATTTCAGGCAGGGAAGCAGGCACCAATCCTCACTCTTTTCAGTGTCTGCTAAAGACATGTTTATATAAATAAGTTTTTTCTTGATGACCTGAAGTAGTTTTATTACATGACTTGGTTTGTATGTTTTTAGTCTTTTGCATTTTGATTTTTACCTGGGGCCAAGGGTTAGGGTTAGAGACCATGGGGAAGTGACAAATTGCACACTCCCTTCCCACCTGCCAAGAGTCTCCCACCACACAGACACACACACACAGAGCTGGGTGCTCCTGAGAGTACCACTAGCCGGTTTCCTATTGTGTGGGATAGCAGGAAGTGGGACTCTCCAGAATCCCTCCAGCTCACTCTTAGAATCTGTATTCTGCCTCACTTGTGTATGTGTGTTTTTGTAAATGAGGAAAAATCTAGAATAAGTACATCTATATAATGCTTTAGAAAGTTGAGGCAACTATCTAGAATTAAGTAGTACTTAACATGTAGAAATACTTGGCTAATTTCAAATGTACATGGTCAGATTTTTATTTATATGCTACTTTTTCATGATAAATTTGCACTGCAGCAGGGTGGATTTGATTTAAATCAAATCTATTTAAATCACTAGTCAGTAAGACTACATTTAAATCATGCTTTTCTACATAATTTGCATGCATGTCTGCCTTACCCATAGGTAGAGGAACGTCATTAAAATATTCTCAGACTGGATCTCTTTTACAGCATGCTGTCATTATAGGTTTTCTCCTCCAGGGAAAGAATAATGTGATAAACCTCAGGCTATACAAAAAGATCCAAAGAGTTGTGCAGTGTTCTGCTCAAATGGGTTCACTTTCATTTTTACCACTTGCCCCTCCTTCCTCACACTTAGCTTCTCATGCAAATCTATTCTGCTCCCAACAACCTTCTATTCAATGATTTTTTTTAAACTTTTTTTTTACTTTTATTTTAAGAGATAAGGGATTAATTCTGTGGAGATAGATGTGCAAAGTAACAATGGGATTAAGCTCTTTTTCTCAACTCTGTATATTTTATAATATTTTTGCTGTGAAGAAACAGAAACATAGCAACAGAGCGAGTCAGAAGGGGCCTCCCGGGCCATCTAGTCTGACCACCAGCTCCAGCTGGCTACGCTCACGACATGCCCGCCATGTGCATGTTCAGCCTATCCTTGAACACCCACACCGATGGAGCCTCAGTGACCTCTCATGGAAGCCCATTCCACACCCTCGGGGTCCTGACTGTCTGGAAGTGCTTCCTGGCATCCAAATGGAACCTTGGCTCCCTGAGCTTTGCTCCATTGGAGCATGTCCTGCCTTCCTCTGCAGGGGAGAACAGGTCTCTACCCATCTCTGTGTGACATCCCCTCACATACCTGTATGTCGCCAAGATATCCCCTCTGAGTCTCCTCTTCTCCAGGCTGAAGAGACCCAGTTCCCTCAGTCTCCCCTCATTCCCCATCCCCTGCAAACCGGCCACCAACCTTGTGACCCTACGCTGCACTGACTCTTACCTGGCTATATCCTTTCTGTAATGAGGGGCCCAAAACTGAGCACAATACTCCAGTTGCGGGTGCACCAGAGTCGTATAGAGTGGTAGTAATACCTCTCTCGATCTGGCAGGACCTGTTTTTGCGGAAGCCATGTTGTGTGGCTGTCAGCCTCCCTTCCCTATCTAGCATCACTAGATCTCTCTCTATTATGAGCCTTTCCATTGTTTTTCCTACAATGGACGTAAGGCTAACTGGTCTGTAATTCCCCATGTCCCTTCTACTACCCTTTTTGAAAATTGGGACCACTGATTTCACCCTCCAGTCCTCTGGAACTTCACCCGTTCTCCACGAGACCTCAAAAATGGAGGCCAATGCGCATGAGAGAACCCCTGCCAACTCTCTAAGTACTCTCGGGTGTAACCCGTCAGGGCCTGGTGACTTTGTAAGGTCCAATGCCCTGAGGAGCCCCTCGACTTCAAGGGGAGTGACTCTAATCTGTGCCCCTAAGTCCCCGGCTTCATCTAATCTCCTATGCGGATGTCCCCCATCCTGCTTTGGGGAGAACACAGAGGCAAAATAGTGATTTAGCATCTGTGCCTGTTCCCTCATATCAGTCACTGGATCTCCTTCCTCCTTATTTAGTGGTCCCACCACTTGTCTGCCCTTCCTCTTCCTATTTACATGCTGAAAGAAGCCCTTTTTGTTGCTCTTGATATTCTTGGCAAATCTCAGCTTGTAATGGGCCTCCTCTCCCCAGTATACGAGTCATGTGACCGGTATTATTAAGAGTCATGTGATCTCTGCAGACACAAATTCACAGTTTTGAGAACTGTAAAACCAAGCATTTGTAATAATATCTTCTAGATAGGAAGAATTACCCAGTGATCTTACAGAACCTCTGGAAGAACATTACATTCTGAATGGATTAATGGAATTCGTTTACTGAAAAATTTAAGCATTGCATGTCTATGCAACCACATGAAACACCATTAAAAAGTAATCCATCATGAAATAATCTACCATTATTTCATGATGAATAACATTTGGAACATAATGCATCTTAAGTAGACTGCTATCTTTAGAAAGATTTTTTCCTCAAAAAGCATTTAAGATCCAATTTAAATTTTCTAAAATTTGATTTAAATTGTTAAAATCCATTTTTATTTAAAAGCATACTTTGGTTTTTATGTACCCTGCACTGAATTGCTCCAGAACACACAGTTCAGAATAAATAATGCACAGTTTGTATCCAACTCAACAATTTTATTTTAGTGAACAAATTCCCTAACCATTTGTTCTATCAATATAAAGTGACCACACCAGCTGTCGTGAGGCTGTAACTCACATCTCCAATTAACTCACACAGCAGCCGGCAATAAAACTAAAGACTTTTATTGCTATTTGCTACAAGATTTACAATGCAACAGATAAGCTATGGCAAGGAGCTCCTTGCAGCTCAGTTGCCCCCTCCTTTCTGAACCCTATCGGAAAGGTCATGTGGATTTCAATCTTCTCTCCCGTCTTTCTGTTCGTGGGTGGGACAAACTTCTCTCTTGTCATCTCAATTGGTCTAAGCAATGCAATCTTTTCCTGAGCTGGGCGTTCCCTAAATTACCTGCCACGTCTTCCTGTTCTCCAGGAACCCAGCAGCTTCACAGTCAGAAGGCAGCGAAGCAACTTGTTCAAGCACCTCAGAGTCCAGAGGAAGGGAAGCTGCACCCTGCTCAAAAAACTCAGAGCCAGGATGTGGGGAAGCTACTTGCTCGGAAGCCTCTGACTCGGGTCGCAAGGGTGGGGGGCGTTTGAGCCCTGGGCACCAAGTATAAATCCCCCTGCTCCAATGCCTGACTCTCACTGTGAGCTTCTGGCCCTCTCTCGCGTGCCAACACCTCTGCCGAGCCGTTAGGCACAACACAAGCATGGGTATATCAGATATAATAAGTGCATACACTTGTATATATGATGTATACAATGCTTAGTTGTATATTATGCATATATGTATATGATGCATAGTTATTCTATATTGCCCTCTCTATACATAGCTTGCCAGGAAATATTATTCTAAATATCCTGGTTACTCTGATTCTTTTTATCTTAGGATACTTTTATCCAATTTATTCAATTTTATCTCCTTGACTACAGCCAAATACTGTTTGGTAGTTCTTACAGTGTGCGGTAGAATTAACCCTAAATGTTGTTAGGTTCTACCAGAATGCTTTTATTTTCTTTATCTTAATTATTGTAAATTTACTAGTACTGTATTTTCCTTATTTATAACTAATTGTAATTTTGTGTTTTATTGGCTGGTCAATGACCAAATAAAGAATTGATTGCATAGTTAGGTATGGATATAGTATTGGGATTAAGCAGAGAACACTGTAACAAGGTGTTAGTATGAACTCTTCACAGTGTCTGATACAGTTCTCTGAATAAGCAGCATTAGACTAGGTAGCTTTCACACTGTTTCCTTTAAGAAACCCTGAAGCCTGGTAAGGGCCTCAACAGATAAACAGGTACCAAGTCCTGTCACCTGCTCACTGTATATATTGCATTCCTTGAATAAGGATGGGCTGAAGGACAACTAGGGCAACCAATTTGACTTTCCCTCCTTCCTTTTCCTCTTAGCTGACTGCTTTGAGCCTTTTCTAGAAGAAAGAATGATAAAGGCTTAGAGTATAAAATCTATGACATAGCTAGATAGAATTGGTTTTCAATGTGAAACCAGGAGTTCACAAGTGTCGTACAAGAAAGCCTGTAAGCCTTGCTTTGCTTCTCTACTGCTAATTTGCACACACGTTTTATCAATATATTTGTGGTCAATAAACTTTAGTATTTATAACATAAGTGCTTTTTTCTTCCTGAATAACCTGAGATCTGAGGTAGGAGTCCTTTGCTGAACTGAATCTCTAAATTCAGTTCAGAAATAGATACATCAGAGACTGTAACTTTTCCCTTATCCATTAGTTACAAGCAATGCTTAATCTATTCTTTTACTTGCTCATGGGTGGTTCGGAAGGCTGTTTCTTTCCCCTCTTCTCACCTTCTTTAAAGCACTGAGATATGTTCTCTTAAAGCTTGTTCACAGGACTTGTGGCTGTTGTAGTCGTGCAGGACATGTAGCTGTTACCTAAAAAGAAGGTACAAAACACATCATGCATCTTGTTTATCTTTTATTTAGTAAAGCATTTTCAAGCTTTTACCCTTGTGTGTATGTCCTTCATTGACATTGGTACAGGCTCTCTAGAGCATGGGTCCTCAAACTACGGCCCACGGGCCGAACCTGGCCCGCCACACCCATTTATCCAGCCTGCCTCAGAGGTTTTGGACTCCCCGTGCCTGCCGCTGCCACCGCCTGCCTCACTCGCTTGGAGATTGTTTTGGACTCGCTGGGAGATCTCTGAGCAAGCAAGCCACTGCTTTGCTGCATGCACTCGCTGCGTGGACGCACGCCGCCACTGCCCTGTACCCACCACTGCCACCTTTCAACTGGCCCCCTGTTGAAAAAGTTTGAGGACCCGTGCTCTAGAGGCTTCTCACTAGAAATTAAAAAATTGTTGATGACAGTCTACAACAGAGAGAAGTTATCACTATGTCTTTGAAGGAAATGCCTGCTGAGGTGACCAGAAAAGCCACAAGTGCAATCAGGAAGCCATTCCAATCCATCAGCCTCCTAGGGTGGACCATATTAATTGCTCCACTACCTCTGCAGATATCTAAGTCTCAGTAAGTCTGAATCCCACAAGGTGTTCATGACACAGAAGCTCCTTCCCATCAAGATCCTGGTCATTCTACTCACCACTTCAAACCCAGATCTAATGTGTGCTCTGCTAATTGAGTTGAGCAAGTTACCTGTGGGAAGAGATACATGGCTGCCATGAAGGCCATAAAGTCCTGAGGTAGAGCAGCCTCATATGTATGTTGAATTCGCCCCAGAGCAACAAGCCATGTGGATTCCTGCACCATCCTGGCTAGTGGAGGAAAGGAGAATGTTGGCAGCAGGATGAACAGTTAGCAATTTGCACACAACACTTTGCAGATAAAATAACTTATTTCCATGTCAGCTTGGATGCAGTTTGGTTTCTGCTTCTGCAATTAAAGTGGATACCTTTCATCTATAGAGACCAAGGATGTGGACAGGATCCTTGGAGATTCCCTAGTCGCCTCTTGGACCCTTTGTGTGAAAAACCCTCCTTCTCTAACTTCTATTAAGCAATGTGACCTGGCTGTCACCACTGAGTGAGTCTCCCAACTAATACCCAGGAGATTGAAATCTCCCATAATTACTGTGTCCCTCCCCCGAGGTATCCTTAGAATCTGATCTATCAGGACATCATCCAAGGTCTCAAGTTGACCTGGAGGTCAATAACATACCCCCACTGTCAGGTTCCGTTCCTGGTCAAAACAACTTAGTTTCACCCAGACTGCCTCTACCAAATCCCCATCTGTGCTGCATTCTATCTCACTGCATCCTATCCCTTCCCTGACGTATAAAGCCACGCCCCCACCTCTCTTTCCCTTCCTGTCCTTTCTAAACAGGTGATACCCCTCTATGTTTACATTCCAGTCTTGCTTTTCATCCCACCAAGTTTCTGTGATTCCCACCAGGTCATACCCTCCTATTCCCAGGAGAGCTTCAAGCTCTTCCTGCTTATTACCCATGCTCCTAGCATTGGTGTACATGCACCTCAACTCCTTCCCACCGCTTCCTTTCCTTGGAGTCCCCAGCCTCCTCCTTCCTCCCATCTTCCCTGATACCAGCCCTCTCTTTGTAGGAGTACTGTCAGTCCCTGCAGTACCTCTAAAACCCTGCTCCCAGAGCACTGATCCTCTCCCCACACTTGTCCAGTGTGGACAAGTTTCTGGGGGACCTGATCCCCCCGCAGCTCAGTTTAAAGTCTTCCAGACAAAGCTTGCTAGAGCATCTCCAAAGGACCTTTTTCCCAACTTCATGAGGTGCAACCCATCCCTTGCCAGAAGTCCATTGGCAAGAAACCAGGTGCTGTGGTTGAGGAACCCGACGTGTTCCTTCTGGCTCCACAACCTAAGCCGGTCGTTCACCTTGACGACCCTCCTATCCCTGTCTGGTCCAAATCCCTGGACCGGTAAGATATATGAGAAGGCCACTGGACCATAAGGTCCCTGAGTTTTTTTTCCCAAGGCCTCAAACTCCCTGGTGATCCCGGTGATCCTGGTGATCAGTATATTGATGACATCTAACTCTACCTGTGCCAATATTTGTGACTTCTACATCCAAGGAAGCTATCTAACTTATCAGTGCCCAATGTTAGCAGTGGACTAGATGACAGCAAACAAATTGAAGTTGAATCCAGACAAGGCTAGGTTGTTCCTGATCAGCTGAAGGCAGATCAGGAAATAGAGACTCGACCTGTGCTGGATGGGATTAAAATCCCCTTGAAAATTCTGGTGTGCTACTGTTGTTCTGGTCTTTCTGCTCCCTGTAGTCAAATTGTCAAGTCATATTTTAGTCAATTATCTTTAATGCAAACTATCAACAAACAATTGTCTCAGGCAGTGTCCTCTTGCAGCCAAAAGACAAAAGTGCCAGGTAGGCTTGGCATAGCATACTATCTCCTCCAGTTAGTTGCCTGGTTTAGAGCACTCTGGGAGAGAGAGTTGTCATGAACTGTTCTTAAGCTGAGTGGGCTTTTTCAAGGTTTGTCTTTCCATTGGGTCATCTTGTTGGCTGTGAGTCTCTGTGAGGATTGTGTATGACTTGGTGTTTCCCCTCTCTTTTCATTTGAGACATAACTCTTGGATGCTATATTCCCACTCCTTTGTTCCCTTCATTAGGAGACTGTACTCCCAGCTTAGCTGACCTCCAAAAGACCTTCCTTCTCCTGCTTCAACACCTTTGGCATCTCTACAACACCTTCCTGCTCTTCCTTCCTGCCTGACTTAGATTCAGTTTATACAGTATGTCTTGTTGGAGTGCACATGTAGAAGAGTTGGTCCAAAACCCGACAGCAACTTGACTGTTCTCAGTCCTGATCCTGGAGACCCAAGTTTCAGTGATAGCCAGGAATATGTTTGCAAATGCTAGCGGACCAATTTCTGGAGTTCTCAGACCTGACCACAGTGACAGCTGGCTTAGTTACATAAAGCCCCATAAAACTTCAAAAAGCATGTTATCCAATATTAACTTTTCCAAGTTTTAAGATCTGAGTGGGGAGGACTTTGTTCTGCTCTCTATACATTGGAGGCAATCTTGAGATGGCCTTTTTGGTGGCTTCTCCCAAGCTAGCTTTTTCAGACTGCATCTAGACTAGCAAGGGGTAATTTACAAATTGCTGTGAAGTTCACTGATTCAGTGCAGCTTACATGAGTCTCTTTGATAAGTTTGTATCACGGGACAGACTGTGACAGATAAACATTGTAAAACTAGAAACAGCATGCATAAGTAGTTCCTCTGTTTCTGGCATTATTGGCTGTTTCACTCCACCACCCTTTTTTGACAATTTGTGAATTTAATTGGTCTAGTGCTAGTTAGAGCACTTCAGGGAGTGGTCTGGGCAATAGTTATTGAAGAAGGCTTAATTGACTCTTTATGACAATCTCTTCTTAGTATCTTCCTTGAAATCTACCAATGCATTTAGCATTTAGGAGTGTGCGTGACCTGAGGTTTCTTTGTCTACAGAGATTAGAATTTTAACAATTCCTATTTTAATTAATTTACTTAGTCCCTTCTGAGACTTTGTTCAAAGACTACAGAAAGGATTAAGGTAACTATTTCAAATTAAGACTGTCTGAGGAATGGACACTTGTGCCTTGTTAGGGGTCTTCCTTGTGGGGATGTAAGGACTGGGTGGGTGGGGGATTTATCAGATACTTCTTTAAAGAAGAAAAAGGGTGCAGCACATGTATCCCACATATGAAATGCTGAAAGAAGAACATCAAACGATCTTTTCCATCCTCAGGTGTTGGAGCTCAGCCTTGGGGTAAATGTCTACCAACAAACATAGATAAATGGAACCATTTTGGAATAAGTGGATTTGTTTTCTTCTAGCACCTATTATTTAAAATGTATTATTTAGTAATATGCTGGTAGAGTCCCAAGCCAAAAAAAAAACATGTTCAGGTAGGAGCTGGGTAAACAATGGTCCAAAATGGATAAGTACCTATGAAGTGACTATGTGAAGTCCTACATGGGAAGGGAGGGGCAAAAAAGTAGTGAATGTTTTTCACCCAGGGATTTTTGGAAAAAATGGGGAAAGGACTTCTCTCTTCCCTCAAAAAATTTTTGTGCTCACTACCCACCTCTTTTGGGGGGATTTTCAGATCTTCACATGTCCAGAAATACTGGCTTTTAATACCTTTTCCCTTAATACCTTTTTAACCAGTTTAATCACTAACTGGTTAAAGAATACAAGTCAGTGAGAATAAATGGCAATTTGTCCCAGGGGAGAGATGTAACCAGTGGAGTCCTACAGAGTTCTATATTAGAACCAATGCTTTTCAACCCATTTATAAATGATTTGGAGTAAGTAGTGAAGTAGAGACTGTTTAGGGTGGTTAAAACTAGAGTTTTTGAGGAGCACCAAAGGGATCTTTCCAAGCTGGGAGAATGAGCATCAAAATGGCAAATGCAGTTTAGGCTAAAAAAGTGTAAAATTATGTGTGTTGGGGCAAAAAATCCCAACCTCAAGTATACTCTGATGGGATCTGAGCTAGCAGTGCCTGAGCAAGAAAGAGATCTTGGGGATACTATTGGACAACTTGATGAAAATGTTGGCCCACTGTACAGCTGCCATGAAAAATGCAAACTCTGTTAGGAACAGAATAGAAAATAGAACTGCCAAAATCTTACTCTCTTTATATAAATCTTTGATTCAACTGCACTCGGAATATTGTGTTCAGTTCTAGTTACCTTACCTGAAAAGGGACATTGCTGAGTTGGAAAAAGTACAGAAAAGGGCAACAAAAATGTTCAGAGGGCTGAAGCAACTCCCCTATGAGAAACAGCTACAATTGGGACTATTTAGCTTAGAATAAAGGTGAGAAAGTGAGACAGGATAGAAGTGTTTAACATATTGGGTGGTATGGAGAAAGTGAAGAGGGAGCCATTCCCCCCCCCCCCATAACACTTGAATTCAGGAACATCCCATGAAGCTGATTGGTGGGAGGGACTTCTTCACGCAACATACAGTTAGGCTATGGAGTTCACTGACTCTGAAAGTGGTGATGGCCACCAGTCTGGATTACTTTGAAATTTGGATTGGACAGATTCATGAGGGAGGAGGCTTTCAGTGGATACATGCTATCTCCTTTACCAGAGATGCATGCCTGCATACACCTGTTGCTGAGATGCTTGGGCAGGCAAAGGTCTTGCATCTGTCCTGCTTGAGGGATCTTGTGGGCAGCTGGTTTGCCACCATGTGTATGGAGTGCTGGCCTAGATGGTACTTAATCTGATCCAGCATGGCTTTTTTTATGTTTTTATGATAGAACCTTACTTGACTGAATGCTCTTGCATACAAAAGAATTTCTCCAAGTAACAGACAAGCATGTTGAGAACGCTGGACTAGAAGCTTCCCCCCTAGGTTTTGTTGCAAAAGGAATTTTTGTGTCTGTGTTGTAGAGCAATCAGTTATGTGGTTCTTAAGCTGTTCTCCCAGATGCAGGTTTACTATCTCAGATTTCCTCGTCTTTTCTTTCTTAGACTGTTCACCTCTTACTAAGGTGAGTTTGGAATAGGAGCTGGATTGAACAGATTTGGAAGGTGTCAGTCCTCACTGAGATTGCATTTAGGGAGGGAAGCATCATCTTGACCCTTTGCACACACATACATGTGCACGCACCCCAGTCTCCATGAGTATTTCCTGCCCCCAACACATACACACTGTGTAGCAGTTAAACTTGGGAAAAAGCTCCCATTGATACAGACAGGACTTTTTCAGCCTAATTGCTATGTCTGCGTGTCTGTAGGTACCATGTTGGAGAACACAGAGAGATTCTATAGTATTATTACATTTACATTTGCATTCTACCTGGTCCCAATATTGGGACTTTAATTCTTATTCATGCTGCATTCTCCATTGTTTTATTTCATACTGCTAATTGCTGTCTGTCAAATGGTTAAATAATTACTTCCATATTAAATAAGCCTTTCAGCTCTGTGGGTACTTTACCTACTGATTTGGTTAGAGGTTTTCATTGTTTTAAGCAGCTTGGGACCACAATACCTGTCAGAACACATCTCCCCTCCGTGATCTACTTGGACACTATGCTCAGCCTCTAGGGCTTGGGTACTCAAACTATGTCCTGGGAGCTGGATTTGGACCTGCTGCCGTCCATCTCGCCCCATGTGCAGGGAGGCAGCGGTTTGCTCACTTGGAGAAAATGATCTCCAAGTGAACAAGCCACTGCCTCGTGCCCCCGCCTCGCTTCGCCTCCCCTCACCCCGCCTCAGCGTGCATGCCCACATGCACTGCCCCCACCCCTGTGCCAGCCCGCATGCACCGCTGACACCACCTGTCCAGTCCACTCCCAGCACTGGTACCTTTCAACTGGCCCCCTGGTTAAAAAATTTGAGGACCCTTCCTCTAGGATTTTCTTCAAAATGCCAATTCTGAGGGAAGTGTGGAGGGTGGAAACTTCTAAGGGAAGCGTGGAGGGTGGATCTTTGGAGCAGCCTCTCCCAAGGCCCACCTGGTGCCAAATTGGTCATCTTTTTGGTGCCAGGTTACAACGGCCCTTCATGCCAAAGGCTTTAAAGATTTACTGTGCTACCCTTGAGGGGATTTAGCCATCTCAGGTGATTTTTTTCCTTTTACAGGGCCATTTTTACTGTATGCTTGAGCTATTTTTACTACTTTAATGCTGCCTTTCTTTTATGGGGTGTTTTATCGTTGTACACTACCCAGAGAGCTTTGGCTGTGGGAGTGGTATAGAAATGAAATAAACAATAAGAATAAATAGTATTGTTATGCAAAAAACTGTGAAAATACTTCTCCTCAAGTTAAATAACCAAGGCTACTGAGGTGATCCCTTTATTTATTGCAATAGATGGGGAGAGCCCGTCGTATCAGAATATGTCCAAAGCACAAACACACAAATCATCTCCTTTTGTGCCCTAACGTGGCCGCCATAGCCCTCCCAATTCCCTCATTGGACGAGGTACTAAGGGGGTACAGTCTTTTTGTCCACCTACTTCGTATCTCCCATCTCATCCCACTACCTACATCTACATACATCACATGTGCATTATGATTAGCCCATTGTCTAGTCAAGGTGTGCAAGTTCATGTTCATCAATGTATTATACCTGCGTGCTTATAACTACAAGTTCATTAGTTCACTCCTCTCTAATTTACTTTGTTCTACGACCCCCCTTCTCATAAAACTACTGGGAGGATGAGATAGGAAGTAGCAAACTTTCTTTCAAGCCAATTTATTTATTCATTTATAACATTTCTATGCCGCACCCATCGCCGAAGCCTCGGGGTGGCTCACAAAGAAAACTTTTTCTTTTTCTCCCCTCCACATTCCTTCAGACAGGCTTTATGGCTTGGTTGTTTGCCTCTCTGTTTCTTAATCACTGAGTTACTTCCTTCAGTATTAATATAAATACAGTCTTCCTCGGTGTATGCAATTGTCAATTGTCAATTCTAGTTCTTCCTCTGAGGTATTCCATGACTCATAAACTAAAATCTTGCAGCAAAAAATCAGAGAAGAAAATAATAACTTTGGTTAAAGATATCTTTTTCTAATTGGCTCTGGCAAAAATCCTGTTAGGTTGCCTTGAATGTTTGACTACATCTCCCAATAATAACAAGTTAGGTGCTGAATGATGGCTTGCCAACTACTCAGTACTTTTGACCTACTTATTTTATTATATAACGTGCCTGTATGCATATTATACCTCCAAATGATTTGATATGTTCAGACAAGACCTTAATGGGCTTCCTTCTACCCGTCTTCTTCTACTCTTCTAAGGTTGCTCTCTTCCTAGCTCCACCTCTTCCTGGTTGTGCTGGCCTGGATGGCAGCATATTCCTGGTACTCCAGCCTCTCTAGTTCCCCCAACCCTTGCTCTTTTCAGCCACCCCAGATATTCTCTCCCTCAGCACTCTTTCAGACACTGCCTCACATGCCTGCTCTATCCTCACTCTCACTGCAGTGCACTTTCTCTCTCCTCATCTCTTTTTTTTCTGCCTCCTTGCTCTTCTCTTCACAGCCTTGCCCCAGTGGAATAGAATTTGCTCTCTAAAATGGCTGGACACTCCTGATGAACTCTTCTCCAGATCCCTTCATTCAGTAATTCAGCTGAGTTGCACCCTGGGATCTTGGGGTTGTCGTGGTAACCATGAATTGTTCCTGGAAATGTCACAAAGGAGTGTGGCAACTGGCTTCAGAGGCTGGAAGGAAGTAGGCAGCCACTCAGCAACATGGAGGGGAGGGAGTGTGGCTATGTTTCAGGCTCACGTGAGAATTTGTGTAGATGTACATTGGAAATCATTTTTGCTAAATAATTTTCAAATATGTATGAAAAATTATATGAATTGTTTCAAACAGCTGATCTCAATCTGATTTCATGTAGGTTTGAGGATGGGACAGTTTCTTTCCTTGACATCATCGCTTTGAAGCATGGATTCGATGCTCTGGAAAGACTTACAGGTTAGTCTCGCATACAGGAGTATGGAAGTTAAGTAGTAGCAGCAGTATTGTCACTCTTTGTTTGTATAAATGGGTTCCTTGATTTTCTGGATAAAAAACTCTGGCTAAAAAAGTGGATATCAATGTTTTATATAAACAAAGCTTTAGAATGCTAGTGAAGCTTTAAGAGAAGTAAAAGTAGTTTAAATGCATAGTAGTTGTTTCACTAGTAAGAGTTTAAACTACTTACTTGAACTGTGAGTTTAAACTACTTTCTCCAGTCAGCTGAAAGCATCAGTCTGATAGCTCACTAGCAATCCATTTAACAGTTAAGATCTTGCTGGTGCCATTTTTGTTTCAGTATTTTTAAATTCCAGCAGACTTTTTAAAAATGAGAGTTTAATGCTGAGCAAACATTTTCTACCCATTTTTTGCTATACATAATATTAAAACATGCAATCCATCTCTATTCGTATTTACTCAGAAGTAACTCACTGTATGTTGTGGGCCTTTTGTGGGCCTTTTTTCTAGGTAAGTGTGTATACCAGGTGTGGAGAAACATTTCTGGTGAGATGGCCAAATTGGTCCTTGCAGCTGCATCCAGCAGTTGATGGGGCTGCCACCCAAAGTGGGTGGGACCACTGGTGGATTTTCACAGAGATACATAGTGCACTCATACAGACATACACTCCCTTTCCAGGACTACATCTTGAGGTGATCCATGAACAACAGCAGAATGGGCATTTTTCCTCCTACATGCAGAAAGAGGACAGCAGATCAGATATATGTCCTTTCCCCTATCCCCGTACTTAGAGAGGACGTCTTTCTCAGTGCTGGGAAGCAGGCATTTTCCATGAGCAGTATCTCCAATCAGCTGCTGACCAGAGGAAAAAGCCTTTTGTCTGTGAAGAGAAGTTAGGGCCTGGGAAAGAGGATGGAAGGCCAGATAAGGAACCAGTAGTGGTGAACACGACTGCAGCTTTACTATCTGTGAAGGAATGGGTGTGAAATGTGCTCTGTTCTTCCTAACTACACTAGTACTTTGGCTCACAAACTTAATCCATTCCAGGACTCTGGTCATGACCCAAATTGGTTGTGAGCCAAGCCAAATTTCCCCATAAGTTTCAATGTAAATAAGGCTAATCTGTTCTGTAACTATTTTTTTTTTTTTAATCAGAAAAACTTGAAGCAAAGTGACAAAGAACAACAAAGATCGCGGCCATCTCCGCTCACCCTGAGCACAGCCATCTCCCCTACCCCAGCACAACCGTGATCACACCCATCATCCTTGCACATTCAGGCACACTGGGGGGAGGGGAGACACGGGCATGCTCAGATGGGGAAGCGTGATCATGGGCATGCTTGGAGAGAGACGTTTGCAACCGTGAGAGAGCTCGAGGGGAGACAGGCGCGATCGTGCTGGTGGGGAGATGGCCGAGATTGCGGTTGCACTCGTGCAGGAAAGACAGGCATGATCTTGGCCATCTCCCCCCCCCCCCCCGAGCACAATCGTGATCGTGCCTGTCTTCCCTGCATGAGTGCAACTGCAATCTCAGCCATCTCCCCACTGGGGGGTGGAGGTGGGGGGAGATGGCCACGATCGGGGTCGCCACCCAATGCAGAGTTCATGACCTGAGTCAAAATTTTTATGAAATTTTTGTTCATGACCCGATTTGGTCATGAACTGAGGCATTCGTGAGCTGAGTATATTCCAGTCTCAGATGGATCTCACTTTATATTTCAGTCTCAGATGGCAAATGTATGTAAAGATCTCTCTAATAATCTCATAAACAATTAAGAATGTTACCTGTTTGAGGAGACTTGAACAAGTAGCATGCTTACACAGCAAGTATTAGTTTTATCTCTAAGTTTGTGGACAAACTAGTATGTCAAAAAATTATATGAGAAGCAAACACACTCTTGTGAGTGTGAGGCTTGGGGGTTCCTCCATGGCTTTCATATGTTAAGTACTCCAAGGACCTCGTCTCCTGGCAGCAGCACAGAGCAAAGATTTCTGTGTGGTTGTTGCTGGCTTATGGAACTTCTTCCCAATGGAAATATGATTGCCCCTCTTCCTGGCAACTTTCTACATCCCTTTAAAACATAACAGGCCTTAAGTGCTTCTGCAAAAGGATGTGGCAATTATTTCTGTGGGATTCTATTTTGATGATGTGGTTTTAAAAATCATATAAGAGTATGGTTTATGTACTATTGTCAGTAGGTTCCAGTTAGCAGGCATTGTTTGCTATAAAAACAATGCATACTTATATCCAAACATATACTAAATCAAAATAGCTAAATTAATCTTATTTTGCGTTTTTAAATGGTATTAATTATTCTGTAAAAGAGCTCTGCACTGCTGCCCTCAAGTGGACAGAACATTTTGACTTAGGCTATATATGAATTTCTCAAAGTCGTAGTATTGCTTTAGCTTTTGTGGCCAGACATTCTGCTCTAGAGGGGCATCCCATGAAGCTGATTGGTGGGAGGTTTAGGGCAGATAACAGGAAGTACAGTGGCACCTTGGCTCACAAACGCCTCAGTTCACAACCAAATCAGGTCGTGAACAGAAATTTCATAAAAATTTTGCCTCAGGTCGCAAACTCTGCATCAGGTGACGATCGCGATCGCACCCACCTTCCCTGCATGGGTGTGATTGCGGTCGT
Source organism: Varanus komodoensis (assembly GCF_004798865.1). Classification (NCBI taxonomy): domain Eukaryota; kingdom Metazoa; phylum Chordata; class Lepidosauria; order Squamata; family Varanidae; genus Varanus; species Varanus komodoensis. Next base: position 885,899 of record NW_025335269.1, read on the forward strand.
GCTGAGGGGAGGAGATAACCACGATCGTGCCCGTATCCCCCAGCGCTCCCACAATCACGCTCCAGTCCCCCTGCCATTGTGCCCACGATCTGCCAGTTTCCCCCCCCACCCCTTAATACAATCATGGCCATCTCCCCCCCCCCCAAGCATGATCGCTGGGGGGCGAGAGATGGCAGGGATAAAAAAAAAAAATAGTTACAGAACAGATTAACCTTATTTACATTGAACCTTGTGGGGAAATTTGACTTGGCTCACAACCAATTTGGGTTGCAACCAGAGTCGTGGAACGGATTAAGTTCATGAGCCAAGGTACCACTGTACTTCTTCACACAGTGTATCGTTAGACTGTGGAATTCATTGCCACTGGAAGTGATGTCCACCAATCTGGAGGGCTTAAAAATGAGATTGGACAGATTCATGAGGGAGGAGGCTATCAGTGGCTACTAGCCTTGCTGGCTATGTGTTACCTCCTTTCCAGGGGTGGCATGCCTGCATACATCAGTTGCTGAGGGTAGGCAGAGCTCTTGTATCAAACCTGCTTGAGGGAGCCTGTGGGTAGCTGGTTTGCCACTATGTGTATGGAGTGCTGGATTAGGTGGACCTTTGGTCTGATCTGGCATGGCTTTTCTTATGTTCTGATTTACTAGGATTTGTGGCAGAACATAAAAAAGAATTCTGCTGGATCAACGCAAGAATTCATCTTGTCTAGCATCTCCTTTCTAGTAATGTCCTTTCAGGTGCTTCAAGCAGGGCGTGAAACTAAGAGCCTACAAGTTGCTTATTTCCTGCCAGCAACTGGAATTCAAAGGTGCACTGCCCCGATCATGAAAGTTTCATTTATTTATTATGACTGGATCTATCCTCCATGGCTTTAGAGCTGTGTTGTTAGGATCTGAAGCAGTTTCCATCATCTAGACAGTCAGAAAATTAGATTATTTTTAAGGATCTCTCCAGACTTCATTCCACTTGTGCAAGGAAGGATGAATGCAACCCCAGAGTAAAGCATCTGATACACATATGTAGAACTGCATGATTCAGAAAAAGCTGGTCTGCTGCCAGATCCAGAGGTCAAATTCATAGAAATCTAAACTCACTTGAACCCATTGCTGTTTTCTCAAACATTCTTATTTATGGCATAACCTTTGGGGTTGGTAGGCACTGTATCCAGTATTTATAACCACGGGTATCAACTTGACCTCACATCTAATTTGGCAATGCTGTTGCAAGAACCAATAATGTCATCCCTATCTGAGTATAGCTCCCTGTTTTAGCATGTTGCAAATCTATAAAAGTACTGGTAGTCCCTGGGTTACAAACATCTAGGTTATGAACAACCTGTACTTACAAATGTGTGGACTGGCATAAAGCCTATATGAATATCTCTCATGAAATTCTGGGAATGTCACTAGGGAACTATGTGACACATCATCAGTGGCTGTGTAGTTCCATAGAGATAGTCACAAAAACTCATTTCCTTTGACCAAGTGTTTTTACCTTCTCCAATGAGCTCTTCAACACCTCAAACAACACATTTGCTCCCTCTTTTGCATAATCCTTGTTCCTCCATCAGGAACTAGAATCCGAAGAAATGCTCAGCCTGTGTACATAGATCCATTGAGCCTAATTTGCCATGGATTAAAGTGTTTTGAATTTAATAAGCAGGCACTGGACTATATTGCCCTAGCAGCCCATTATCAGAGATCTTCAGAAGATAATGAGGGATTGGTAAGTCACTTTTAAAGATATAAGTTGTTGTGCATGTGCATTCTGGTAAGATTCCCAGGCACACATGAGAAACTGCCAGTTTTAGCAAGGCTGACAGCTCAGACTCTGATGATGAGATATATGAAGGGGAGTTGACTGACTCTGGCAGGCCTGACAGCATGGATTCTGATAACAAAATGGTTGTTGTAATGCACATGGTCCCAGCTGTAGTCTCTTCTGTGCCTGCTCAGCACAAGATTATTTCAAGAACAGAACAGGGGCCTAGTCAACCCACTTGTGGGAAAGAACAACAACATTGGGGGGGAGGGATTTAGAGATGGGGAGTCTCTCAGATGGAGAACTCCAGCCTCCTGAGAAGATGGAGCCAGAATTCCTTTGTCACATCTGCAGGGTGGCCCAACTGGGTTCTCTGGTTTCACAGAACCCTCCTTCTCAAGACAGGCTCAGAAGTGTTCATAAGCAAAGCTTTGGATGAACAGAGGCAGAGAGGTTTCAACTTTTGCTTTGTGTATTCTTAAAGACTTCTATGTAGAATAAAGACATTTACAAGAAGTGGTGGAAAGTCTGTTGCTGCTGGTGGGGGCAGAGGGGGGAGGAACCTAGCTCACAACACTAGTTATTTTCTATGGGTTTACATTAAAATTAACAATGGCTAGACAATGAAGCTCAAACATACATTCAGCTATGCATAAGAAGTAAGTTAGGACAATTTTTACAGTACAATATACCTACCTACAGGAAGTACTTCCTGACAGTTAGGACCCCAAGGGTATGGAATGGGCTTCCATGGGAGGTGGTTAAGGCCCCATCGGTGAGGGTGTTCAAGGATAGGCTAGACATGCACATGGTAGGCATGTCATGAGCAGAGCTGGAGGTCAGACTAGATAGCCCGGGAGACCCCTTCTGACTCACTCTGTTTCTATGTTTCTATGTTACAAAGATACATATAACTTCTCTCTTCAGTGCCTTCAGTTACTTTATTATTAGTGTGTTATTATCATTATTACAATGCTGTACTGTTTCAAACATTTTAGTGAATATGAAAGTGTTTCTTAAGTGTTTTGTATGCATTTGTATGCATATGTATGTATACATAAATACATATATGAAGACAAACATATGGAACTTGTTCTTAACCCAGGGACTGCCTGTAATATTAGTAAGGCACAACCCTGTGGTAAACCTCAGGGTGAATGAGTCCCCATGACAATGCTGATACACCATCAAATATTTTAGCTTAGGTTAAAAACACATGATGAGATTTTCACTTTTTGATTTAAAAATGCATACCTAATTTATTGGTTTTTTTTCTAACCCATATAGAATTTAAAGTATATGTATGTAAAGCAAGTGGAATGTTTATTCAACTTTCAAATTCTGTGACATTTTAAAATAGCTAAAATATGAAGCTTGAGCTCATGCGCGCACACACACAAACACATATATATTTATAAATGAAATGCTCCTGATATTTTATATAGTGGCCGTTCCCAACCTTAGTATGTGTGCTGTATGTTGCATGTTGCACCATGACTCTTCTTATCCCTTACCAACCTCCATTCTACATAGGGTTGTGGGAGCAACATTCAACACACTTGTAAGGTGCCAAATTGGAGGAAGCTGTTACTTAGCATTTTGTGATGTGCTTCATATAGAAGCATGCTTAAAAATTATTGCTGATAATTATGAAGCTTAACAACATTTTGACAACCTTGATTGTTTGGTAAAAGGTTTGTTTGTTTTTTGGCAGTGAATGCCCATTCTAACAGCATTTTTTTACTGGAACCTCTTCTATTTTTATTTTCCCATGTGATGTGTACAGTGTCATAGCAAGGATTATTTTGTTTGCAAAATCTATCATTTCTCAGCTGGCTTGATTCAGTCTTCTGTAGTGCAGAAAAGATATGCTAATTCTAGAGGGACCACATTAAAGCAAGAGGAAATCTGCATACTTTGTGAAGCACTACTTATTCAGCAGCTCCAGATTAAATGGTGCTAATCATAAACACTAGATATAGCAAATCCTTTTGAAGTCACCATGGGGTTAAGTCATCTGCTGGTTTATTCTGCCACAAACCCACAAAATGTGTCATGCAGTGTGTTTGACACTTTACTGCATATATTGGAGTAAGTTGCTTCAGCAAATGAGATATGTTTGAGATCCTAGACCTGCAAAGGGGAAGGGAATTTTTACTGGAGACATATCTCGATTAGAAGCTAAGGCTACTTTACAGGTTAGCAGCTAATAATAAGCCAGACACAAATACAGTACATTGGAGAAAATGTGGGCATCATGCAGCAGGTTTACAGGGGCAGGATGGGACTGTTGGAACCACCTGCTCATGCTGCTGCTGCTGGTGATGATGGTGATCGCAGTACTTACAGAACAGAGGTATTTTGATGCAACAGGTAGAGTTCCTGGTCAGATCTCTGTTTAGGTTAAAGTTATTCATGGTAATGGAATGCCCACATAAAGTAGGGCATATGGGGCTCTTTTAGAGCAGGAGTAGGGAATCTGTGGCCCTCTGGATATTTTGGGCTGTACTGTCATAGCCCTGCCCATTGGTGATGCTGGCTGAGGCTGATGGGAGTTGGAGTCCAGTAACACTTGGGTTCTAACCATGTTTTAGTGCAAGAATGGTATGTGGGAAAGTGGAACTGTTATCTTCTCACATATGCTAGTCATTTCCTAGTACTCTTTTCTCTGGACTCAGTCCCAGTAAGAGTCCTGCTAGAGGAAAAGTGATGTTGAGAGAGGTGTAATGGAGAAATAAGGCACAGGCAGGGAAAGGACCTTGCATCTCTTTCCTCAGCATGCTCCCTTGCTCTGAACAAATAAATATAACAGAATCTAAGTCATTTTGGTTGGGAGCAAAGCTTAGTACAGCCAGAGAAAGGTTTAAGACTCTGGCCAGTGCTTAGGAAGGAGCAAACTCCTGCTGCGGCAGAGAGGAGCAGTGGAAGCTGAGAGAAGAGGAAGAAAGAAGTTAACAGCCTGTAGTAAACTGTGAAGTCACAGAGAATACAAGGGAAGCAGAAAGCCAGGAACTTGAAATGGAAGGAGCGGGAGAGCAGGGAGGGAAGTAAAACTGACAAGGGGAGAAAGCCAAAACAGGGCAGGTTCCACCATGGGGAAGGTGACATGATAGGAGAGAGGCCAGAAAGTGTTGGTGCCTCCCAGAATCTTGTTAAATATCGCAGATATGTTCTGCACCAATTTTGCTGATTCAGATTCTGATTCAGAAGAGGAATATCTTGATGTTGTTGAAGAGCAGGATTTTGCTCAAGGCTCTGCGATACAGCAGGGAGTAGGGATGGCAGCAATTAGCTCAAGGGCAGACAAGGGGGCATAAGCAGTGACTGACCCTGGAAACAGTATGGAGGTACAGGAAGTGGGAGGGGTTCTTGAGACTGGGGAATCTTCAGAAATCAGCTGCTGTCAACAGAGATAGATCCTGTGGACAAGTGGCAGCACTGGCACAGTGAGAAAAAGGGTGTGCTCATTTTCAGAGTGTTCCTCCCCAGGGTTGGGTCACAAACATGTTCATAAGGAGAGTTTGTGCATGCTCCGAGACTTGACTGGGTTATTTACATGTAGAAACAATAGAGTTTTGCTGAGAATGGCTCAAGGCTGGTGAAATTCAGCTTGTGACACTTGCCAGCTAGTTGAGAGGGAGCAGTAAAGTGTTGTGGCACCCTCCTGGATTCTTATCAAATTGAAATGTCTTCAGGGGACTCCTAAGCTGGACTGAATCTACTTGATGAAATCTACAGAATGTTCAAATCTCTACAATCACAAAGTCCCCCAGAAAGCAGTGAGATGTCTCTCTTTTTGTATTGCAGCAAAGTGGGTGGAGATACTAGAGTGACCTCAAATAAATAATTTTTAAAGCAAATCTCCTGAGATGGTGTGATCAAGTTAAAAAGGGGAAGATGTTGAAAAAAAAGGGGCAGACAGTTTCTGTGGTCATGTGGCCAGCATGACTAAACACCGAGGTGCACAGAATGCAGTTAACTGCTCACCGAAGTGGTACCTATTTATCTACTTGGATTTGTATGCTTTTGAACTGCAAGATTGGCAGGAGCTGGGACAGAGTACAGGAGCTCACCCCATCTGTGGATTCGAACTGTCATCCTTTCGATCAACCAGCCCAGCAGCTCAGTAGTTTAAACCACTACGCTACCCATCGCTCCTAACAGAGTGTAGCTCCATGCAATGATATTTGTAACAAATTCCTCCATGAAATAGTTCACGAAAGGCACAAAGATAAATCCCAAGAATGTTTTAAATATCTAATCAAATTTATCTTCTGTTTTCAAGTGTGTAACCTACATCAATTTCTTTTAATTGTTAAATTTATATCCATACCTTCAGCATATCAGTAGAAACATAGAAACAGAGCGAGTCAGAAGGGGTCTCCCGGGCCATCTAGTCTGACCTTCGGCACCAGCCGGCTCTGCTCACGACATGCCCACCATGTGGACGTCCAACCTGTCCTTGAACACCCTCACCGATGGGGCCTCAACGACCTCTCGTGGAAGCCCATTCCACACCCTCGGGGTCCTGACTGTCAGGAAGTGCTTCCTGGCATCCAAATGGAACCTTGACTCCCTGAGCTTTGCTCCATTGGAGCGTGTCCTGCCTTCCTCTGCAGGGGAGAACAGGTCTCTACCCATCTCCATGTGACATCCCCTCACATACCTGTATGTCACCAACATATCCCCTCTGAGTCTCCTCCAGGCTGAAGAGACCCAGTTCCCTCAGTCTCACCTCATACGGCATCCCCTGCAAACCGGCCACCAAACTTGTGGCCCTACGCTGCACTGACTCCAACCTGGCTATATCCTTTCTGTAATGAGGGGCCCAAAACTGAACACAGTACTCCAGTTAAGGGCGCACCAGAGTCGTAGAGAGTGGTAGTAATACTTCTCTTGATCTAGAAGCCACACTTCTGGCTATGCAACCAAGGGTGGCATTCACCCTCATGACCACCGCATCACACTGCTGACTCATGTTTAGCCTGCAGTCAACCAGTACCCCGAGGTCCCTTTCACAAGTGCTGCTCTCCAGCCACTTGTCACCAAACCTGTACTTATGACAGCTATTCCTATGCCCCAAGTGCAAGACCTTGCACTTATCCACATTCAACGCCATCCTGTTGTCTCCTGCCCACTTTCATAGTCTGTCCAGATCCTTTTGGATCTGGAGTACCTGCTCCTCAGTTGTGGCCACTGCTCCAGTTTTAGTGTCATCTGCGAATTTGATCAGCAGACTGTTCACCCCTTCTTCCATGTCGTTAATGAAAAGATTAAACAGGATTGGCCCCAGGACAGAGCCCTGGGGGACCCCGCTTGTCACTGGCCGCCATCCTGATGATTCCCCGCTAATGGTTACCTTCTGCTTTCGGTCAGTCAACCATGCCCTAATCCACTGGACAGTGCTTTGGTGTATCCCAAAACTCCTCAGTTTCTCCACCAGGATATCATGGGGCCCTTTGTCAAAGGCCTTGCTGAAATCCAGGTATACCACATCCACTGCATCCCCTCCATCTAGCCATCTTGAAACCTTGTCATAGAATTCCACAAGTTTTGTCTGGCAGGACCTGTTTTTGCGGAAGCCGTGTTGTGTGGCTGTCAGCCTCCCTTCCCTATCTAGCATCACTAGATCTCTCTCTATTATGAGCCTTTCCATTGTTTTCCCTACAATGGACGGAAGGCTAACCGGTGTATAATTCCCCATGTTCTTTCTACTACCCTTTTTGAAAATTGGGACCACTGATGCCACCCTCCAGTCCTCTGGAACTTCACCCGTTCTCCACGAGGTCTCAAAAATGGAGGCCAGCGGGTGTGAGAGAACCCCTGCCAATTCTCTAAGTACTCTCGGGTGTAACCCGTCAGGGCCTGGCACCTTTGTAAAGTCCAATGCCCTGAGGAGCCCCTCGACTTCAAGGGGAGTGACTCTAATCTGTGCCCCTAAGTCCCCAGCCTCATCTAATCTCCTGTGCGGACATCCCCTGTCCTGCTTTGGGGAGAACACAGAGGCAAATTAGTGATTTAGCATCTGTGCCTGTTCCCTCATATCAGTCACTGGATCTCCTTCCTCCTTATTTAGTGGTCCCACCACTTGTCTCCCCTTCCTCTTCCTATTTACATGCTGAAAGAAGCCCTTTTTGTTGCTCTTGATATTCTTGTCAAGTCTCAGCTCGTAATCAGCCTTAGCCTTGCGAAGAATCCTTCTGCAACGGGCCTCCTCCTCCCGGTATACCCTTTTGTCTATTTCCCCCAGTACCCATTTCCTACGGAGGTTCCTCTTTCATCTAATCCCTCTAACCATCTCCTTTCACACCCCTGGCGGTACTCTCCTCAGCCTCCCCACCTTACTGACTAGAGGTATCGTCAAGGCTGCGCTTCCAAAACCTTGCTTTTGAGGGCTATCCACCCCTCCTCAACTCGCTTATTTTCCAGTAACCTATCTCAGGAGACTTTCCCCAGTCTGGCCTTCAGTTGGCCAAAGTTGGCCCTCTTGAAGTCCCAGCTTCTAGTGCTCGACCTGCTGCACGTCCCGAGTCCCCTGATCTCAAAGCAAAGGATGCAGTGATCACTCGCATCCAGAGCTCCCCTAATCTGTACTTCATGTATCAGATCCTCCCTACTGGTCAAGACCAAGTCAAGGATGTTCCCCCCCCCCCATCGCCTCTCGGACCCTCTGTGTGAAAAACCCTCCCTCTATAGCTTCTAGGAAGTGACATGACCTGGCTGTCACCACTGAGTAAGTCTCCCAAGTAATATCTGGGAGTTTGAAATCTCCCATAATTACTGTGTCTCTCCCCTGAGATATCCTTAGAATCTGGCCTGTCAGGACATCATCCAGGGTCTCAAGTTGACCTGGAGGGCGATAACATACCCCCACTGTCAGGCCTCTTTCCCTGTCAAAACCACTAAGTTTCACCCAGACTGCCTCTACCGAATCCCCATCTGTGCTGCATTCTATCTCACTGCATCCTATCCCTTCCCTGACGTATAAAGCCACACCACCACCTCTCTTTTCCTTCCTGTCCTTTCTAAAAAGGTGATACCCCTCTATGTTCACATTCCGGACTTGCCTTTCATCCCACCAAGTTTCTGTGATTCCCACCGGATCATACCTTCCTATTCCCAGGAGAGCTTCAAGCTCTTCCTGCTTATTACCCATGCTCCTAGCATTGGTGTACATGCACCTCAACTCCTTCCCACCGCTTCCTTTCCTTGGAGTTCCCAGCCTCCTCCTTCCTCCCATCCTCCCTGATACCTGGCCCCTCTATGTAGGAGCCCTGTCAGTCCCTGCAGTACCTCTAAAACCCTGCTCCCAGAGCCCTGATCCTCCCCGCACCCTTGTCCAGTGTGGGCACGTTACTGGGGGGCCTGAACCCTCCCCCTCCCGCTCAGTTTAAAGTCTTCCGGACGAAGCTCGCTAGAGCATCTCCAAAGGACCTTTTCCCCAATACTGTCCTGACAGTATTGTCAGGACATCTCATAATTTCATAATAAAGACAAAAACAACATGTTAAATTATAAAATGGAATTTTCTGTTACAGATTAATGAACTTTTTGTGCAAAGATCGATGCAGTGGCCAACACTAATGAACTCACATAATTTCTTTGATACTTCTATACCATTTAATATGATAAACTGTCTAAGTGGTTCACATACCAAATTAAAATTACATTTAAAATGCAATATTCAAAACAATTGCAGTTATAACAACAGTATACAGCAATATAAGGAATAGTGTTCTTAATTTATTTACAAATTTGGGAAAGCCCAGGTGAAAACTGCATTTTTCAGATATTTGCAACATGCCACATTTTGTTCCACTTAGGCTGCACAACAGAGGGGTTTTCCAAAGGTTGAAGGTGCAACTGCAACTGGGGCATCATATGCCATTAATTTCAGAAAGATCATTAAGACCGCCTTAGATAATCTTATAGGTCATTTGGGAATATATAAGGGTAAGCAGTCTGCTAGATATCCCAGCCCTAGGTTGTTTAGGGTCTTATGTGACAATAACCTAACTTTGAACATGGCCCAGCAAGCAGCCAGTGCATCTTTTAACCTCGATGTTATGCAATCAGTTGTGGAGCTCCATGTGACACTTGCATGTTGGGTTTGGCTGATCCAAAAATATCTAGGGAAACTGATGAGGCTACAAGAAGAGTAACTTGCCCTGGTACCTAAGTAGAAGACAGCTGAAACACACAGAGTCAACTGGGCAGCCACTCCAAAACCAACCCCCAGGCAATACATAACAGTTCTTCTAAGAAATATGCACACGTGAACCCCAGGCAAAAACAAACAAAAATTAATGAGTGCACAGTCAGCTAGGTGACACACACACGTTGCAGACTGCCAACCTATCTAGTCCCCCTCAACACACTTGTGCTCCCCAGCTTACATAACCTTTACTTTTCCTTGGATGGCTGAGCACATTTCAAAATAAAGAGCTAAGCTACAACTGCTTGGCATTTTAATTTTTAAGAATACCCCTGGGACATATGTGGGGCCCAGAGACATTCTTGGAAATAAAGGTGATACTGGAGCAGGCACTTTGCTTTGCTGTATTGCTTTGCTAGCTAACTTTTTAAAATTAAATATAGAAAGGATATTTAAAGTTAAGTGGAACAGGGAACCTGGCACTGCATTAGGCCCCTAGAATTAGTGTATTCCAGGAAATTCTTGTCTCTATAATAAGATATGATTTGGGGATCAGGGTTGCTATGCTCCTCCTGGCAGAGGGGACAATTCCTTTTAACATTCATTTTGAAGAGCTGTCGCCTTTAAAGGCAACAGAAATTGGGTGGAGTTCAGATCTTGTGGGCACCAGATATTAAGGGCCATGGTACAGTTTGTACTACTGTTGCTTCCTTTGGCTACTCTGTGGAGCATACTTTAGTTGTTCTTAAAATACTGTGTATATCTGCCCAATACAGTTAGACTAGGAAATGAATTTAATAAGAAATACCTCTTAGAAGTGCTATCTAGAATTTCTGCAAACAATTCTTTTAAATGGTGGTGGTGAATAGTGCCAATGATACAAATATGGCCCAGGGAGCAAACAGGAGGAAAGAAGGGGCAGATGTGGGACACGGGGCAGTTAGTTGGAAGTTTCCAGGTTTCCAAGTTCTGCTTTATAAAACCAATTCAATATGGCTTGTTCACATGAAAATTGCACATTCCCCTCCCCCATCAAATATGAATGCATGTATTATTTTAAAGTGTGTATTTTTCAATGAAATGCACACTTGGGAATTTGCTAATATTTGGGGGGTTGAAAAGGGGGCATTTTCAAGTGCGTTGGGATTTGAAATGGAATTCTTGTACATTTCCACATAAACTGGAATTTTAAAAATCAATAATATTCTTAGTGAACAGTCTAGAGCACCATATGCCAGTTTTGGTGTTTATTTTTGCTCCATCCTGTGAAATCTCTGGGGGTATAAGTAGAGGTTTATGGAGAACGTGATTGGGAAGCACTTTGTTAAATAGCAACTGAAGCTTGTTTCTTGCTGGGCCCTGGAAGAGAGCTCAGTAATAGCTCTATTTGATCTGAATTTTCTGCACAGTGTATATGACTTAAAGACCAAGGTCCTCACATCTACATTAATTGTCACCCACAAATTATAAGGGTTAAAATGAACCTGCTTTGCAGAATTAAGGCTGTGTTATGTGCCAAAGCACAGCTTACTTGGAGTGGAAGGACCAAACGAAGGACTTTGCAGCAGGCATGAAGGCATATGGGCTGTGGGCAATGGGGAGGGTAGCAGTCTGCCCAGCAGAGGGAGGAGGGGTTAGTGGCTTGGGGTGGCAGCCACGACCATTCACCTGTCACACTCAAATCACATTATTGACTAATATTCAGTTTGTGATCTATGATCTTTCTCAACTTGCACTATTGTTGAGCCAAATATTCTTTGTCTTGTAAAAATGCTTTCAGTTTCTTTTTCCTAGAAATGCAGAATTTGACATTTGTCCTATTGAATGTAATTCTGTAATTCAGCACAGAGCCTATTGATAACACCTAGAATCTTGTTCCTGTCTTCCAGGGTATTAGCTGTCCTACTCAGTTTTTCCCAATTCTGGATCTCTGACTCAGTCATGACCACATCCTTATCTTGCTTTAATATGTAGCCCTGGTTCTTGAATTCCTCTCATTTCTTGACTATGACTCTGCCTCTGACTAAACTACCAGACTCCACAGTATTCAGACCAAGCCCGGCCTTGGGTCCTGTCACTCTGTCCCAGTCCCTCTGCCAAGACTCCTGCTGCCTACGCTCCAGATTCTGGCACTGCCTGTCATGACTTTCTGGGGTCAAGAGGACTGTTGCACAAACGTGATTAGGGCTATGGAACTATTAAGGGAGGATATCTAGGTCCTATGAGCAAATATATTGCAGCTTGCACTACTGCTGCTTGAGCTGTTGTTATGCATGGAGCAGCAGAGATACTTGGGCTGGAGCCATACTGCCAGCTGCTGATTTTTGCCATGCATGGCCATAGGGGCATTGTCCTGAGCCAGGACTGCTGAATGGATGATAGGTTGCTGTGAGTCCTATATACTTGTTCTCTGCAGTGGGTGTTACAGGATTTCCATGTGAAAACCCTGTGTGGAGCTCCCTAACGTTGACACTTGTCAATGTGTTTACAAAAAGTGGTAACAATTCAGGCATTGAGTTTGTCGCTTGCTGGAGATCTGGCTTAGCCAATACAAAATATTCCATACAAATAACTATAATAAATACATTCCTTGGGTTATTTATTTCTGCCTGTGACTAGGTAATGAAAGGGGTATTGGCCCTTTCTAGGGTTCCCATACTTCTGCACAACAATAAGGTAAGATTAATCAGTAATACCTATTTGCAGCTTCTTTGTTTTAGCTAATCCTAAACTCTTGCTTCCACGAAATATTGCAACATTTTAAACTCAGTAAGGCATAGTTAACAGGCAGTGAGACTGAGTTCCTTGATATCCGAAAACCTAGAGATTAATCCATAAACATGTACTGTGTATCTGTTGCTAAGACCTTTTTATTTCAACAATATTTTAATAACTGTTCACATCAGCTATATAGGTTTTAATCTGCAGCCAGGGTGGATCTGGATTTTATTTGTATTATGTTTTATTTTATTTTTCTTATTTATGTAAGCCGTCCTGAGGCTATGCGAAAGGACAGCATACAAATACTCTAAATACACACACACACACACACCACAGAGATGATATTATCATTCTTGTTTGACCATCACAGTCCAACTTTATTTTCTTAAAAGGTTTGTGTTAATTTCAGTTCAAAGGTGTTTTTCAAAAGTGAGGTTATTTAATGAACTGTGCATGAATGCAGAACTATATATTTTTGTCAGCTTTTCAATTTGATATCCCCTTTTTTTGAAGGAGGAAGTGTGCCTTTGGGAAGCAGGGAAAAGCCCATTACAGTTTCATTTCTTAGTAGAAGTTTATAATGTGATTACCAAAATATGAATAGCAACCAAAATAATGTAGCAGTTTATTCCCCATAGGTAGATTTTTTTCAGTCAAATGTTTTCCAGAAGGAATTTCCAATTATTCATGCCAAATACTTTCCTACATTCAAACATAATGTATTTATGTGACACAAACATCAAACACTACGTGATAAATAACAGGATTAAATCCTGTGTTAGGAAATGACTGCAATGGAAGCATAATTAAAATGAGACAGGCTGATTAGTTGAGACTAATATTAAATCTTGGAAAAATGTATAGAAAACTATTGTTAAGTCAAAAAGCAGTGGAATTTAGAACTGTATAGTTTCTGCCCATAGTAACATCAGGGGCATCATCAACTTTGTGAAACAATCCCTCCTCTAGAGTAGAAATAGATGAAAAATGAGAAAGTGGAATTGATAATCTTAAATTTGTTTTGTCTCAATTCTACATCAGATTGCAAATTGTAGGGAATTGAAAATCAGCATGAAATTGTGTGCATTTAATTCCATGTAACATTTTATGCTCCATATTCTTTTAATATTGAAATGCATACAAGCTGATTTCTCTAATATAGGCATCAGGAGGTAGTGCTCATCATGGTTGTGTTTAAGTTGCACGGCCAGTAGTGGCAGGCACCACTGGCTTTCTTGCTTTGTGATGGAAAAGAGCAATGATCTCTGACCAGCCAGCAAGAACCTAAGCTCTGTAGATGGGCCTGGCAGTGGCTGAACCCAGTAGAGGGAGGATTAAAGGAAAAGAAGCACACGTGGAAGTCCTGGGCAAGTCCTCCTCTTCTTTCCTGCAGTCACTTCTCTAAACTGGTTTTTAAAATCTGTTTAATTTTATAATGTGAATATGCTTCTTGGAGCTTGATGTCTTCCCATGTTTTGCTGTAGTATAAAGTTAAAAATACTGTCCAGAGAATCAATATATTCCAGAGGAGGCTAGTTGAAAGATCATGTTGAAGTAATGTGGAGGCGGTCTGTACCAAATGAATAGGAAGCTTTGGTCTTTGATCAGCTGTTGGTGGGCATCGTTCTTGGGACTACATTTCACATTTATTTATTGATTAGATTTATTTTCCATGTTTTTTTCTTTTCTAAAGAACTCAAGGCAGCTTACCATATTGTCCTCCTGCTCTCAGCCTTATCCCCACAGCGACTACCCTGTGAGGTTGAGAGTTTGTGATGGGCCTGAAGTCATGCAGTTGGCTCCATGACTGAGTCGGAACTAAAACCCAGAGCACCTGAGTCCCAGTCCTGCACTTGAGGCACTACACCACGTTGACTCACATATCAAAAAAGTCTCCTCAGGAAATGGCCGCTGCTCCCACTGCTCTTACTGCCACCTCTTTCTGCCGGCCCCAAATTTAGGAGGAAGAGTGAACATGGTGATAAGAAGCAGGAAGGAAATTTCAAGCGGGAAAGAGAGGCGAGTGATGACAGGAAGGACTCTTCTGGTGGGAGGAGGAAGAGGAAATTCTGGGGGTCTGGTGGGCACATTTAGGATTCCTGGCAGGTACCATGTTTCTGACTCCTGAGCTCATTGTTTCAAAGATCTTGGAAAACCATCACACTAACAGTACATTAAAACAAATAATGAAGTTCAGAAAAGAAGAGCAACATTTTTTTTTCATATTGCTAGTACTTACTTTAAATGGAAGCATCTTTCATGAGCTTAAACTGTTCAGTTCATTTTGTATGCAAAGCTTCTTTCAGGGCATTAAAACATCTTCATTTCAAAGATTAGAAATGTTAAAGAAGGATAGTTGGAATGGAAAGGGGGTGGTCTTTGCCATTTCTTTCCTGCATTATCAATATTCACAAGTGTACAGAAAAAGCATAAGAAATTGAAAAGGTGCTTTTGGTGTCATATGTGAAAGCACTTTTTGAAAACCAAATATTATAGACCTTTTAGACATTTAAAATCCAGAGAACATACAAAGATCTATCATGTATAATTATCTCCTCAAGTTTGTTTGTTTGTTTTTAAACCAAAAGCAGCTACTTGGGGCAGGCTTGAGTACTTTAACTCTTTAACCACTTTTCTTTTTGGCTAAAGCTAACGTTTACCCTTAGCTGTGCCTCCACCTAAGGAAAAGGTTCCAGTTAGCAGAGAAAATCAGCGTATTCCTGCTGCTGAGAGCTGGAGTATAGCAGAAAAGGGATCTTCTCATTTCCTCAACAATAGTCTCCCAGGAAATGTGTCTTCTCTGTTTGTGCAGTGTGGGGGTGGTTACCTTGCTTTCGGTGTTTAACTGATCAGTGTCTTTGGGAATGGGCTGAGAAAGTGGGCAGAATGGTGCCATTTTGGGGGCATCCTACAGTCAATCCTTATAGAGGTAGCAATCAAGAATCCATTCGTTTTCATATAAACCTTCAAGTTTCAAAGTGTAGGCTTCCCCCATCTACTATAGGCACAGCTCACTTCCCCATGATTCTCTTTCACGCACATCGCATGGGTACTCTGTGACAAGCAAAGCATGTAATGCTTAAGGCACGGGAGTCCATGTGTGTTTTCTTTTTGAAACATCCTAGTAGGAGTGAAAGGCTTCAAAAGAAGTTCCTGTGTATGCCTAGATCTGTGTGATCTCTCTCTCTCTCTCTCTCTCTCTCTCCCTCCCTCCCTCCCTCCCTCCCTCCCTCCCTCCATCCATCCTAGACCTGCCTCAGTCGGGCCAGTGCCTGGGCTTTCAAAATTCTCCGGAGTGCAACTTCCAGCACCACTGAGCACTGGCTGTGCTGACTGTGGCTGATGGGAGCTGTAGCTGCAAAGTCCCAAGCACACCAAGCTGCTCTACAAAGAGTGGTGGCACTGGGGGCACAGCCATGGATGGTATGAAAAAGCTAAGTGCTAATGCACAAGAAATCAGAGCCCTCGCTTTCTTCTCCCCCTTGCTCTTCCCCCATTCACTCATGGCCCATAGAGGCTGAAGACACCAGCAGGATCATGACCCCTCTGCTCCAGTGCCTGCTTGCACAGTCCTAGAAGGACAAGGAGGTGGGTGGGCAGGAGAGAAGAGAGGCGGAAGCAGCATGCCAGGGCCACCTTGTTCCCACCAGGGTTGTGTTTTGGGTTTCTTTTGCAGTTCCTCTTTGAGGGCGATCAACGTGTTTGTACTTGACAGAGTGTGGGCAGGCTGCACCAAGGGCTTGCAACCCATCTGACTCACCATCTTCCCACTTGCCTGACTGCCAGCCTGCCCAATGCCGTACCACAGAAGCCCCAGTGACGCCTCTGCCACTCTCACCACTGAAGGGCAAGGACTGCACCATGCTCCTCCCCCCCCCCCGCTTCTTCTGCTTTTGCTTCTGCCACCTGCGTGCTCACTGCACCCAAGGCCTGTGAGAGAGGAGATTGGGGGCAGGGGTGTTGCGCTTGCGGGAAGTGGGGCAGTGCTGGTGTCTCTTACCTCGCCAGCCATGAACTATGGCTACTCATCAAGACCAAGGACAGGATGTGTACCTGGGTCCAGGAGCTTGTTAATGCTTCACTGAGGGAGGGTCAAGTCCCCACCCCCTTGAAGGAGGCAGTGATCAGGCCAATCCTGAAGAGGGTGAACCTGGACCCAGAGATGTCTACCAACTATAGACCAGTGGCTAACATCCCATTCATGGGCAAGGTGCTTAAGCAGGTGGTGGCCGGGCAACTCCAGGCTCTCTTGAAGGAAACTGACTATCTGGACCCATTCCAGTATGGTTTCAGGCCTAGCTCTGGGACTGAAACTGCCTTGATAACCCTATATGATGACCTGTGCAGGGAGAGAAACAGGGGAAGTGTGTCCCTGTTGGTTCTTCTGGACCTTCAATATCATCAGCAGCTTTCAATACCATCGGCCATGGTATTCTTCTGGATAGGCTGGCCAAGTTGGAGGCTGGAGGCACGGCTTTGCAGTAGATACACTCCTACTTGACTGGCTAATTTCAGAAGGTGCTGCTAGGACGATTGTGGCTCAGCACCATGGCAGCTTTGCCATGGAGTTCTGCAGGATTCCATTTTATTCCCCATGCTCTTTAACATCTACATGAAACTGCTAGGAGAGGTCATCCAAGGTTTTGGGTGGCTGAGTCATCAGTATGCTGATGACATCCAGCTCTACTTCTCTTTTACATCTAATTCAGGTGAGGCAGGGACTGCCCTTAACTGGTGTCTGGCTGGGTTGATGGACTGGATGAGGGCCAACAAATTGAGGCCTAATCCAGACAAGATGGAGGTCCTGTTGGTAGGCAGTTCAACCTTCCAGGTAAGTGATTTAGCCCTGTTCTGGATGTGGTTGCACTCCCTCTAAAGGACAGGATGCACAGTTTGAGAGTGCTCCTCGACCCAGAGCTGTCCCTGGAGTCCCAGGTGGCTGCTGTGATGAGGAGTGCTTTCCTTCTGCTTCAGCTGATCTATCAACTGTACCCTTACCTGGATGAGCAGTGCATAGCAATGGTGACCCATGCTCTGGTAACTTCCTGACTGGCCTATTGTAACATGCTTTATGTGGGGCTGCCCTTGAAGATGGTCGAGATACTTCAGTTGGTTCAGAACAGAACAACCAGGATGTTAATGGGGACATATAGCATATATGTTATATCGTATACACATATAATGCTGTTCATTTGCTATCTACACTGGCTGCCAGTTGAAGTCCAGACCCAATTTAAGGCGCTGGTGATGACCTATAAATCCCTAAATGGCTTAGGACCTGGATATCTGAAGGAGTGTCTCTTTTCCTATGTGTCTGCCTGCCCCTTAAGATCTGGGGCAGAGGTCCTTCTTTGGGAGTCCTCCTTGAAGGAGATTAGGAGGGTGGCTACCTGGAGAAGGGCCTTCTCTGTGGTGGTGCCCCGGTTATGGAATACACTCCCCAGAGAGGTTCACCTGGCACTGAAACTTTATTCTTTCTGGCACCAGGTCAAAACCGTTTTGTTTTCCCAGTATTTTAAGGCTTGATTGTGATTTTAATGTGGGGGTTTTATTGTACATTGAAAAACTATTTGGATGCTATGCTTCACTCTTTTTTATTGTAAGACTGTCCTGAGACCTTGGTAGTGGATGGTATAGAAAAGCTTTAAAATAAAATAAAAATAAAACAAACCGTGGATTCTCTATAGGTACTTCTATGTCCAATAAATCTCTACAGAATGTACAGTAGATGTATATGGAACAGTCCTCCAGTCATGGGTGGTTATTGTCTATGTCAGCACTGCTGAGCTGTCCATGCCTAGTCTTTGGCAGGTCAGCATCAATATTTCTTTGTATAACTCATGGCCAATTCATCCATTTGCACCAAAAAATGTGATCTTGCTTTCTGTCAAATGGGTAAAAATGAATTTTATATTCTTCCACTTGTACTTCTAGCTAGGATTGCTAGTCTGAATTTCTTTTAGAAAGCATCTTTCATTTTTCAGGTTAGCCTAATCGACCATTTTGTGCCAACATCTCAATGACTCTTTGAAGTGAATTGCATAAGAGGCTTAATATGAGTGAGTGGAAATCCTGAACCATTTGCTTTTCATCTAGCATTCTTCTGTGAATAACAAGTTGGATTTTGAAGTCTTGTTGTGAATCTTTGGTTATCATCCTTCTTGTCAGGTGTTTATGTTAGAACTTTTCAGTTTGTAAAAAGCAATTCTAAATTAGCTACTAAGCATTGAACGTGTGTGTGTGTGTGTGTGTGTGTAAGTAAATGACATGGTGCTGCCTTTCCATATCTTTTGAAAGAGGTGTGTTTATAACAAAAATGTTTAAATTTTTTGCAAGAAGAGTTAAGGTGGGCTATAATTGAAATAAATAATATTTTGCAAATATTCCAAAATATCTCTTAAATGCATTACTTGTGCATTATTGAAAAATAAGTTGGCATAACAAACTGCTTCTCCCCTACATACACACATTTACTAAATTTAGGACAGCATGATCGTCTTACAAACCTGATGTGAGAAGGAAGAAACCTGGTAAAATTATGGAAACCAGTTTTCCTTTTTTGATACCTTGGAAGAACAGTTTTGGAGATAACATACATTCATGTACCAAGTTCCGTGTGCTATAATTTTATCACCTCTAATTATTGTTTCTAAGATAAATTGTATACAATGAATATGTAATAAGGAGTAAGGTTTAATGTGATCAAAGCTAGGAATATAATAAAGCTTTTTGAGGGGGCATACAAGTTTTAAGAGCTAAGTTTTTATGAACGATTAGAATCTGTTTGGTCATACAGTGTTAAAGTGGTAGAACTGAGTATTCTACAAATTTAGAATTTGCTTGTGCAACATGGAGGGAGCAGGGAGGTTCCTTTTGATCTTGCAGACAGAATGTGGGAGTGGAACATTGAAAGAAATTTGGGTAAGATTGTGGGCTATCTTCCAAAGAAGAACTCACCACTGAAAGAAGGGAGGATCAATTTTGTGAAGTTGCTGAACTTCATAGCTTAAAAGACCTATTTCTCCAGCTGTTCTGGAGTTGCAACTTATAGTAAAACTTCTGTTAATAGGTACAGAACTATGTGAGTGTATGCATGCAGGGAGATGATTGTGCCTTGTAGATCAACAATCCAGTTACTTTGATTCATCACTGGTTTTGTGTATTGATTGCCATGTTAATCAGACTATATTCTGAAGCAAACAAAATGGCTCCATTTAGGCTATATTCTTTCTTTGTGCATTTCTTCAAAATATTTATGTGGAAACACTAATGACTGAGCAAGGACCATCGTTCCTGAGATGTCTTTTTGGAGACCTTTAGAGAGAAAGATTGACCATAAGAGAAGGAGAACAAATTAGCTAGTCAACAAAATAAGATGGGATGGGAAATTTCTAAAAGCCTTCTGTTCATTAAGATAAAAATTGAAAACATTCTGTATGCAGCCTAGGCAGGCCATCCTGAATGGGAGGATTAAGCATTTGCTTTCCATCATATAGGGCTGGGGTTGTGAAGTGAGAGAGAAGAGACCAAAAAGGTATTACATATTCAGTTAGATCTGGGTGACTATGCCTTTCTACGTACTGAACACATGAATTTAGAGCAGATGTATGTGTCTATTACATATTTGACCCTTTTTTAATTCACCTATAGAGATTAAGTCAAGAATGAGAAAAATGTGTGGCAGATGTGGGGGAAAAGCAATCACAGAATAGCTTTAGTATGGTTTTTTAAAGCATGTCTTATTTCAAATCTTGGGGGTAGAAGTGGAAACGACCTTATATTTATGCAACTGGAAGTGTATTTCAATCCTAGCACAATGTGGTGTTAGCTTGTAGGACTGGAGAACTGGCAGAACTGGTTTTCTCATCACCACATAGCCATGCATGTCACTGGACAAATTTGGGTCAGTTACTCTCAGCCTCAACAAGAGGAAAAAAAGACTGGATATAAATCTGATGTAGTAGTACTAATAATAAACACAGTGCTGGGAAAAGTTGCTAAAGAACAGTATCTGTGAAGGATGTAGTCTTATGTATGTTTAAACAGAAAGAAGCTGTACAGCTCCAAGCATATCCCAGCCAGCATGCATAGGATTGCACCCTTAGCTATCTTAATTAGGACTGGATGAATATGTGAAAGTTCCTCTCACTTTCTCATTTTCCAAATTTCTGCAAGTTTGGTTTTCTAATGCACACAGTGTTGCCTTACATGATGTTTTTGCAAGCAATTTTCTTAATATAATGCATTTTACAACATATTTTCACTAATATACACATTTTGTATGCCCCTTTTAATTCAAGAACTTTGTGCAAAATTTGGAGAAATGTGAATTTTGAAGGCTAACTGGGTTTCTGTTCACAAATTATTTCTGTTCACAAAGTGCAGAAGAGTCTGTTATAAACGGTAAGGCAACTGGTCCTCTCTGTGAGAATTTCTTTATTTTTATAGTGGGTAAAGAATTATTTTTGCGGTGTTTGTATTTCATAGAAACAATAGTGTAGTTTTGCTTTAATAGGCTGCCATCTCAGATATACTCACTTTCCAAGGTTTAATTTTTTTTATTCTTAGGTTTTAGCTATATGGGGAAGATATAATGTGTATTTATTATAATAGCTATTTTAAAAGGGTTTGGGGTTTGTTCATTAGAGTTATTTTCGAGATACCAAACAGCACAAATGTTTTTGTATAGCTGGGCTTATATAAGCCAGGAAATATGCATATCAATTTGTACCTGAACATGTGAACTGTCAACTGAAAAGAATTTTGAGATTGTGTAAGACAATGTGAAAATTCTGTGTCTGGTGCTTGATCTGTGAGGGTTCTTTCCCATAAGCAAGTCACCAGCAGAGACCTAGCAAGTCCATTTTTACTGAGAAAACACATAGGGCTACTGTGACTTTTTCTGGAAAATGCTGTTTAAAAGAAAAAGGTGTGGATTGATTATAGGAGATTTTCAGTGTTCCACTGAAATTGATTAAACCAAAACAAGTAGCTGTCTGATTTCCCCTTTCCTTCCTTTTTCAGGTGGAATGGAGAACATAAAGCAACATTCGTTCGCTTTAGCACACTACACCTATACAGTTCTCTCTGCATTAAAATACGTTAATGGAGCACCTGTTGTACGCATTTACAGTGATACGGATTTCAGCAGCCCAGATATCCAGGGACCAATAATTAATTTTAATGTGTTGGATGAAAATGGAGAGATTATTGGCTATTCACAGGTACATTTTAATGATTTATCTTTCCTATTGTCAAGCATCATTGTGATAATTTCAAGTATCTAAGCATAAGGCCATTTTTGCTTGCTCTAATTCTTTTATTCTTTTTGAAGGCAATGTATGATTTAGGAATTTCTCATTTCTCTTGGTTTATAACATCTGTTTTTGTGCTTGTTTATTTTCTTAGCCACAGATTTCTAAGAATTGCTAGAATTCAATTCACAGCAACTTAGTGTGACACTGAAAGGCACCTAAACTGAAGACAGGCAATAAGTTTTTCTAGAGCTGAAAGTGAAATGATGGATCATTGCTGCTTATAATGTGTGCATAGTCTTTTTCCTGGCTAGCTCTCTGTTATACCATAAGTACACCCAATTTTATTCTTGCAGTGTTGACTTCAGCTCGCCTTAGAGAAATGATGGTGAAAGGAAGAGAAAACAAAGGAGAGAGGAAAAAATAGGTCCTATCCTGCCCTAGCTCAAGGTTCAAGGAAAGCTGACTGTAGAAGAGAGGCTCATTGATAAAGCTGGGTCATGTCAAGCAAGGCAGAAAATATATCTAAGGTCAAAACGAGGAAGGACAGTGGTACCTTGGCTCACGAACTTAATCTGTTCCAGAACTCTGGTTGTGACCCAAATTGGTCATGAGCCAAGTTAAATTTCCCCATAAGGTTGTGTAAATAAGGTTAATCTGTTCTGTAACAATTTTTTTTAATCAGAAAAATGTGAAGCAAAGTGACAAAGAACAACAAAAATCGCGGCCATCTCCCCCCCAATCCCGAGTACAAGCGCAGCCATCTCCTTGTGCCTGTCATCCCTGCATGCACCCGTCATCCCGGAGCGCTTGAGGGGGCGGAGAGACAGGCACGAATGTGGGCGCACTGGGGGGGCAGGCGTGCTGGGGGAGAGACAGCAAAGATCGCAGTTGCGCTCATGCAGGAAAGATGGGCGCAATCACGGTTGCACTCCTGCAGGAAAGACGGGTGCGATCTGGGCCATCTCCCCCGCCCCGCCCCCAGCATGATCGCGGCCACCACCCAGTGCAGAGTTTGCGACCTAAGTCAATTTTTAAATGAAATTTTTGTTCGTGACCTGATTTGGTTGTGAACTGAGGCGTTTGTGAGCCAAGGTACCACTGTAACTGATCAATTGGAATACATGAAGTGGTGTAGATAAACAATATTTTTTTAGAAAAAGATAATACAATTTGATCTCTACAAAGCATAATTGCATTACAATACAAAGAAGTATATCTAAAATGTACAGCCATGTCATTCAGTAGGAAAAGTAGCCCAATGTATTTCAGTCAAAATTACAGAAGTATTGAGATAGAGTGTGTATTACAGGTTAGGAAAAATAGCACCAACTCCTAGAGTTCACTGACATAGTTAATGAGCAGTGTCAAGAAAGTGAGAAGGCTTTCTTAAAAGACTGAGACAGAGGGAGATGGGGGGGGGGGGAGATGAAGACTTGACCAAATAAGTAGAACAGCAGAGAACATGAACTTGCACAAAGAGATTGGAAACAGGTGATAGTGGGAAAAGTGAGCATCTCTGTCTGCTTGCTGTCCCAAGTCGGGAAAAACAGGTCTGAGAAGAACCCATTGTCTATCAGGGTTGAATTCAAAATGTTAAGCCATTTCAGATATTCAGCAGGAGAATCAGAATATATCAGAGCTGCAAATATAAATATTCAATGAATTTTGTCAATGGTCTTTTCAAGCATCAAAAAAATGGATGGTCTTTTCTGTCAGAATTGAATGCAATGAAGTCAATTAGCAATCTGAGATTTATTGGTCTTCTGTTGGTGTTTAATTTCTGCTTGTTCTAGTCAAGCTAGTGTTGTAATAGCATATTCCAATCTATTGGCCAAAATTGCATTCAGTATTTTGCTGGCAACATTAATGAGATGCATCAATAGTTAGTACAGTAAACGTGATCCTTGCAAGGTTTAGAAATCATTGTAATATAGCCATTTTTAACAATGAGTGTAATTAAAAGTTATAGGAATATAAACTAAGCAGTTTTAAAGCTAAGAAGCTGGAAACGTTTTTTAGACCACTCAAGTGGAACAAGTGATTTCCTGGAATTCATATTTCTGTTTGTCATAGTAAGTTCTTCCACTCATCCAGGAGCCTAAAGAAACTGCAATTGTTTGGAATATGCAGCTGGAAGATCTAGCTGTGAAAAAACTGTATCTATATTTTGTTGAGATATTTTGATTACCTTTACAGAGCCAAAGAAAACCTTAAAATTGTAAATTTACTTCTTCAGGAGCTGCGTATATCTTGTCACTTTCATCTTTAATCATGACAATTACATTTCAGTGTTTTTGTTGTTCAAGATAAGATGTCTTTACTGGAATGTTCCCTATTCTTCCAATAAGCCAGTTATAAACAGCCAATTCTGCCTGTTGTGATTGAATGTTATTCAGTTTATATTGAACAGTTGTAATTCTTGATAGAACTGTGTGGATGCCAAAATTGCACAGTGGGATGTAAGTGCCTTCAACTCCTCTTTAATGAAGCTTGTTGGAATTTTAAAAATTTCTTATATAAAGTGTAAGCATTGGTTTGGCCTCACATAAAAGATTTACTAGTTTCCCACTCATTGGCATGGGAATCCACAGTGCCCTCATTACTTTCAAAAACTCATAAAACTCAGCAGTAATCTTTTTAAATACTTCATTATTAAAAAGTGAAATATTAAAGCACCAAACCCTGAGACCCTGGCAAATCTGAAAACTGCAACTCCATACAGACTGGACTATGGTCTGAATTTATCAACAGTTCAATTTTATCAACTATGTAGAGACCAAAAAAGGAAGGAAGGAAGGAAGGAAGGAAGGAAGGGAGGAAGGAAGGAAACTAACCCCTGTTTGAAAGCCTGATGGTGTAGTAAAATAAATGTATAATCAGACTGACCAGGATGCAAAATTCTCAAGCATATCCAACAAATCTATTTCAAACATGTTAGATTGGTGTGAAAGTGTCCCTGCTACTTGACACTTGTTGGGGTGGTATACCTTGGTCCAACCCAGGATCTACAATCATATTAAAATCTACCACAGCTGATCATTGGCAATTTCAACCAAAAATGAAACATAGTTAGAAAAGCATTATTTTGCCTAGACACATTAATCATAATTAGGATTTTACCACTACAATTTTCCTAATTGAAATCAAAAAGCAGCCATCAGGATCAGTTCTCACCTGTTGAAATAGGAAAGAGAGCTTCTGGTGGATTAAAATCACAACCCCTCCAAACCAGTTTGATGCATCTTTATGTAAACTTCTCCAACCATTCTCTTTCAACCAATGATCAGCAAGTTCATCAAATGTGTTTCTTGTGGAAAAGGAACACCAGCATTAAACTCTTTCAACATAGAAGGTACTTTCTTCTGCTATATAAATTCTAATTTCTTGGCATTCTAGAAAATCACATTAAACATTGAAAACAATGTAACATACCTATGATCCCTCTACACATATGACTCTTGGAATTTTACACAGGTTGCCCACCCTAGAATGATACAACACCTTAGTCATTTCAGTGCAAAACTTGAATTAATATCTTTTATATTAAACCATACTAGATCTATAGACTCAAAAAGAATTAAAACACAGAGCAGAAAATAAAAGCTGAATAAATGCAATTCGAAGAACTCAAAATAGTGCCCACATCCCTCATAAGAAAATTCATTTAAAATTAAACTCACAACTCAATGATAAAAACATAAAATACAGGGAAGAGGGTTGAAGCATTTTTTTGTTTTGGCCTAACCAAGTCTTTCCTGGCTACAAAA
This sequence comes from Varanus komodoensis, assembly GCF_004798865.1. Classification (NCBI taxonomy): domain Eukaryota; kingdom Metazoa; phylum Chordata; class Lepidosauria; order Squamata; family Varanidae; genus Varanus; species Varanus komodoensis. The sequence continues at coordinate 911,560 of NW_025335269.1, forward strand.
GAAATAAAAGCAAAGACACAAAAGAAAATTATCCTGGGGGGGGAAAACCCAAACTATTTTGGAACATTGATTTAAGAAGAAATAAAAATAGTATTTATTTATTTTCGATTTATATCCTGCCTTTTTCCTACAAAGGGCTCAAGGCAGCTTACATCTCCTCCTCCATCTTATCCTCACTACAACCTGTGAGGTAGGTTGGGCTGAGAGTCTGTGACTGGCTCAAAGTCACCCAGTTGGCTCCATGGCTGAGCGGGGACTAGAACCCAGATTGTCTGAGTCCCAGTCCCATGCTTTTAACCACTACACCATACTGGCTCTCGTGGTGATCGTTTTATCAAGATTTTATCAATACTGATAATTTTATCTACATTTTCTCCTTTTGGCAACATTTATCCACTTACCACAAGTTAATTTAAATTGCATGTAGCCTATCTTGAGTAACATTAAAATACTTTAAATTGATAAAAAATTTTAATAAAAAGAAAAGTATGTAGCAATAATAACAGATGTGTTAAAAGTGAGCGATAAAGACCCCCCCCCATGCACACCTTAAAATGCAAGAAGCCCTTTTTGTTTCCCTGGATGAGAACTGGCCAAACACTCAGAACTTCATCATTGCTCTCCAAGAAAGGATAAACCCTGAACACAAAGCTGACAGGCAGCCAAATCAACTTCTCAGGTAGATCCAGCTGTGGAAGAGTCAGAGCAAACTACATTATGGTAGAAAACAATGATTCCAATGCAGTAGGATTTTGATAACTTTTCTGTTGATCTTGGTAAGACAGACAATTGCTATGTTTTGAATAAAATATCTTAGACCAGGTTTTCATGCAGCAAGTGTCACTTCTGAAAACAGTCTCCATGAATCTGAAACCTCTTTTGTATAATCAGAGTATAACACAATTTTACTGGTGGCCGAGCTCCAGTGAAGCTCCCTCTTCTGTGGCTGTGCAGAGCAAGTATTCTTGAGCTGAACCTTGTTAAAACTGAATAATTTTAACAGGCAGGCCGTATTCTGGATCCACAAGTGGAACCAGGAATATGATAAGCCCAAACTGCATATCTCGTGCCAGTAACTTTTGAAAAAATCTGGCCAAGAATTCAACTAGGTGATCCTCAATGGAAAATTCCCTCAGACTGCAGATTAGATCTCCAAGAAACCACTTCCTATTGAGAAATATGAAGGGACAATGCACTGTGAAATTCAGCCATTTCTGTTTTGTGATTTTGACATTACCTTCAAGATTACCTAATTTGAAAACAATTGCTTTGCTTTGAGATGAGAATCACTTGCATAAACAGAGCCCTGAAGTTTTTTTCTGGGAACCTGTAAAGCCTAAACTGTTTGGACTTCTGAAATAATTTTTGTGACATGTATCAGCACAGCCACAACTCTCCTGTATTTTCTGCTTTGGAAACCTTAGCTGGGAGCAGTAACAATGCAACTGAAAGAGATTCTGAGATTCGCTTGGATTTCATTATAGCAATGATCAAACATTTCACTAAATCATAAAAACCAGATAAGGAGGCAAAATTTTAAAAGTGTAATACAAAATAGTCAGATGACATGACATTCTTGAAGGTGAAGCTGAAAACATGGAAGCAAGAAGCACAGTCTGATCATCCAGCATCACAAACTATAATGCAAACAAGTGGGAAGTGATGCACATTGGACCACAAAGCCTATGTGTATAATCTGATGGCATCTATGCTAATGTGACTGACCAAGAAAGAGTTCTAGGGGTAGAGCATAGCTCAGTGAAAATGTCAGCCATTGTGCAGCTGCTGTGAGAAGGTAACTCCATGTTGAGCATAATTATTTATTTTATTTTATTTTATTTTATTTTATTTTATTTTATTTTATTTATTAAAACATTTCTATGCCACCCCTTGCCGAAGCCTCAGGGCGGCTCACAGCACAAAATAAAATACAATAAAATACAAAAATAACAATATAAAATTAACAATATAAAATAAATAACAATATAAAAGAAGTTGCCCTGGCCAAATTACAGCTTGAGCAGTGTTGAATCCAGAGAACATGAGAGGAATTGGTGGAAATGCAGTGTGTACTCATGAATGCAGATAGTGAGGATCGTGCTGTGCTCCACAAATTGTGTGAACTTGTGAAAATTACATAAATGTGTACAAAATAGGAGTAAATTTTTGGAATGGAGGCCTGAATTTTCCATTAACCTGAAATTAACTGTCAGAAAATTCAAGTTGGCCAAGGTGGAACATGAGCAGATTGTTGGGACTGAGCCCACTCCTCCAAAATCAAGCCCACTGTTGAATCAGATTCTGACTCAGAACAAGAGAGCAAACCAGAGTCTACAGTTGAATTGCCACTGTCACAGGACTCAAGAGGTAACAGAGGCATGTACTGGGAGCCCCGAGGCTTTGGCGAATGGGGCGGCATAGAAATTTTCTAAATAAAAATAAAGGCCGTTTCAACCTCTGTGGAGAAGCTTAGTGAACAAACTGACAATGGGAGGGAGAAATCCAACTTCTTTAATTCAATAACATGGCATCAGTTTTTAGATCAGTTGTGAAGCATCAGACACTTCAAGCAATTCACCATAAGCAGTGGAACCACTTTGGGGTGGGGTTAACCTTTTTGGGAGAATTTGCCAGATTAGAATCAATGTCTATTTATTAAACCACATTTTTCTTATAGCCAATATTCTAATTTTGCTTGTTGCTTTTGATAAAGATCTCTGCAATAGAAAGTCAGCCTAATAATACTGCCTTTGAGTTAGAAGCATTTGTCCTGCTTTGTTTGGAGGGAAGGCAACCCACTACGCATATGCAATGAGAGGAGAGCACTTCCTTACTTCTTATGTGAAATGCTATAATAAAAGTAACAATAACTCAAATCTAATGAATTGACCCTGATTTGCATGAAATAAAATTAGTGCAGATTGTGCTAGAAATAAATAGCTCTCAGATGTTGCACAGATACTTTGAGCAATTGCATAGAGACCAGAATACCACACCCACAGTTGGCCCATTTTGGGCCATCTGGGTGAAAATGTGTCGAACATACTTTGACAAGATTTCTGATTTAGCACATGCATATGCTTCTCCATGCCAGTCACCAAAAGATATGGAGAGAAGACAGATGAGAAGATGTCCTTAAACATTATAGGGAGATCAGGAGAGAACATTTCATGAAAATGCCATTTTCAGTGGCCGCCCAATGTTCAGTGCAGTTCTGTTCCTGGAATTTTAAAGGTTCCTCTATAATTTGAACATGATTGCTGGGAATACTGTTTAACTTGAATAACGTGCTCTCTTCAAAAGTGTGACAAAAATTATCTCATTGTCCTTTTTATGAAGTACATCTCTAGAGCCTTTTGAATGATGTCGGGAAAAAACTAAGGCTGACTCCCTTCCTCTTTATTTTTGATTAAGAATAAGCTGTTCAGTGATGCTCAAAGAATATGAATTCGCCATTCTAATGCTTTTAAGAGCATATCCACTCATTACCTTAAATGTAATGACTCCAGCTAAGAGAAATATTCATAGCTGGCCTAATGACTTTTTTGGCCCTATTCCCAACAGCTGTCTCAAAACTACTTGTGTGATTGTTCACTATTGATTTTTTTATTGATTTAGCTGTTAAGACTTCAGGCAACTAGAAGAAGTTGATGTACTGGAGGCACAAAATACAAACCAGATTATGAGGCAAGATATTTTGCTGATGCCTTCTGTTCAAACTCTAATAATTCTTTGGTTTGAATGGTTTTTACTATTGTGGAGTGAACATCTTAGCACAAGTGCTCAGGGCAAAAGCACTGGATTGTGTTGTTTTGCACTATTAAATGAGTACTGATATTGGAATGATGTTTTGTTATCACTGGCTAGCAAAGTGAATTTTTATAATAGCTTGCAGCAGGGCTGTTAAAAATGAGCCACCGAATGTGCATTACAGGGAAAATGTGCAGTTCCAAGAGACCATTTGTGCAGTTCAGAAATTTAAGTCATACAAAAGTTGAATGATCCTAGCTAATGTAAACAGTGAGTGATAACAGTAGGAAAAGAAACAAGAATATTGAACACCACCTGATCTTTCCTTCACCCCCCACCAAAGCAGTTTCGTGCAGACATCAAAATTACTGTCCAAAGACAGTTCTAGAATAGTAGTTGGAAATGTTTTTCAGCCCAGTAGCCACCCATAAAACCCTCTAGGAGCTGCATTATAGTAGTAGCCATCATCAACTCTCACAACATTTTTGCACATACACTCGTCCATTAACATCATTGATTCTCTCTCTTTTACTCTCTCTCACACACACTATGCATACACCCTTCTTTCTCTCCAGCAGATGGAATTGTAGAGCTCTACATTTTATAAAGTATCATAAATCAAAGTCACATTCTCTTTTAGATATGAAAGAACCATTTACCCATGTGAAAAGTTAAATCCAATACCTCCTTCCCTCTCTTTCAAAGGTTTCTGACTCTACCCTCCAGGCATCCCCTGCTCACTGAGGGCAGCAGGACCATCAGACACTGCTGTCTGTCAGGTTGCTTCATTGTTGTGATCTCTTTAAGGATCAAGGAACTCTTTCAATACTCCCTTCCTCAGTTCAGAAATGTCTTTTTCCTTTCCCAAGGCAGGCTGGCTCTTGCACTGTGTCAGAGTGTCTTCATTTTGTAACCATGAAGCTGCCAAGTCATCTGCCCACTTCTGCCACTTTGCCACCTCCTCAGAAGTGGAAGAATCCTTCTGGGAAGATTGCCATTTGAGAGAGCTGGACTCCCTATTTGCATCTCCTAAATCCCTTCCTCATCTGCTATATGCAGATCAGCAGAGGAGGGGATGCTCAGCAGTTCCCTGAAAGGGGGAATGCTCTTATCTTTCACTGCTTGGAGATAAGAGATTTCCCTCCCTGTATTGTGGGAGGAAACTTACCACCCAAATTGGGAACCTGTGTAGGCTGGGGGTTCCCAATGCCTATTCTAAAAAATAGACATCCCTTTCCTGATGTCATATAAAATTGCTAATATCATAATAGTGACAGTGATGCCAGTAAAATAAGAAACTGGCTAAAATAGCAGTGAGAAAACATCTTCATATGCTTAGGATGATGAATCTTCCTTTTGTGGTGTATGCAATATGTGGTTTAAAAATTACTGTTTCTTTAAGTTGAATTCCTAGTTGTTGCAGTTAGAAATCTATAAGAAATTCACCGGTTTGAACCAATTTATACCACTCAGACCTGAATGTGGAACTGAACACATTTTGTAGGCAGAAATCTATGTATTTCAGAGTTTTCAATATGTTCTGTCAAGCAAAATGTGTTGAACAACATGTACACTTTCAAAAATTGTGCAAGGCAAAATGCATACATTTCCAAAATGTATACAGGCATGTTTAATCGGTGGGAGGGAGGGGTAAAAGGCAAGGGGAAAAGGCAATGAGATAGAATGCAGCACAGATGGGGATTTGGTGAAGGCAGTCTGGGTGAAACTTAGTGGTTTTGACAGGGAAAGAGGCCTGACAGTGGGGGTATGTTATCGCCCTCCAGGTCAACTTGAGACCCTGGATGATGTCCTGACAGACCAGATTCTAAGGATATCTCAGGGGAGAGACACAGTAATTATGGGAGATTTCAGTCTCCCGGATATTACTTGGGAGACTCACTCGGTGGTGACAGCCAGGTCACATTGCTTCCTAGAAGCTATAGAGAGAGCATTTCTCACGCAGAGGGTCCAAGAGGCGACAAGGGGGGGAAACATCCTTGACTTGGTCTTGACCAATAGAGAGGAGCTGATAGATGAAGTACAGATTAGGGGAGCTCTGGATGCGAGTGATCACTGCATCCTTTGCCTTGAGATCAGGGGACTGGGGACGTGCAGCAGGTCAAGCACTAGAAGCTGGGACTTCAAGAGGGCCAACTTTGGCCAACTGAAGGCCAGACTGGGGAAAGTCTCCTGGGATAGGTTACTGGAAGGTAAGCGAGTTGAGGAGGGGTGGATAGCACTCAAAAGGGAGGTTTTGGAGGCGCAAGCTTTGACAATACCTCTAGTCAGTAAGGTGGGGAAGCGGAGGAGAGCGCCACCATGGATGCGAAAGGAGGTGGTTAGAGGGATTAGAAGAAAGAGGAACCTCCGTAGGAAATTGGTAATGGGGGAAATAGACAAAAGGGTATACCAGGAAGAGGAGGCCCATTGCAGAAGGATTCTTTGCAAGGCTAAGGCTGATTACGAGCTGAGACTTGCCAAGAATATCAAGAGCAACAAAAAGGGCTCCTTTCAGCATGTAAATAGGAAGAGGAAGGGGAGACAAGTGGTGGGACTACTAAATAAGGAGGAAGGAGATCCAGTGACTGATATGAAGGAACAGGCACAGATGCTAAATGACTATTTTGCCTCTGTGTTCTCCCCAAAGCTGGACGGGGGAGATCTGCATAGGATATTAGATGAGGCTGGGGACTTAGGGGCACAGATTAGAGTCACTCCCCTTGAAGTCGAGAGGCTCCTCAGGGCAGTGGACATTACAAAGGCGCCAGGCCCTGATGGATTACACCCAAGAGTACTTAGTTGGCAGGGGTTCTCTCACGCCCGCTGACCTCCATTTTTGAGACCTCGTGGAGAACGGGTGAAGTTCCAGAGGACTGGAGGGTGGCATCAGTGGTCCCAATTTTCAAAAAGGGTAGTAGAAGGGACATGAAGAATTATAGACCGGGTAGCCTTCCGTCCACTGTAGGAAAAACAATGGAAAGGCTCATAATAGAGAGAGATCTAGTGATGCTAGATAGGGAAGGGAGGCTGACAGCCACACAACACGGCTTCCGCAAAAACAGGTCCTGTCAGACAAACCTTGTGGAATTCTATGGCAAGGTTTTGAGATGGCTAGATGGAGGGGATGCAGTGGATGTGGTATACCTGGATTTCAGCAAGGCCTTTGACAAAGGGCCCCATGATATCCTGGTGGAGAAACTGAGGAGTTTTGGGATACACCAAAGCACTGTCCGGTGGATTAGGGCATGGTTGACTGACCGAAAGCAGAAGAAAACCATTAGCGGGAAATCATCGGGATGGCGGCCAGTGACAAGCGGGGTCCCCCAGGGCCCTGTCCTGGGGCTGATCCTGTTTAATCTTTTCATTAACGACATGGAAGAAGGGGTGAACAGTCTGCTGATCAAATTCACAGATGACACTAAAACTGGAGCAGTGGCCACAACTGAGGAGCAGGTACTCCAGATCCAAAAGGATCTGGACAGACTGAAAGTGGGCAGGAGACAACAGGATGGCGTTGAATGTGGATAAGTGCAAGGTCTTGCACTTGGGGCATAGGAATAGCTGTCATAAGTACAGGTTTGGTGACAAGTGGCTGGAAAGCAGCACTTGTGAAAAGGACCTCGGGGTACTGGTTGACTGCAGGCTAAACATGAGTCAGCAGTGTGATGCAGTAGTCAAGAGGGTGAACGCCACCCTTGGTTGCATAGCCAGAAGTGTGGCTTCTAGATCAAGAGAGGTATTACTACCACTCTATACAACTTTGGTGCACCTGCAGCTGGAGTATTGTGTTCAGTTTTGGGCCCCTCATTACAGAAAGGATATAGCCAGGTTAGAGTCAGTGCATCGTAGGGCCACAAGATTGGTGGCTGGTTTGCAGGGGATGGGGTATGAGGCGAGACTGAGGGAACTGGGTCTCTTCAGCCTGGAGAAGAGGAGACTTGGAGGGGATATGTTGGCGACATACAGGTATGTGAGGGGATGTCACACGGAGATGGGTAGAGACCTGTTCTCCCCTGCAGAGGAAGGCAGGATGCACTCCAACGGAGCAAAGCTCAGGGAGCCAAGGTTCCATTTGGATGCCAGGAAGCATTTCCTGACAGGACCCCGAAGGTGTGGAATGGGCTTCCACGAGAGGTGCGGGTGTTCAAGGATAGGCTGGACGTCCACATGGTGGGCATGTCGTGAGCGGAGCTGGCTGGTGCTGGAGGTCAGACTAGATGGCCCGGGAGACCCCTTCTGACTTGCTCTGTTCCTATGTTTCTGTGTGTACTAAGATCTGACAAGCTTCTTTTGTGACCTGTTTTTGCACATTAACTATTTACCCTGAGAAACAGTAACTCATCATATGGATGAATGCTTTCAGAAGAGGCAGGATATGTTCAGAGCAATCATTTCTCTATGCAAAATATTCCATGAGGAGTGAGATATGCCAGCCTGCAATTTTGCTCAAGTAGGTCAGTCCTACCAGGTAGTATCCAAACAGGACTAAGTACCCCAACCTCTTTTTTCTACCCTTCTCCATCTCTGAATAGCTTCCTCATATACCCAGGAGGCAACACCTATCCCAGTTGTGGACCCTGAGAGAAAAGCTCTCCTCACAGTCCAGCTGTGAAGCAGAGAGGGGAGGGGGCACTGCAGGGCCCACTGAAGCCAGCTCATACTGAGTTGAGAGAAAGGAAACCCTAACTACAGCTTTCCAGGAATAAAGACACGGCCCATGTAGGCATGTCAAAGCCGTTGTTGCTTTAGTAGCCAATATCAGGGAGATCCATGTCATAAAGAAGTTGACAACCATTCATTCCAGCAGGGCACCTTTGCCTTGATTAGTGCAGAGTAAAAAGTTTTTTAAAAAGGTAATATGTTACAGCAGGGTAAAAAGTCTATCATGAAGTCTTGGCTTCATGCTAGAAACACCTTCATCTGTTGCATAACGTGACTGTCCTAGGGCATGCAAGTACAGAAATCTGTTTGGAACACCTTCCCTAACCTGGTACTTTCCAGATGTGTTGTACTTCAACTTCCATGAGTCCCAGTCATCATAGCCTAAAGTCAGGAATGCTGGGAGTTTCACTCTAAAACATCTAATGGGCATTCGGCTAGTGAAAGGTGATGTAGGTTAAATCCATTGAGAAACACCTGGCAGCATCCTGACCAGACATGTCACTAATCACTCTAGCAAAGGTTGAGAGAGAAGCACAGGAGACTTTTGCAGTGGACTTTCTTAGTAGCTTGGTTGTACCCTTCCCTTGTACCTTGTTCTGCACCAATCCCTTCAGTTGTTGTATCTTGGAGTGAATGGTATGAGTGGTGTCCCAAGGAGAGGTACACTTCCTGTGAGATAGGGACCACGCCTATGTAGGTTTTAGGCAGAAGCATGTTAGGGAGGGGCAACACTGTGAAATGTGACCCACTTATGCTGAGTGAAGTTTTAGTACTTCGTTGATTTAAAAGGTAAAAGCAGGCCAAGTAGTCAGGGTGGGGGATTTTTTTTGCAGCTGCCACTTTTAAGGTTGACCATGATTTGCATTTTAAGACAGGGAAATTAAATTGTAGCAACCAATTGTTATGGAATGTATGCAAACTTCCTTGGCTTAAAACACACACAACTTGTTCCCATGACTTGACACTGAAAACCAATGCACATTTATTTGGAAGACAGTTCCAGTGCATTCACTGGGGATTATACCTGAGTAAGTGTGTTTACAGTTGCATCCTTAAAAAAGATTAATTAATAAGTACAGAAGTGGCCCAAATTGGCCTCAGGCATTGGTTGAATGCTGCAAATACCTTGCTGTAATCAGAGCTGCCAGGCAGATACTGAAGATGCAAAAATAAAAGTCAGCAGGTTGCCCTGGCAAGTAAACATTTCAAATGTGAGGCTGGAGGATATATATTATTACACTGCAAAGGGAGAACCTCTCTGTTGTTTACAGATTACAAACTCAGTCCATTGTTGCAGTGTTACAGCTTGTTAAATGAGCCGGACACAGTTAACTGTTGATGCATGTGAATATCGGGGTCAATAGCTTGTGAGTTCCAGTTGATATCGTGGCGAGACGGCTGTGAAGAACGGGGTTCCCATAAATCATGCCAGTAATCCATTTGACAGCGGGCTATGAGAGGCCCATCCAAGCCCTATCAGGGCAGGGACTAGAAGCCCAAGCATACTTCTGGCCGGTGTGGAGTGGCAGCTCTGCATCTACTGGGAGAAACTTGGAATTTTCTCAGGCAAACAACACAAGGGAGAGTTTTGCTCCCTGCAGGCCATCGTCGACCAGATATAGCATAGAATAAAAGCTTGAAGCTCATCAGACCTGCTGGGTGAGCATTTCTATTTTTCAAAATATTACCCGTGAAAGAACTAGAAGCAAATATTAATCGGGATAAAAGAAAAAAAAGACCTTTCGACTGAGGGAGGAAACACCCCCCCCCGCCCACGGAGTTTAAGCGGCAACTAATCTAGGGGAGAGGAATTGAGATCTGGGAAATCTGAGGCTTGGAAAAGAAAAGCTCTTTAACCTCCCCAAGGGCATAGGATCAAAATAGAAATTGTTGCAGATTAAGTGATAGAAAGTCTTTTTTCTACCTCCTTGGTCAGACTGGATTTGAAGACCTCTTCCTCTCTGCTGATGTCACACTAACAAGCAAATAACACTTTGCTGCCACCCTGTGGCCATTTTACTTATAACAGATACACTGTGTATTAAATAAGTCTTCCCCTTTCCTTTTTCTTTGGAGGTTCCTTTTTTGCTTTTATTTTGTAGCTACTAGCAAAAATTACTATTACTGTGAAAAAAACACACACCCCCTCCTCCTCGGCACCCTCATCAGCTGCCCAGAGCCCAACTCATCAGTCTAAAGCTGCAGATGTCGAAAAATACCAAAAAGATCTACAAATGACACTTTTGGCGATACAAGTGTCTCTAACATCTGTGCAAGCACCTCAACAGGCTATGCAAAATTCTATATTATATTTGACCTTAGAACAGAAGAATATGGCCACAGAACAAAGAGAAAGAATGGATAAATTGGATAGCTCTGTTAGGGATGTATCTAATCAACTGACAGATGTTCAACTTCAAAGTGAACAGAATATACAAAAAATGCACCAAGCTCATGCAAAAATTGAAACAGTAGACAAAGAAACACAACTATTAACACAAATAAGTCATTATGGGATTCAGTTGCAATATTAGAGATGGAGAAGGCATCCAATTATTTAAGATTCCAGAATATACCTGAGGGAAAGAATGAAGACTTAAGGGAATTAATAATCACCATGCTGGCAGATGCGTTGGATTTGGCAAACGAAGTGGATGGGAATATTGACCTTGTTTATAGAGTAAATTCTAATTATGCTAGAAAACATAAACTACCCAGGGAAGTTCATGTTAAATTTGCAAAAAGATCTATAAGAGATAATGTCGAGGGCTGTACTTGATAAATCTCTAAAGACCAACGATCACCACGAGGTGACTGTTCTGAAACAAATACCATGGAGGATTAGAGAAGGACAAAAGAAATATTTATTCCATACTATGAAGCTGACTAAGAAGGGGACTATGTTTAGGTGGCTAAAGAAGGAATATTCTTTACCTGGAACTCTATAAAATATAAGTTGGATTCAGTCTTCAAGGCACAAGAGTTTTATGAAAAATTTAGAAGCGCATTTGAAGATGAAGAATTGGACGTACGAAAAGGAGGGAAAGGTACTGAAGCAATGGAAGTAGCAACATACCACACTGAAGAAGAAGAAATAGCGAATACAGACTTACAACAAGACGAACAGACACTGGAAGCAAAAGAAAAGAGAAAAGGTAGAAGCATAAAGCCTAAGCATAAGTAGATAAATATATTATCTTTAAATATGGCTCCTAAAATGGAAGGAAGAATTGAATTGCTCTCTTTAAATGTAAATGGACTAAATGGACCCGCTAAGAGGAGAAGGACTTTCTCTCAACTTCAAAAACTGAAGCTAGATATAATTTGCTTGCAAGAAACACATATCAAGAAACAACACAGTAAGCTCCTGGAATGTCCAAAGCTTGGAAAGCTATTTATATCCTCCAGCCCTCAAAAAAAAAAAAAAAAAAGAGGTTTAGCATTATATATCAAGGAAAAATTAGATCCCAAATATATGTTAGCTGATGAAGATAGTAGGATTTTGATGGTTGAAGTCACAATGAAATCTAAAAAGGTGCTTTTGGTGGCGATCTACGCTCCAAATGATCACCAGGAAATGTTCTACCAAAAAGTACATACTTTACTGTCACAATTGGATTATCAGACTGTGTGCTTAATGGGAGACTTCAACGCAATTGTGGACAAGAAAATGGATCATAAGAGTGAGACTAAGGAGAGAAAAGGCAAGAGGATACTTCCAAGTTTTGCTTTAATATAATTGAAGAATTTAGGCCAATAGATGTTTGGAGACATAAAAATTCAACTTTTGCTGAATTTACCTTCTATTCGAATAGACATAGGTCGTGGTCCAGAATTGATATGATTTGGATAACCCCAGACTTAGTACCAGACCTGTTAGAAGCTGAAATAGAGACAAATGTCTGGGCAGAGCATAATCCTGTAACTATGACACTGAAAGGGACAGTAAAAACACCCAGATGAATGTTAAAATAAAGCCTTATCAAAGGATAAAAAATTCAAAGAAGAGATAAATAAGGAAATGGAAATATTTTTTCAAATCAATAAGTTTGAAGAAACCTCTTTGCAAAATGTTTGGGACACAGCTAAAACCTATGTCAGAGGGCTGATAATAATGTACTCAGCAAAAAATAAATAAAATGAGACAGCAGGAACGATCTAAGTTAGTAGAGGAATTGACGAAGCTTGAACAGGAGCTACAGAAAGATTCATCCAAAAAAGACCTTAAGGTACAAATGAATATTTTAAAACACAAGCTGAATCTCTTGGATACAAATGAGCTTACCAAGCAAATGAAATTGACTAGACAGAACTTTTTTGAAAATGCTAATAAATGAGGGAGCTGCTTAGCTTATAAAGTATAGAAGGAAAGAGAGAAGAGGCTAATATGTAAACTGAAGGATGGAAAAGAACGATTGCAAGTACAAAGTACTCATATCCGGAAAATAGTGGAAGATTTCTTTGCAAAGCTGTACCAGAATAAAGAGACCTCATCTGAGAAAGTTAATGAGTATATCCAAAAGGGAAATCTACCAAAACTACCAGAGAAATATCAAAAAGCACTAAATGAAGACGTAACAATGACAGAAATAATTGAGGCAATCAAGAGACAAAAGGACAAAACTCCAGACCTGGACGGGTTACCAGCAGAGTTCTATAAAACTTTTGAAGGAATCTTTCTATGCCTCTTAAGGATATATGTAATGCAGCATTGCTAGATGCTAAAATACCAAATACTTGGACAGAGGCAAATATTACATTAATACCGAGAGAAGACACGGACTCGACACAGATCCAAAACTATAGACCTATATCACTTCTAAATGTGGATTACAAAATGTTTGCCTCTGTAATGGCAGAAAGATTAAAGAAGTACTTAACAGACTTTATACATCCAGACCAAAATGGCTTTTTACCTAAAAGACAATTGAGGAATAATATGAGAATTATCGTGGACATTTTAGAATATTATGAGGTACATTCTGAAAAATCAATGACATTGTTATTTATGGATGCACAGAAGGTTTCTGTCAATGTTAATTGGCAATTTATGAAGCAACAACTAGTCCAAATGGAGTTTGGTGAAAAATTCAGTAATGGATATTAAGCATCTATCAAAAACAGTCCACTAGGATCATAATTAATGGAGAACTTACAAATACTATCCACATACAAAAAGGCACAAGACAAGTATGCCCTTTATCACCACTGTTGTTTATATTGATCTTAGAAGTGTTAAACAGAAATATTACAGATGATATGGTTATTAAAGGCACTAGAATCAGAGATGAAAGCTATAAATTGCAAGCATTTGCAGACGACTTAGTTTTTATAATTGAGAATCCCTTGGTAACAATGTCTGAACTTCTACAAAGGATTGAAGAATATGGCAATGTTACTGGGATGAAAATAAACAGAGATAAGATGAAATGGTTAGTAAAAAATCTTACACTGGAGCAGAGAAAAACTCTGGTGGAACAATTAGATCTTCAAATTGTTAAAAAGGTTAAATATTTGGGAATTTTTCTTACAGCTAAGTGTACCACTCTGAAAGAAGACAATTCTGATAAACTATTTAAGGAAATTAAGAGTGACTTGGAAAAATGGGCTAATTTGCAATTATCTTTGTTGGGAAGAATAGTGTTAGTCAAAATGAATACATTACCAAAGCTTTTGTTTTTATTCCAAATGATTCCCTTAAAAATTTATAAAAAATTATTTGAGGATTTAAATATCCAGATCTTGAGATTTATATGGAAAAAGAAAAAAAAACCAAGGATTAAATTAAAAATGTTACAGGAGGCTAAAGGAAACGGGGGTTTTGGTCTTCCCGATTGGATGTTGTATTATCAAACTTCTGTTTTAACGTGGCTAAAAGAATGGGTAACTTTAAGAAACAAGAGAATCTTGTATCTTGAAGGGCATGATTTGCAAATGGGTTGGCATGCTTATATGTGGTATGAAAAGTGTAAGGCACATGGTTGTTTTATAAATCATTATATTAGGAAATCATTAATGTCGGTGTGGGAAAAGTTAAAGATAAAACTGTATATTAAATTACCAAGATGGCTCTCACCTATGGAAGCTCTTGTATATCCAAATGCATTGAATTTTGATATGATTGTGAGATATGATGGTATTTTGGATAATGATGGAGGATTGAAATTGAATCAAGAAATACAAGAACAAGGAATTAATATTTCTTGGTGGCACAAGGTTCAGATGCAATCGAGATATGCTAAAGACTATATAATGTGGGGCTTCTATAAGGAGTTAACAGCATTTGACCACGTGATTCTTAAATCAGATGAGAAAATGATTAAAAGATTGTATAATTTTCTACTAGATAAGAGAATGGAAGATGAACAGGTTAAGGAAACTATGATAACATGAGCACAAAATTTTGGATATAATATTGAGTTAGAGAAATGGCAAAAACCATGGGAAAGAAATATTAAAGTAACATTAACAACTTCATACAAAGAAAACCTGTATAAAATGTTTTATAGATGGTATTTGTCGCCAGATAGGTTAGCTAAGATGTTCCTGAATATGTCAAATGAATGTTGAAAATGTAAACACAAACCGGGTACTTTTTATCATATGTGGTGGACCTGCAAGAAGGCAAAAAAGTATTGGATTAAAATACACAAATGGCTTGAGGAAATGTTACAAAAATCTCTATTATTTAAACCTGAAGTTTTCTTATTAGGCATTATACCTGATGATCTTAACAAACAAGCAATGTATTTGACTCTACATGTAACTACGGCAGCGAGGATTGCATTTTCCCAACATTGGAAGAATGAAGAGCCACCTACCAACGAACTGATTCTAAAAAAGATCTTGGATTGTGCAGAAATGGACAGATTGACTTTGTCTCTGAAGGAGAAAGAAGATACAGACTTCTATCAAACCTGGGACTCTTTTTCTCATTGGCTAGAGAAACGGGACTATGCACAGATTCAAATATGTTTATAGTTTAACATAAAAAGAAAAAATGTCAGGTGCTGACCAAGCAGGTCTGATGTGCTTGATGATTGATGTTGCTTTTAGTTTTAGTTTTTTGTTTTTTGGTTAGGTTTATTAAGAATATTAAGAATAAAACTTATTCAAAAAAATATCAGGGTCAATAGCTTGTTATTCAGCCAGCACGCTGTATGATGAGTGCACTCGCAAAATACTCATTGTTGCAGTAGGCTGTGTGCAGATGAGAGGCTTGCACATTGAGAAGATTCCCAGGAAGGGATGCATTGAGTTGCTGTGTGCAGAGACACACTACACCTCCTACTAAATTCCTATCAGTGGGGGCCAGCCACCCTCTGTTGTGTCAGTGGTGGACAGTAGTTTTGGCCTCACTTCAATAGTACTTTAGTGCTTAGTACCCATTCACCTCTTATGTGTGAGAAAGTTAAGAGGTTTCATCCACCGACACTCTGGGGTAGAGGCACAAGCTGTTTTCCTATCTGTGAATCACAGCTATTGATAAGAATGGATTGCCACATTTGTTTGGGCCATGTGTTGGGCAGAAGTTAGTCTAAGGCAGTGGCGGTGAACCTATGGCACACATGCCTCAGCGGGCATGCAGAGTCCTGTCTGTCGGCATGTGAGTTACCCCAGCAATTCACCCCAGCATCGCCCCATCAGCCAAGCTTTGGATAACAGTGCACATAGGGGCCATGCACATGCTCTGAAAGGAGTAGCAGTGCCAGGCGATGACATCACAAGCCATGGCTCATTAGCCGCGACTCGTCCGAGCTTTTGCATGACCAGTCAGTGCACTGCCAAGGATATATAAATATATTTGCTTGGACTGGCTGTGAGTTGTTTTTCTAAGCTTAAACCTCAGTTTTCAGGTTTTATTGCAGCGTTGGCACTTTGTGATAAATAAATGGGTTTTGGGTTGTAGTTTGGGCACTCGCTCTCTAAAAGGTTTGCCATCACTGGTCTAAAGTATAAGAGGAATTGCTTCCCATGGATACCCCAGTTCTCTTCAGCCTAAGAACAGGCTGCAGTTTGCCCGGGAAAGCTCTCCAAATATGTGCTCTCTTGTTCAAGGGAATCCAGTGTGTGTAGCTGGGATAGTTCTGTCAAGGTAATAGAAAGCTTTAGTAAGATAATGAGGAGGAGGACACAAAAGAAGACATACTAAGCAGCAGGGAAGGGCAATGACCAGCATGATCTCTTGACAAAATTCTGCCAGCCTTTGCCCTACTTCATTTTGTTTTTGTTTTTGTTTTTTTTCTGTTCTAAAGTTTTGTTTTCTACTCACTAAACAAATAATTATTCTGAAGACTTCAAACATACTGTGTACATAGTCTTATTTCTCTACAAATGTTATGTATTTTAGCCCATATTACATAGAGTTCAGATTCTGTAGCCAGTGATAGAAAAAGTCCCATGTTTGGTAGTAAACTGTATCTTCTTTTTCCTTCAGAGATAAAGTCAGTCTATCCAATTCTGCACAGTCCCAATATCTTGTTCAAGATCAAATCTTCAGCCGGTAGCTCTTCATTTCTCCAACATTGCGCATATGTGATCCTTGCCGCTGTTATTACATGCAAAGTCAAATATATACTTTGTTTATCGAGATCATCGAGGGGAATGCCCAACAGAAATATTTCTGGTTTAAACATTACAGATCTTAGCAACATTTCCCCAAGCCATCTATGTATTTTAACCCAATTTTGCTTTTTCACAGGTCCAGCACATGTGATAAAAGGTACCAGGTTTCTGTTTACATTTCCAACACTTATTTGACATGTTAGGAAACATTTTAGCTAATCTGTTGGGTGATAGATACCATCTATAAAACATTTTATACAAGTTTTCTTTATAGGAAGTTGCCAAAGTTATCTTAACATTTCTTTCCCACAACTTTTGCCACCTCTGCAATTCAATGTTATACCCAAAGTTTTGTGCCCATGTTACCATTGTTTCTTTAACTTGCTCATCTTCCATTTTCATTTCTAAAAGAAAATTATGCAATCTTTTAATCATTTTTTCATCTGATTTTAAAATTAATTGATCAAAAGTGTTTTGTTCCATATAGAAACCATACATTTTAAAATCTTTAACATGTCACGATTTTATCTGCATTTGATGCCTAACCAATGCCCTGGTCTTGAAGTTCTTGATTTGATTTCAATTTCCCTTCATTGTCCAAGATGTCATTATAACACACAATCTTATTGAAATTTAATGCATTTGGGTATACAAAAGCTTCCATAGGAGAAAGCCATCTTGGTATCTTATTATAAATTTTTATCTTTACTTTTTTCCATACCGAAATCAATGCCTCCCTAATGTAGTGATTTTGAAAATACCCATGAGTTTTACACTTCTCATGCCACACAAAAGCATGCCTACCCATTTGTAAGTCGTGACCTTCAAGATATAAAATCCTTTTGTTCCTTAATGTTATCCATGCTTTTAGCCACACTAGCACACATGCTTGATAATACAACAACCAATCTGGGAGCCCAAAACCCCCGTTCCTTTTGGCCTCCTGGAGCATTTTTATTTTAATTCTTGGTTTCTTCTTTTGCCATATAAATCTCAAAATGTGTTTATTTAAATCATCAAAAAACTTTTTCTCAATTTTTATGGGAATTGTTTGAAATAAAAACAAAATCTTAGGTAGTATAATCATTTTAACTATAGCTATTCTTCCCAACAATGATACTTTTAAATTAGACCATTTTGCCAAGTCTGCCTTGATCTCTTTAAACTATTATTATTGTTGTTGTTGTTATTATTATTATTATTATTATTATTATTATTATTATTGTTATTATAACATTTCTTACAACACAATAAAATACATTGAAATACAATAGAACATAATAAATTACCATTAAATACAAAAATACAAAAAATACATTGAGTTACAAACATAATAATATAAAATTAAAATTATCAGTATAAAGTAAGTAAATAAATAATATAGGAGGAGAAAAGAGAAGGAAGAAGAAGTTGCCCTGGCTAGATCATATATTTTAACAATTAAAATGATGTTTAAATAAAAAGGTCTTTACCTGGCACCGAAAAACCAGTAACGACGGTGCCAGGCAGACCTCTTTGGGGAGTGAATTCCATAGGTTGGGCGCCACCGCAGAGAAAGCCCTCCTCCGAGTACTTACTCTCCTAATTTCTTTCATGGAGGGTTCCCAGAGAAGGGACTCTCCCGCAGATCTCAAAGGGCGGTTGGGCATATACGGACGTAAGTGCTCGTTCAGGTAGCCAGGACCCAAGCCGTTTAGGGCTTTATAGGTCATAATCAACACCTTGAATTGGGCCTGGGCTTCAATGGGAAGCCAGTGAAGCTGACGGAGGACTGGAGTCATGTGAGCATAACGTCCCGTCCCCGTCAGCAACCTGGCAGCTCTATTTTGCACCAATTGAAGTGTTCGGACCGTCTTCAGGGGAAGTCCCACGTAAAGTGCGTTACAGAAGTCTAGGCGGGAAGTCACCAGCGCATGTGTCACCGTCGCCAGGCAGTCAAACTCCAGGTATGGGCGCAGCTGATTAATCAGCCGAAGCTGAAGGAAGGCGTTACTCGCCACCGCTGTCACCTGAGCTTCCAAAGAAAGCTCCGGGTCGAGGAGTACTCCTAAGCTGCGGACCTTATCCCTAAGAGGGAGTGTTGCACCATTCAGGACCAGGTCAAATCCACCCTCTCCGAAGCCCGATCCGCCAACCAACAGGACCTCCGTCTTGTCTGGGTTGAGTTTCAGTTTATTGGCTGTCTTTAAACTATTTAATGTAATTGTCTTGTTTCAATGTAGTGCATCTAGCTGTTAAGTGGATTCCCAGATATTTAACCTTTTTCACTATTTGAAGATCTAGCTGTTCCATCAAGGCTGTTCTTTGATTCAACATACTTTTTTTAGTAATAATTTAGTCTTTTCTCTATTTATTTTCATCCCTGTAACTTCTCCATTTTCTTTTTTTTTTCACAATTTATGTGCTGCTATTTAGGTTCTTCTAAGATGAAAACTAAGTCATCTGCAAATGCTTAGAGTTTATATGTTTCTTCTTTAACTCTAGTTCCTATAATTTCCATATCTTTCTTAACATTGTATTAAGAACCTCTAAAATTAATATGAATAACAATGGTGACAAGGGACATTCTTGTCTTGTGCCTTTTTGGATATTTATAGTCTCTGTAGGTTGTCCATTAATTATTCTGGTAGTCTGTTTTTGATAGATGTTATTGTGTTTATGAATGTTTCACCAAAATCCATTTGTTTTCATTGTTCTTTCACAAACTGCCAATTAATATTGTCAAATGCTTTTTGTGCATCGAAAAACAGTAATGCCATTTGTTTTTCAGAGTGAACTTCATAGTACTCTAAAATGTCCAGTATGGTCCTTAGATTATCTCTAATTTGCCTTTTAGGCAAAAAGCCATTTTGATCCGTATATATAAACTCAATTAATTTTTTTTCAATCATTCTGCCATTACTGAAGCAAAACTTTTATAATCCACATTTCAAAGTGATATTGGTCTATAATTTTGAATTTGTGTAAAGTCTGTGTCTTCTTTCGGTATCAAAGTGATTTTCACCTCCATCCATGTATTCGGGATTTTAGCTTCAAATAGAACTGCATTACATATATCCTTAAATGAATTATTTAAAATTTCTTCAAAACATTTATAGTATTCTGCCAGTAATCCATCAGGGCTGGGAGTTTTATCATTTTTCTGTCTTTCAATCACTTTGCTTATCTGTATCGTTGTTATCTCCTCATTTAACATTTTTTTAAAGTTCTCTGGAAGTTTGGTAGGTTTTCCTTTCATATATATTCTTGAATGTTCTCAGCTGGTACGTCTTTAGCTTGGTATAATTCTGTAAAGAACTTTTCCGCTATTTATTGTTGCATTTTGTACATGTAAATGTCCTTCATCATCTTTCAACTTAAGAATTAATCTTTTTTCTCTTTCTTTCTTTAACTTGTAGGTTAGCCGTCTTCCTGGTTTATTAGCATTTTTATTTTTTAAATGCCCTGCTTCATTTTGTACTCCAAGGCCAAACTTTCCTGTTATTCCGGTTATCTTTTGGCTTCCAATCCCCCATGATGATAAGGACATCATTTTTTGGTGTTATTTCTACATAGTGTTGTAGGCCTTCATAGAACCGGTCAACTTCAGCATCAGTGGTTGGGGCATAGACTTGGACTACTGTGATGGTGAATGGTATGACTTGGACTCAAACTAAGATCATTCTGTCATTTTGGAGATTGTATCCCAGTACTGCTTTTCCTACTCTTTTACTGACCATGATGGCTACTCCCTTTCTTCTGAGGGACTCTTGCCTGCAGTAGTATACCTGATGGTCATCTGAATTAAATTCACCCATTTCTGTCCATTTTAGTTCACTTATTCCCAAAATGTCGATGTTCAGTTTTGTCATCTCATGTTTGACCACATCCAGCTTATGTTGATTCATAGATTTTATATTCCAGGTTCCTATGTAGTATAGTTCTTTACAGCATTGGACTTTCCTTTCACCACCAGATACATCCGCAACTGAGTGTCCTTTCGGCTTTGACCCAGTCGCTTCATTCTTTCTAGTGCTACTAGTAATAGCCCTCCGCTCTTCTCCAGTAGCACATTGGACACCTTCTGACCTGAGGGGCTCATCTTCTAGTGTCTTATCTCTTTCTCCTTTAGAACTGTCCATGGGGTTTTCATGGCAAGGATACTGGAGTGGATCTGACCTTTTGTCAGAGCTCTGTGCTATGACCTGACCATCTTGGGTGCCCCTGCACGACATAGCTCATAGCTTCATTGAGCTACGCAAGCCCCTTCGGCAAGGCAGTGATCCCTGAAGAGGAAATCCCCATTAGGATATGCAATTTTATAGTAAAATATTACATTAATTTGTTTTTTTCTGATGTAGTTATTTTTCCATGCAACAATAGTTAAATTCATAAGTACCAGTTTAGGGTGGCTGTGAGGGGGATCCTTAATGTATACGTAGTATATTATGTATAGTATAGTCAATGTTCACAATTGTCTTTTTTGGTCCTGCTGAAATCACAAGGTAGACAAGTTGGCTGGACTCTACAACATCCACATGCGCACAGGCTGTTTCTGTAACACTGGAGCTTGTCTGCAGCATTTGGGGATTAGCTGTGAAGATGTCAAAAAGAACCTCCAGGTAGGGATGTGTGGTCCATTGTTGCTGTCAACTTAGGGGTGCAATAATATTCAATCTTCCCGTTATTTCCTATTAATTCCCAACAAAGTCCACATAATAGTTTTACTTAAGTTCATTCTCCTTCTCCCACACTGCCAAAGATTTTCATTCTAATGTGTAATGCCATCTTCAGTTTTACGTACAGGGCAATATTTACGCTGGTAGAATTGATTTAAATTAGGGATTTATATCATCAATGAAAAAGGGTGAGTTTAAATCTATAAAGAGAACAAACCTGTGGCTCTTAGACAGTGTCTGGGGAGCTATGGGATACTTAACATTTCCAGATCTGAGATCAGAGAGAGAGGTCTGACTTTGAAGCTGGGAATCCACACTCTGTTTCACCCTCCACCCACTCCACTGCTGACATAGAACTGTAACAACTGCCTCTCTAAGGAGAGAGCACAAATTCAAAGAGGGTGACAAGGGACTGGTTTCAGTAGTTTGGGAAGGGAGGAACCAGGCCAGTATGCAAGGTATCTTGCCAATTCCCTAGCTTCCTATTCTTCCCATCTAAAATGCCCCCCTAGATGGCCAAAACTGGCAGTGTAGCGAGAATGCATAGGAAGATGGAGGTGGGGTGGAGGGCAGGGGCAAGTTCACTTTTGCTGTTCCTCCCTGGATAACTGTAAGTCTGAGTTTGAAGGTTTACTACTATCAGGATAGGATTGCTCCCTAAATTGTGTTAAATAGGATATTATTTACATTGTTTCATTCTTGAAACTAGGCAAAATAGACAAGGAACCAATGAAGTTTATATATTCATACTTGAGTGAAATGATTAAATAAGAACAGAGATAGAAACTAGAGCTTCATTATTTATTTATTTATTTATTATTTAATTTAAAGCTGCTCTATACAGTCCTCTTACCAAATAGTCTCAGGATGGTTTTACAATAAAACAAAGTAAAGCACAGCATCACTTCTATACAGTAAAACCTCAATTAAAATACTGGGAATTTAAAGCAATTTAAACTTTAAAATACTGGGAAAATAAAAAGGTTTTAGCCTGGTGCTGAAAAGAATAAAGTGTCGGCACCAGGCACACCTCTCTGAGGAATTTATTCCATAACTGGGGCACCACCACAGAGAAGGCCCTTCTCTGAGTAGCCACTCTCTTAATCTTCAAAGAGGGCTCCCAAAAAAGGACCTCTGACCCAGATAATTGATTATTATTAATTTGTTTGGAAAATGTATAATCCATTTTCATTTTAAGGAGTGCAAAGTTAAAACAAAAAGAATGTAGAAAAAGAAAACCAGTGCCTTAAAGTCAAAACAGCACTCAGTTTTCGAATAGGCAACAACAGGAACGCACAATAATCTTCAAGTACTTGATGAAATATACAGAATTTCAGTTCAGTGAAGATGGTTCCAAGTGGGTCTCTCTTGGAAACCAACCACGAAAAGGGGAATCCTAAAGAGTTGACTTTTTGAATAACCAGGAGTATGACTTGGAAGGAAGTGACATAAAATCCTGGTTAATTTCTATTCTGAGGGAGAGTAACTGGAGAGATTGCTCTGCCCACAAAAGGTGGCTCTACCTTGGGGCATTCAGTCTGACTGTAAAAATAGCTAAATATTTTGTATTTTAACTGCATAAGGAAAAGTAGTCATATCACCTTATATGTGTGTGTATATTTTTTTGTCCCTAACTAGGCTGGTCACGTCTGTGGAGATGACATTGACGTAATTAATGGAAACCCCACTGGCTCTGTGAGAATCTCTTTTGGCTATATGTCAACATTTGAAGATGCACAGACCTTTCTAAAATTCATTATAGCCACCAGACTCTCTGGCTGCAATGTGGTTAAATGTCCATCTCAAAAAGAGTCCATAGCACCTCCCAGAGAGAAGGACTACACTTGTGACCACCGTTCAGATGAACTTCCTCTCAAAAGGGTCACTAAGGATTCTCAGTTCAGTGTCCATTCTGCTTCAGTGACAATACCGGTCAATCTACAGCCAACTGAGAGACAACCAGAAAGGGCCATACCTGAAGTTTTGAGGGATTCAGCAGAAGCACTGCCAAGTAGTAGAAGACCTATCACTCTCACCAACATTTATATATATCCAATCAAATCGTGTGCTGCATTTGAGGTAAACTATTTCTGTGATCTTTTAAAAGATGTGTTTGTTTTGATCAAGTCTGTTGAAGTTATAGATTCAACACACTATATTTCATAGGTGTTTTATGTTGTGCCCAGTCCTCTCTTTAGTTGGAGAGGGGTTGCTGGCTTCAGGTGGCAGTTTTGGAGATACCATTTAAAATACAGGTCAGTCATAAGTGATGGAGAAAAACTATGCAGAATAAACAAATTAATGCTGTGTAATGTAGCATATGTAAGTTCCTCCTTGCTCATTTCCTTTCTAAGCAAACCATCTTGGGTGTTGCACCTTTTCTCAGTGGGAAGTTGTTTCTTGACCATTCTAGTTGCCATTTTCTCTCATTTTTCCAGCTCCACAATATTTTTCTTTAGATGCGGCTACTAGAGCTGTACATATTATTCAAAGTGCAATTTGTATAAGGACAATATGATGTTGGCAGTTCACAGGACTTGCATACTGCATCAACATTTTCATTGAACTACCTGCTAATCTTTTTTAAAATTCTTGGCCAGTCACTGCTAGTTTGGATCCCATCAGCTTATACTTGGAATTGGGATTTTTTGACCCAAAGTAGATTACTTGCTTACCTTGAACCACACTGCCATCTTGATACTCATTCTCTCAGTTTGGAGAGCCTCAATGTCTGATTTGGTTTTAACCACCCTAAATAGTTTGGTGTCATTGGCAAACTTGGCTGCTCACTTGTAATTCCAGGTAATTTATGGATATGTTGAAAAGCACAGGTTCCAATACAGATTCCTGTGGGATTCCACAGTTTACATGCCTTCATTGAGAGAATTTATCTTTTATTCACTCTCTCTGCTTGTTGTTCTTTAGCCAGTTACAGTTCCATAAAAGGACCGTCCTCTTTACACAATTACTGGTTCATAAGAGAATCTCCAGTTTAATTCTCTGATTGTTAAGTTGGGTGAAGAATCATTAGTGAGGGACTTCGATTTCCAGACCCCCTTCAGATCCCTTTTTAAAAATAGGTGTTGCATTGGCCATTCTCCAGTCCTATGGTACAGAGGCTGATCTTGGGGACAAGCTGCATGTTTTTGTAAGAAGACATGCTATATATCTTTTGTCAGCAATTTTATGTTTGAGTTCATGTTTATGTTTAAGCATGATAGGATGGATACTATCTGATCCCAGTGATTTATTAGTTTTCATTTTGTCAATAAGGCTGAAAATAGCATCTTTTGTCATCAGCATTTGATACAGATTCTCAGACTCCCTTCATTTCAAGCATGGGGCATTTGTCTTGCATCTGGTGCACTGAAGGCAGATGAAAAGAATTAATTCCATTTCTCCACAATTGTCTTATCCTGTTTCACTACTCCTTTAACTCCATTGTCGTCCAATAGTGCAGCTGTTTCCCTAGCTTGTTTCTTGCTTCTAGTATATTTAAAGGATTCTTTATTGTTGCCCTTGATGTTGTTAGCAATATGTCTCTCAAAATTACTTTCACATCCCTTATTGTGTCCTGGCATGACTTTTGTGCAAGCTTGTGTTCTTCGTCATGGCCTCTGTGCATTACACATATTGGTGCTGTGCCTGTGCAGTGTCTGTAGCCAGGAAGATTTGAAAGCTTAACGGTTTTGGTGGGAGCTCAGCACCCTTCCCCCACCATAGTATAAGAAGCTGGAGTGCCTGCCATTTTCCCAGTCTTCTTGCGACCGCTGTTTGCTGTGCCTCAAGCCTTTTGTCTCTCAGTCTGTAGCTATGTTGTTGTATCTCAATTCCTTTTTGACTGTTGTTCTTTCTATCTTAGCTTTCTTGTTAAGATTTCCAAGTTATTTACCCTCCCTGTTAGAAGTTTTTCTAATCCCCCGTTTTTCCCTTTTCCCCAAATATATATCTATATATATAGAAATATATGTTTCTATATATATTAGAAATATTGGGGAAATATATATATCTATATCTATCTATATATGTTTTCTCTTCTATCATTTCTCGACTTTACTGTCTTCTCTTTTCTCTCGATGGCTCAGCATGCTGCTTTCCGCAAGTGTTCCCAGTGTGGGGCTAAGATGTCCCCCACTGATCTGCATGATCTGTGCCTTCTCTGCCTTGAGGAAGGTCACAGAACCAATAAGTGTGGCCATTGTCAGGCCTTCACCAAGCAGGCGGGGAAAGACCGAGAGAACCACCTGCGCAAACTTCTCTGGGACCAGGCTTTGGTCGCATCTGATCAACTTGCGACCCAGTCCGCTGTGCAGCCTTCCACCTCGGCTGCCCCTCTGCCTCGCCCATCGGCCGATGGAGCTACTCTGCTGGAGGTCAAATGCTCCTCTAAGTCTCCTCATAAACAAAAGGTGAAGAGGAAGCACAGTGGATCGGACAAGTCCTTGGCCCACAAGAAGGCCAAGAAGGACAGGGTGGACAAAACAGCCCAAAAGACCAAGAAAGCTGACCAACCGCAGCACCTTGATTCGGGATCATCCATCCCGTCGATCCCAACAGCGGTATCGCTACCGACACTGACTGGCCCAAGTCTCCAGCTGGCCATGCAGGTGACCCCACCAGGGTCCTCACAACAGATTGTCCCTTCGGCCCTGTCCTTGCCAGATCATTCGGAGGCCGCCATGCCAGGATCGATTTCTGATGGAGATCCGGGACTCTTCACAGATGACTCCTCCAATGGCATGCTCGCCTACTCCACAACCTTTGCCTGAGGTTTCTCCAAGGGCCTCACAGCAGGTGTGGCGGCAGCAGTGTTTCCGGCTGCGCTTCCAGAGATTGGGTGCAAGTGCCCTATGGGGCCTCCCATCACAAGCCCTGGGACAACTATGCACCCTATGGATATTACCCATCGGTACTCCAACGTACACTGTCTCCATTCCCAATGGACACTCCGTCAACATCTGTGGCAGTTCAGACCAGGCGCTCTTCCTTGCCAGCTGACTCCTCCTCAAGTCCTCCACTCCACTACGATTCGGAGTCAGAGGACTCAGATGCAGCGTCGTCTTCACCGGACGCAGTGATTACTATACAAGCTCCCAGCTCACCCGAGGAGTCATATTCGACGTTCAGGTGTGATTGGTTAGGTCACTGGAGACCGAGGCCCAGCACCGCTTCGATTCCAGTACCGATAATTTTTATAACATCGTGAAGAGGGAGCAATCTGCCGCCATCATTCTGCCACTCATTACGACGCTTCGTCAAGCGATGATGGAGTCATGTAAGTTCCCCAACCAGCCACAACCGACTTCACGGCAATACGAATCCATGTATCGAGTTCAGGAGCAAGACATCCCATTCTTCCTGTGCCATCAGAAACCAAACTCGATCGTTGTGGAGTTGTCTCAGGGTTGCGAGTCGAGAGAACTCTCCACTCCTTGTGACAAGGAAGGGTGAAAAATCGACATGGCGGCTTGTTATATCTATGCCGCTACAGGTCTCAGGCTCTGGATTTCCAACTATGAGGTGACGCTGGCCTGCTACCAGTATTTCCTTATGCAGAAACTGGAAAACATCACAGTGTCGCTTCCGGAGCAGCAGAGGGACCTGGCTCACGTCTTCATCAGGGAGGTGATGCAGGTGGCAATTGAACACCTTTTGACAGTGAGACATCATGTTGACTGTGACTCAAGAGCTCTCGTTGGTGCTGTAGCCCTCTATCGCCATGCCTGGCTCCAGAACTGCAATTTCCTGGATGAGACCAAGCACCGGATCGAGAACATGCCCTTCGATGGCTTGGGGCTGTTCAATGCCAGGACGGACCACAAGTTCAAGACCATCCATTCATCTCGCGTCATGGCTTGTCTCATGGAAGTCCCAGCTTAGTCTAGGCGTAAGTGGTCCTGGTCTCGTACCTCTTACCGATACCAACCGTATTCTCAGTTCTCTGGCCGGCAGCAGTTCCAGCCGCGTCAGCAGCACTGTAAAAAACCAGTGCAGAGCTACCAACAGAGCCATCACTGCCCTGATTCCGACAAGTGCCAGCGTTGGCGGACCGAACAAACCTCTCCTCCACTCCTGAACCCACCCTCCCCTCTTCCTTTTAGGGATGGGCTTCAAAGTCGACTCCCCATCCGGGAGTCCATCACATCTGATCAGTGGGTTTTATCCATCTTGGAGCACAGATATAAAATCAAGTTTGATACTGTACCCCCATTGGGACTGATCCAATATACATCTCCGTCATCGGTCCTTAGAGACGTAGTTCAGCAGCTTCTTCGTAAAGGAGCAATTCGTCAACTCACACACTCAGAGGGGCTCCACAGATTCTATTCGAGATATTTTATGGTCCTGAAACAGGATGGTGGTCTTCACCTGATATTGGACTTATGTGACATCAACAAGTTTATCAGAACTAAAAAGTTCCGGATGACCACCCTTCAAAGCATCCTTCCGTTGCTCAGGAGAGAGGATTGGTTCACTTCTTTGGACTTAAAGGATGCTTACTTCCATATTAGCATCCACCCGTCGCATAGATGACTTCTTCGGTTTACATTCGGCTCCGACCTGTTTGAGTACAACATTTTACTGTTCAAACTGGCTACTGCTCCAAGGGTCTTCTCCAAATGTATGGCCCCTGTGTGTGCACACCTCCGGCTTCAGGGAATTCAAGTATACCCTTACCTCGATGACTGGTTGATCGTCTCCTTGTCTAGAGAAGGCCTTCTATCAGCGATCCAAACTACATGCTCCCTCCTGGATAGCTTGGGACTTTGTATTAATTATGAAAAATAGTGCCTTGTTCCTTCACAGATCATTGATTTCATCGGAGCCCATCTCAATTCCCTGACCACGAGAGCCTTCTTCCCTCAAGAACAAGAGAAGCTTTGCTCATGCATTCGATGAATCCACATGGACAGGACTGTTCCTGCTCTGTCAATACAGAAGCTCCTTGGACACATGGCCTCCAGGGTCTCCGTGGTCCCACACACCAGGCTACGGATAAGACCCTTACAGCTCTGGTTGAATGGCCTCTTCCACCCACAGCGAGACTCACCACACCGACCTCTTCATCTCCCAGCCTCCATTCTTCGGACTCTGTCATGGTGGACGGTACAAAATAATCTGTCTGTCGGAATTCCGTTCCGTCCACCTCATCCGGTATTGACTCTGTTCATGGATGCCTCCCTCACAGGTTGGGGAGCTCTGTGTGTGTTGTGCCTAACGACTCAGAGGAATAAGATAACAAGAAGCTCCCACGTAAGAAAACAAGAAGTTCCCAGCAAGAGTAAGGCCTTAGAGCAAGAAGATTCCTACTTGGTGCCCATGGCACAAACGCGCCCCCCCCCCCACCACCACCTGACTTTGACAAAGTTTTTCTTCAGACAGAACACCACAGCATTCTTCAGGGAGATAACGCTGCTGAGCAACTTGTGGGACAGCCCATTGCCATGGAGAATGCCCAGCTGAGGAGAAAACTTAAGCATTTGAGCCAATTAGAAGAGAGGCAAAGTCAAAGAAGGTGGGAGAGGAGTTTATCTAGCCCTTGTGGGGAGGGGCGTTCCTGTCGGGTGAAGAGTGCATCATAAATCTGAGATAGGTCAGAAAGGAGGGGGCAACTGCTTTACTTAGAACTGCCATTAACAGCTCCTGTATTATTCATTGCCTGCGTATCTTTGAAATTGTTTAGAATAAAAGGCTTTAAACCTTTATTGCCTGTTTCTGTGTAATTAAGAAGAATGCTCTGGCCTCACAACAGCGTGCTGGTCTTCGCACTTAGGGCACTTGGAACTATCATGAGACTCCCAGACATATCAACTGTCTAGAACTCCTGGCAGTCTTCAAGGCCCTTCGGTCATTTGAGAATACCCTTTGGGCCCAAGTCATTCAAGGTGCTTCCAACAACATTGTGACTGTTTTTTATATCAACAAACAGGGCGGAACAAAGTCTGCCTCCCTCGCTCATCTAGTGTTGAGACTTTGGGACTGGTGCATTCCGAGAGGAATTACCCTTCTTGCCGTTCACCTCGCCAGTGCCGACAAGTGCAGACGCCCTCCGCAGACAGATGTTGACGGCCCACGAATGGGAGTTAAACCATCAAGTCTGTCATCATCTTTTCCAGACATGGGGCCCTCCAAATATAGATCTATTTGCCACACACATGGATGCGGTCTGTAGGACTTACTGCTCCCGAGCGGGTATCAGTCCTGGCTTGATGGGGGACACTCTGATGATTCCATGGATGAACACATTCTTCTACATGTTCCCCTCAATACTGCTCATTATGAGAACTCTTGCCAAGATTACTCTCAACAAGGCCCGGGGAATTCTCAGCACTCCCTGGTGGTCTTGCCAACCATGGTTCCCTGCCATTCTCCACCTGCAAACAACACTTTCCAGCAACTGCCTCGTATACCTCACCTTATAACTCAGCAGGACAGAGTAGTGCAGCACCTGGACCTTCACCCACTCAATCTGACAGCCTGGCTCATCCGATAGGTCCTACTACCTCTTCGGCACTGACAGTACTGTCGGATTCGACGCCAACCTGGTGGCGCTCTGCTGCAGCTGCTTCTTCCTCCTCGATACCGATAACTGCTTCGTTGGACCCCAACGCTCTGCATCCTGATATTCAGTTCATTCTCCAGTCTGCACTAAGACTACAACTCACCGCTCATATGCAGTTAAATGGAGGCGTTTTACATCTTTTGCTGAAACCAACCATTTCACTGTCAATTCCGCTTCTGTTGAGAACATCCTCCAATTTCTGTTATCTTTACCTCAGACTGGACTTAAATCTTCATCAATAAAGGTTTACATTGCAGCGGTTTCTCACTACTGTGGCCAAGTAGCCAGCTCATTGTTATTCTCTAACGTCCTTATCCATCGCTTCCTTAGAGGCTTGCAGAATCTTCAGCCACCAGTTAGATCAGTTGTCCTGACATGGAGCCTTTCCGTTGTCCTTCAAGCACTTACTAAACCTCCTTTCGAGCCCTTAGCAGCTACCGACCTACGTCTCTTGTCATGGAAGACTGCCTTTCTGGTTGCAGTCACATCGGCTAGAAGGGCCAGTGAACTCTGCGCTCTTCATATAGATCCTCCTTACCTCAACTTTCATAAGGAGAAAGTCATTCTACATACTGACCCTGTGTTTCTTTCAAAGGTTGTGTCACCATTCCATGTCAATCAGGACATTGTCTTACCGGCATTCTTTCCTACACCGTCTACTCCAGTAGAGCACTTGCTACACTCTCTCGATGTTCGTCGCTGCTTAGCCTTTTACAGATCTCGTACAGAACCTTTTCATAACACAAGACGTCTATTCATCAAGTATTCCGAACATGACAAGGGATCCCCAATCAGGTCCCAAAGACTTTCTAAGTGGATTGTTCAAACCATTGAACTAGCCTATCAATTTTCTAAGTTAGAGTTGCCTGTCATGCCCAGAGGCCATTCTATAAGGACTGTCGTGGCTTCCTCTGTTTTTTCCACTGGCATTCTGCTTCATGACATTTGCAAGGTGGCCACATGGACAACCCCTTGCATATTTGCCAGATATTATTGTCTTGATCTCCGTGCCAAACAAGATTGCTCTTTTGGTCACGCAGTCCTCTCTTCTGTTCTTCAATGACAACACCATCCCGCCTCTGGGTTTGGTAAGCTTGCTAATCACCCATACAGTATATCACAGACGTGAGTACACCCCTCACATTTTGTAAATATTATATTATATCTTTTCATGTGACAACCCTGAAGAAATGACACTTTGCTACAATGTAAAGCAGTGAGTATACAGCTTGTATAACTGTGTAAATTTGCTGTCCCCTCAAAATAACTCAATACACAGCCATTAATGTCTAAACTGCTGGCAACAAAAGTGAGTACACCCCTAAGTGAAACTGTCCAAATTGGGCATTATTAGCTGTTTTCCCTCCCTGGTGTCATGTGACTCGTTAGTGTTACAAGGTCTCAGGTGTGAATGGGGAGCAGGTGTGTTAAATTTGGTGTTATCGCTCTCAATCTCTCATACTGGTCACTGGATGTTCAACATGGCACCTCATGGCAAAGAACTCTCTGAGGATCTGAAAAAAAGTATGATTGCTCTACATAAAGATGGCCTAGGCTATAAGAAGATTGCCAAGACCCTGAAACTGAGCTGCAGCACAGTGGGCAAGACCATACAGCAGTTTAACAGGACAGGTTCCACTCAGAACAGGCCTTGCCATGGTCGACCGAAGAAGTTGAGTGCACGTGCTCAGCGTCACATCCAGAGGTTGGCTTTGGGAAATAGACGTATGAGTGCTGCCAGCATTGCTGCAGAGTTTGAAGGGGTGGTGGATCAGCCTGTCAGTGCTCAGACCATACGCCACACACTGCATCAAATTGGTCTGCAGGGCTGTCGTCCCAAAAGGAAGCCTCTTCTAAAGATGATGCACAAGAAAGCCTGCACACAGTTTGCTGAAGACAAGCAGACTAAGGACATGAATTAGTGGAACCATGTCCTGTGGTCTGATGAGACCAAGATAAAATTATTTGGTTCAGATGGTGTCAAGCGTGTGTGGCGACAACCGGATGAGGAGTACAAAGACAGGTGTGTCTTGCCTACAGTCAAGCATGGTGGTGGGAGTGTCATGGTCTGGGGCTGCATGAGTGCTGCCGACACTGGGGAGCTACAGTTCATTGAGGGAACCATGAATGCCAACATGTACTGTGACATACTGAAGCAGAGCAATGATCCTCTCCCTTTGGAGACTGGGCTGCAGGGCAGTATTCCAACATGATAACAACCCAAACACACCTCCAAGACGACCGCTGCCTTGCTAAAGAAGCTGAGGGTAAAGGTGATGGACTGGCCAAGCATGTCTCCAGACCTAAACCCTATCGAGCACCTGTGGGGCATCCTGAAATGGAAGGTGGAGGAGTGCAAGGTCTCTTAACATCCACCAGCTCCATGATGTCGTCATGAAGGAGTGGAAGAGGACTCTAGTGGCAACCTGTGAAACTCTGGTGAACTCCATGCTGAAGTGGGTTAAGGCAGTGCTGGAAAATAATGGTGGCCACACAAAATATTGACACTTTGAGCCCAATATGGACAGTTTCACTTATACCAGTGAAACTTATTTTTACCAGTTCTTCGTTTTAGAGAAATTTCTGCTTTTGAAGTCAGATGTGACTGTGTCAGATTTCTTTGGCAAATTTCCTCTTAAATATATATATTAAATCCTATAACATTGTGGCTGCAATGTTTCCAATATAGAAACATAGAAACAGAGTGAGTCAGAAGGGGTCTCCCGGGCCATCTAGTCTGACCTCCGGCACCAGCCGGCTCCGCTCATGACATGCCCACCATGTGGACATCCAGCCTATATGTTCAGCAGTATTTACAGCATATACTAGGTCCTACCAACTCTACCTAGAATTAAATCCAGGGTTGTCTCTCCTCTGGTTGATTCCATGACCAGAGTTGGTTGGGCACAGTTATTTAGGACAATGAGAAATTTAACCTTTCTGTCTTGACTGGAGCCTGAATTTATGCAACCAGGGTGGGGGTAATTGGAGTCACCTGTTATTATAACACTTCTTAATTTTGAGACCTACCTGCTTTCATTTTCCATCTCAAGATCACTCTGAACATTCTGCTCTGGGGAACAATAGCATGTTTCTAGTAATGGATTGGTTTTGGAGTCAGATACCCTCACTCACAGTGCTTTAGTGGAAGAATCTGCCCCTTCTGGTTTTCTATCTGCTGGACATCACATCCTTTTTGACATATAGAACACCTCCTACAGTATGCCCTTCCTAGTTCTCCTTAAAATCAGACACTCAGATTCTCTTTGTCTCAAGGGCTATCTCTCCCCAGATGTTTATGACATGCACCTTCTGTTTTGGCACTTAGGCCTCTTGATTGGCTGTTTGTTTGTTTCATTGTTACACTGCCCAAAAGCCAAAAGGCACTCTGGGTGGTTTACAAAGTTAAAAAGAGCATATAAACAAAGTAACAGAAGAACCATATCACAATAAAAGGCAGAGCAGTAAGCCAATAAAACAACAGTAGCAACAAACACACAGTGACTATAATCAAATTGGCACACAGGCACAGCAGTAATATATGATAAAATGATATTAAAACTAAAAAGATTAACTATTAAAATATCTGGAGAATAAAAAGGTTTTCACCTGGCTGTTATGCTTCATCATATACTTATCTCCTTCCCTTCTGCAAATAAGCAATCAGAATTTTTTCATTTCCAACCCCAAGGGATGATTTAACCTGAGACAGACGCTTCTCAGCTTCTATTGGTTTTCCCCCAGAGGTCATTTAGAAGCTGTTCTGTACACTTTTTATTTTATTTTGAGCCATCAGTCTATTTCCATTCAGGTTCAAGTTGAGCCTGCCCCTCTAGTATAGGCCCAGCTTATCCCAAATTGTTCTCCAGTTCCTAACAAATCTGAATGCTCCTCCCTGTACCACCATCTTATTCATGCATTGAGACTCCTCAGCATTGCCTGTCTAGCCAGCACTGCTTGTAAAACAGGTAGTATTTCACAGGAAGCCACCTTGGTGGTCTTGGATTTTAACTTTCTACCTGGCAATCTAAATTTGGCTTTTAGGACCTTATGAGTACATTTTCTCATGTCATTAGTGGCAACGTAAGCCATGACCACTGACTGCAACCCAGCACAGTCTACAAAACTAGTCTTCACAAGTATCTACAAGCTTCATACCTGGCGCACAACTTACCATCACAAACCCAGCTGTCTATGTGCCCAGTGATCAAATCTCTGACAGCCACAAGTCTCCTACCCTCACAGAAGGATATCCTTGGCATGAGAGAATATGTGCTCATTTTCTGAGGAATGGGTAACATCTAAGGGATCATTTCCCTCTTCCTCAGAATTACCCATTTCTTCCCTAAGACCTCCATTTTTTGATTGTGCAGGAACTATCACCCAGGGATTGGAGTGCCACTATTTGCTCCCTTAAGGTCTCATATACCAATTATCTCCTCCAGGTGAGCAACTTTGGCTTCAAGGGAATAAATTCATTCACTGAGAGCCAGGAGCTGATTACATCAAGCACCCATCCATGACCTTTGTCCAGTTTGCAGAGAGTCATACATTTGGCACTCTGTGCAATACACTAGATAGCCTCCACAACCATGCTAGCTTTCAACCTTCATAACTGAAGGGTGGTTGTTTTTAGGTGGTATTACTGATTTTTTTTTTCCTGGATAACTCTGCTTGTCTACCAGGAGAATTAAGTGGGGTTGCTGCTGCAGAGGAGAAATCCTCCTCATAAATTCCAATCCTAACTCCTCCTGACAGGAAAGGGTAGGAAAGCAATGGAGTAGTCCATCACTGCTCAAGGCTTCTCCTACATTATTGCATCTGTCACTGAACCAGTCTGGCCTACTTCCAAGAAAGGGAAGGTGGTAAGGCACTGTGGCTTCCAGAAAGTCTCCTGAGCACTTGCAAGACCTCCCACCCTTAATTTAACATCTCTCTGCACCTGTCTGGCAGGGAACCAGGAAGGGGAGGTTTTTAAGGCTCCCTCAGCACCTGTAAAACTTTTGCACATGTGACTGCAGAGTCTTTCCCATCTCCAGTATAGCTTCCCTTTTGAACAGGGGTTCTTGACAGGAGTGAACACCACCACCATGTTAGCCTCCCAGCCTGTTCATGCTTTCATTTTAAACAGTTCCCCCGCCCCTTTTGAAATCCAGTGTGACTGCATTAGACTTTTTTCCCAGTTATTTATTTAAAACATTTCTATGCCACCCCATCGCAACAAAGCCTCGGAGCGGTTCTCCACTTATTTCTTTTATTTCTTTTATTTATAGCATTTTTATGCCACCTCCATTGCAGATAGCCTTGGGGCGGCTTACAAAGAAGGTAAACAACATAGAATAACATTAAAAATTCAAAGCATCTCGGCAATAGTTTAAAACCAACAAATAAAAACAACAATTAACAATTAAAATATTGTTTAAATAAAAAGGTCTCGGCCTGGTGCCAAAAAACAAATAACGCTGGCACCAGGCGGACCTCTCTGGGGAGTGCATTCCATAGGTGGGGTGCCACCGCAGAGAATAGTTTGCATCTTAGTACTTTCTGCTCACTGTTCCCATTCAATCCAATGCAACTTACATCTTGCACCACTTCCTGCATTCTCTTTGGTATTCTTTTCTCTGTCACCTGAACTAGTTCTAAGGGATAGCTACGTAGGCTTTCTAGAATTTTTATGTCAATGTCAGGAGCTGCATATGCATTTTTTATCCTGCTTTATGTGAAGGTAAATGAAGTCCTCCTTCATGGATCACTGCCTTGTCATGGCGAAGGGGCTTGCGTAGCTCAATGAAACTATGAGCTATGCCATGCAGGGTCACCCAAGACGGACAGGTCATAGCAGAGAGCTCTGACAAAACATGATCCACTGGAGAAGGAAATGGCAACCCACTCCAGTATCTTTGCCATGAAAACCCCATGGACAGTACCAAAAAGCAAAAAGATATGATGCCGGAAGATGAGCCCCTCGGGTCGGAAGGTGTCCAATGTGCTACTGGGGAAGAGCAGAGGGCTATTACTAGTAGTGCCAGAAAGAATGAAGCGACTGGGTCAAAGCCGAAGGGACACTCAGTTTCTGATGTATCTGGTGGTGAAAGGAGAGTCGGATGCTGCAAAGATCTATACTCCATAGGAACCTGGAATATAAGATCCATGAATCAAGGCAAGCTGGATGTGGTCAAACAAGAGATGACAAGACTGAACATCGACATCTGAGGAATCAGTGAACTAAAATGGACAGGAATGGGTGAATTTAATTCAGGTGACCATCAGGTATACTGCTGTGGGCAAGAATCGCTCAGAAGAAATGGAGTAGCCTTCATAGTCAATAAAAGAGTAGGAAAAGCAGTTCTGGGATACAATCTCCAAAATGACAGAATGATCTCAGTTCGAATCCAAGAAAAACCATTCAAAATCACAATAGTCCAAGTCTATGCCCCAACCACTGGTGCTGAAGAGCCTGAAGTTGACCAGTTCGATGAAGGCCTACAACACCTCCTAGAATTAACACCAAGAAATGATGTCCTTATCATCATGGGGGATTGGAATGCTAAAGTAGGAAGCCAGAAGATAACTGGAATAACTGGCAAGTTTGGCCTTGGAGTACAAAATGAAGCAGGGCACAGGCTGGTAGAATTTTGTCAAGAGAATATGATGGTCATAGCAAACACTCTTTTCCAACACCCCAAGAGACGACTCTACACATGGACATCACCAGACGGTCAACGCAGAAATCATATTGACTATGTGCTCTGCAGCCAAAGATGGAGAAGCTCTATACAGTCAGTAAAAACTAGACCGGGAGCTGCCTGTTGCTCAGATCATGAGCTGCTTCTTGCTAAATTCAGGCTTAAGTGGAAGAAAGTAGGGAAAAGCACTAGGCCACTCAGGTATGACCTAAATCATATCCCTGATGAATATACAGTAGAGGTGACAAATAGATTTAAGGAATTAGATCTGATAGACAGAGTGCCTGAAGAACTATAGATGGAGGTTCGCAACATTGTACAAGAGGCAGCAACTAAAACCATCCCAATGAAAAAGAAATGCAAGAAAGCAAAATGGCTGTCTGAGGAAGCTTTACAAATAGCTGAGGAAAAAAGGGAAGCGAAAGGGAAGGGAGAAAGAGAAAGATACAGCCAGTTGAATGCAGAATTCCAGAGAATAGCTTGTAGAGATAAGAATGCCTTTTTAAATGAACAGTGCAAAGAAATAGAAGAAAACAACAGAATAGGAGAGACCAGAGATCTCTTCAAGAAAATTGGAGATATGAAGGGAACGTTTCATGCAAAGATGGGCATGATAAAGGCCCAAAATGGCTGGGACCTAACAGAGGCAGAAGAGATTAAGAAGAGGTGGCAAGATTACACAGAGGAGCTATACAAGAAAGAGCTTAACATTCCTGATAACCATGTTGGGGTGGTCACTGACCTTGAGCCAGACATCCTAGAATGTGAAGTCAAATGGGCCTTAGGAAGTGTGAGCAACAACAAAGCTAGTGGAGGAGACAGTATTCCAGCTGAGCTATTCAAAATCTTAAAAGATGATGCAGTAAAAGTGCTACACTCAATATGCCAGCAAATTTGGAAAACTCAACAGTGGCCACAGGATTGGAAAAGGTCAGTTTACATTACGATCCCAAAGAAGGGCAATGCCAAAGAATGTTCAAACTACCGCACCATTGCACTCATTTCACATGCTAGCAAAGTGATGCTCAAAATCCTGCAAGCTAGGCTCCTGCAGTATGTGGACCGAGAACTACCAGAAGTACAGGCAGGATTTCGAAGAGGGAGAGGAACTAGAGATCGAATTGCCAACATATGCTGGATCATGGAGAAAGCTAGGGAGTTCCAGAAAAACATCTACTTCTGCTTCATTGACTATGCTAAAGCCTTTGATTGTGTGGATTACAACAAATTGTGGCAAGTTCTTAAAGAGATGGGAGTACCTGACCATCTTATTTGTCTCTTGAGAAACCTATATGTGGGTCAAGAAGCAACAGTGAGAACTGAACGTGGAACCACTGATTGGTTCAAAATTGAGAAAGGAGTTCGGCAAGGCTGTATACTGTCACCCTGTCTATTTAACTTATATGCAGAGCACATCATGAGAAAGGAGAAGCTAGATGAAACACCAGTTGAAATTAAGATTGCTGGGAGAAATACCAACAGCCTCAGATATGCAGATGATACCACTCTAATGGCAGAAAGTGAAGAGGAACTAAAGAGCCTCTTGATGCGGGTGGAGGAGGAGAGCGCAAAAGTTGGCTTGAAACTCAACATTAAGAAAACTAAGATCATGGCATCTGGTCCTCTCACTTCCTGGCAAATAGATGGGGAAGAAATGGAGGTAGTGACAGATTTTATTCTCCTGGGCTCCAAGATCACCGCAGACGGGGACTGCAGCCAAGAAATTAAAAGACGCTTGCTTCTGGGGAGGAAAGCTATGGCAATTCTAGATAGCATACTAAAAAGCAGAGACATCACCCTACCAACAAAAGTGCATATATTCAAGGCTATGGTTTTCCCAGTTGCAATGTATGGCTGTGAAAGCTGGACCATAAGGAAGGCTGAGCGCAAAAGGATTGAGGCCTTTGAATTTTGGTGCTGGAGGAGACTCCTGCGAGTCCCTTAAACCATAAGGCGATCAAATTGGTCAGTCCTAAAGGAGATCAACCCTGACTGCTCTTTAGAAGGCCAGATACTGAAGATGAAACTCAAATACTTTGGCCACCTAATGAGAAGGAAGGACTCCCTGGAGAAGAGTCTAATGCTGGGAACAATAGATGGCAAAAGAAAAAGGGGACAGCAGAGGATGAAGTGGCTAGATGGAGTCACTGAGGCAGCTGTTGTGAGCTTAGGTGGACTCCGGGAGATGGTGGAGGACAGGAAGGCCTGGAGGAGTGTTGTCCATGGGGTTGCAATGGGTTGGACACGACTTCACGACTAACAACAACAACAACAAATGAAGTCACCTATTAACAGAATATTTTTGCTCTGGATGTTTTAGCCAGGGTGTGATAAGTTGTTGTTGTTGTTATTACATTTTTATACTGCCCATAGCCAAAGCTCTCTAGGCAGTTGACAGCAATAATCATAGAATCATACACTCAACTCACCCATCCCATTTCTGCCCAGGCCTGACCCTGCTTAGCTTCCAAGATTAGGCAGGATCAGGCACTTCAGGCTACACGGAAGCTATATATCCCTGATGCTAAATTATTTTGGCACCCTTCTATTATCATAAGGAGAAACCCTGTGGAGAAGTCTGAGATTTAGAGATTCCAGGATTGCTTGACCCTGTTCCCTTTTTGATGTACGAAAAAAAACCTCCCACCCCATTCTTTTATGCCCACTGTACTTGTGTTTTTTAGAACAATGAATTCCAACTCCCCCATCTAGTTATTACTTAATCTTAAAACCCCCAGTACATACTAATACAGTAATCAGCATGCTTGTATGCTCTGGCATGACATGGGCTGCAGGCAGTGAAGGGTGTGTGGCAAGTGAGGGAAAAGTTGATTAACGTGTTGTAATTGAGAGGGTGCTGATTTGCATTACAAAGAAATGTTATAATTAAAAATACATTTGCAACAAAAATATGACATTTAAGTGTTGTGGCACTATTTGAAAGTTCACTCTTTGAAGATTTTAATTGCTTTTCTTTTTCAAAGTTAATAAAATTACCACCTTTTCTGTGATTTTTCCTTTGTTGAGTAAGGTATGATGAAATAAATGAGCCTTCTACACATTGACCTAGAATCTAACTTTCCTTTGCAATGTGTTTTGTGGTGCTTTAATGAATGTCAATTGCATTATAGTCTCTTTTATGAAAACTTCTCATGTGGATCACACAGTCCCACGTCTGAATGAAAATTGAGGTCAGAGCCGTTGATGACTGACCTGCATTTAATATATTTTCTGTGCATTTTTTTAGTTGCCTGGGAGCTTAAAGAATAATGCAATGAGAAATATTACCAAGGAAATCATGTATTTTTTTCTTCCATATAAAGAACATTACTTTTGCATGGTATGAGCACAATCCTTAATTCAGACTGGAACCGCTGGAAAACAAAGAATCACACTCCAGTTCAAATTTCCATGCCAAAGCAAGGCAACTGCTGAGCACAAAGTTATAGAAATTAATCACATTTACATAAAAGTACTGGGGTTTATGTTTTCTTTGTATTGGAAGGCAAGACCGGGTTTTGTTAAAAAATTTACAACTTTAAAAAAAAAATAGAAAACACTGAATTTAGTAATTTGTATGCACTGCTTACATCAATCCATTATTTACATTAATCTAATTACATTAATCCTCCAATCCATCATAAGACTTGGTTTGTTTCTGATGAAACTTCACTGAGGTGATGTCAAGCATGTGTGTCCTGTAGCAACACATTGGATACCACATTAAAGCTTCATGAAATGTTACATAATATCACGTGCTACAGTGGAGGATGTTATGTAAAGAAATGGATAAGTATTTGCAATTAAAGATTAATAATTTCTGCCCTATGCAAATTTGAATTTTAGAAGTTCAAGTTTTTCCATTTCTTTTCCATTTGTTTTTTTACCAAGTATTAACAGCATACATTTTAGCTCAGGAGTGTCAGGAGTGCCTGTTTTATCCTTATATTACCACATTTCATTTGATTGATGTCATGACCCCATTCAATGAGATTCCAGTATTGGCCTGACAACAGCAACTGATCAGACAAGTACAGTACTGGATTCCACGTAGCTCAGGTGTACGAGCTACTCACAGCTGAATGCATGAGTCCATGTAGGAACAGACACTGGTTTACCTTCTGCCATGTGGGACGGGGCTCCACTATTTGTTTGACCCCGTGGAAGCTCACTGTTAACACTGACCTCAAGCTTTTGGACCTTAAGGTCAATGAAGTATAAATCTTTACCTGTTTTCCTGAATTCACTTTTAACCCAACTTTCCAAATTATTTAGCTCACGGATTAGAAGACATTTATAATGATGAAAATACTTTAATACATTGGGAATAAGTGGGAGGAGGATCTCATTCAGAAATTCAATATGAACTACAGGTTCATATTCATTTTCAAGGAAACTATTAGAAGATATATTGGGTTGAACAGACAAAAAGTTAGTAACGAATTTAAGGAGCTGTGGGGAACATCCCACAGGCAACCTGGGAACATCCCAGCCATTCAAAGCATTTTTAGTTTCTTGTTATGTTGGAAGGCAAGACTGAAAACTTTTGATCTTTTCTTGAACCTGGATACTGCAGTTCCTCAGGGCAGAGGTAGGGGAGGACTATCTACAATTCCTTCCTACAAACTATTTTTCTATTCCAAGAATCTCTTTTCCCTTCCAGTGCAACATCTCTTTCCTCTCATTCTTTTAATACCTCTTCTCATCTTCAGTGCTCTCTGCTACTTGAAAGGTGCCCTCCCTGCTATGTCTCTGCTTCCTCTTTTATTTGGAGAACCCACAGTGCCTGGATTTGGCTTCCAGGCCTGAGGTACTGCACCTCTGCTATGCTGACATCTGACACCTTGGCACCTGTTACAAAGAGCTTATCAAAATTGAGTCTTTTGACAACCAGTGGTCAGGCCAGTATATCAATTGGTAATTCTAATGCATCTTTTGACCAGATTATCTTTTGTTGTTGTTTGTTTCGTTTCGTTTTGTATTGTAACAAACTGTCAGTGGGGCTGTTAGGCTTGGAAACTATGGGACAAATCAGCTTTAGCCCAAACTATCTGGTTGGTTCCTCAACCCACCCTACCTTCTTCTGTCTGTACATACCTTTTCCGTTTATACTCTCTGTCTTTCCACTCCTAGATTCTAGCTTTGCGTGCATGCATGCTCTTTCTCTCCACCACCACTCCCTCTCCCTGGTGAGTCTTTAACTTGATATTTTTCCCTACCTCCTGCCTTTTAGCTTGAATATTTTTCTCCTTACATCTCTTT
This sequence comes from Varanus komodoensis, assembly GCF_004798865.1. NCBI lineage: Eukaryota > Metazoa > Chordata > Lepidosauria > Squamata > Varanidae > Varanus > Varanus komodoensis. The sequence continues at coordinate 953,706 of NW_025335269.1, forward strand.
TGACTAAACAGCCCTTCATGGTACTCATTATATGACTAACTACATTTTCCATGGGAACCACTTTGTGATGGTGACCATGGCAGTTTCTCAAATTGCCATTTGTGCACACAGGTCCAAAAAGGTTGGGGACCCCTTCTTTAGGGTGCCAAAAAATTATTTGGATTGGATACAGATCTATTTGTGCTTATAATAGACCATTAAGTGGGACTTAATTTACTTGTGACTTACTTAAACTACATTTATCAGTAGATCTACTCAATATATTACATCTGAATCCCTTTGGTTTTTTACTGTAATAATTTATAACCCACTTTTTAATACACACAAACTCAGTTTATATCATGTAACCAATAAAACACTTTATTTTAATTCCTTATTTATTTATTTATTTATTTAAAACATTTCTATGCCGCCCCATTCGCCGAAGCCTTGGGGCGGCCACAACATAAATTAAAATATAATACATTAAAAATATAAAACAAATTAACAATATAAAATAAGTCGCCCTGGCCAGATAAAATAAGCAAATAATATTAACAATTAAAATGACGTTTAAATAAAAAGGTCTTCGCCTGGCGCCGAAAAACAAATAACGACGGCACCAGGCGGACCTCTCTGGGGAGCGCATTCCATAGATTGGGCGCCACCGCAGCGAAAGCCCTCCTCTGAGTACCTTCCCTCTTAATTTCTTTCACGGAGGGTTCCCGGAGAAGGGCCTCTCCCGCAGATCTCAAGGGGCGGGCAGGCGGGCGTATATGGACGTAAGCGCTCCTTCAGGTAACCAGGACCCAAGCTGTTTAGGGCTTTATAGGTCATCACCAACACCTTGAATTGGGCCCGGACTTCAGTGGGAAGCCAGTGAAGCTGACGGAGGACTGGAGTCATGTGCCCAGTCCCCGTCAGCAGCCTGGCAGCTCTATTTTGAACCAATTGAAGTATCTGGACCATCTTCAAGGGTAGCCCCACGTAGAGCGCATTACAGAAGTCAAGGCGGGAAGTCACCAGCGCATGTGTCACTGTCGCCAGGCAGTCGTACTCCAGATAGGGACGCAGCTGATGGATCAGCCAAAGCTGAAGGGAAGCGCTCCTCACCACTGCTGTCACCTGAGCTTCCAATGAAAGCTCTGGGTCGAGGAGCACTCCCATGCTGCGGACCTTGTCCCTAAGAGGGAGTGCAACCCCATTCAGGACTAAGTTCAGTTCACCCTCTCCGAAGCCCAATCCGCCAACCAACAGGACCTCCGTCTTGTCTGGATAGAGCTTCAGTTTATTGGCCCTCATCCAGCCCATCACAGATACTGTCTCAGATTATATGGTTGAGTACATGAGATGACAGGTCCCAAACTTGAACAAGGGGAAGGAAAGAGAGTTGCAACTCTTCCCTGGACTTAATTACTAGTTACTGGACCCTGAAAGTAGGAGCATGAGGGAACATAGGTTGGAGTGTAGGTAGATCAGTTCTGGGAAGGGCACCGCATTTTGGGCAAATTGCAAGGATATTATGCAATAGAAAATGTTGAACGGAGCTTTATCCCTTCTTCCCCTGCAATCTGCACCCCCTGAAAATGCCCTCCATGACACAATTAGACTTTTAAAAATGTGATTTCAGTGGGGAAAGGATGTTTTTTGATGGTGGGGTCACAGTGTTAAGGGGAAGGTTAGCTCTTCCCTCCCTAGCAGCCAACTCTTCCATCAGATGCCCCCCCTCTTCTGATTAAGGTTTTTTAAAGCCTCATTGGCACCAGTGAGGGCTTTCTAAAACACCTAAATACAGGGTGAATGGGGAGGCAGAAAAACTGTGTTATCACCAGTCAGAGTTAAGACAGGTAAACAGATGGACCATATGGGGAACCTCTTGCAGGCCATGTTAGGCTCATTGGCTGGAGGTTCTTCTTCCTTCCTTTAACTTGAGTGGAGGACCAGAAGAGATGGACAAGAGGAAACAAGTGAACCCTCTACTTGCTGTTTGTAACGTTTATGCCAAGCTGCTCTTTTAATCCCTGAGGGTAAAAGACACAGGGAGTCCAGCTTTTTAAAAATGTCCAGAGGGTAACTAGGATTAAGTGTGTACAGCCTCACTTGCTGCTCTACTTGGCTTGAGGCAGTTGGTGGCTGCTCTGCATGAAAAAACAGACAAAACATTTGGAACTCCACATATACACACATGTATGTGTGAACATGCATTCAGAGAACCTATTAGGATTTCTGTCATATTCATTATAAAACTGCCTTTGAACAAGACCATTACTAACATGACTCGAGCTTTGCTCATTTTAACTTTAGAACATGATATACTGTAAGTAGCAACCACAGCTAACAGCTGTGCTGTGTACTGTTTTTGGAACAGGGAGGTCAGTATGTCAGGGCTGGTTTCTTTCTTTGGTTCTTTTGATTCAGTGCTTATTGACTATGTGAGAAAAACTATTTTTCCCTCCAGGCTAAGCAGTGGCCCATTGGAAAACAAGGCTTGTTGTATGACCGCAGCTGGATGGTTGCAAATCCAAATGGAGTTTGCATTACTCAGAAGCAGGAGCCGAGGCTATGCCTTGTACAACCTATGATTGACCTGGAGCAAAATGTAATGATCATCAAGACAGAAGGTTGGTAAAAACAATAGATTGTCCTTTTACTGTACAATGGTTGCTGTGAAACTTATAATATCAAAACTAATTAGTATTTCTGGCATATATTTGGTGAGAGTTTCAGATATTGTGGTACCAATGATGTGCTGTAGGTTAGAAAGTGATGGTCCCAACAGGTTTCTTGGGACTCCTTGAAAAAAAACTAGTACATGTGTACAGACTTAAACTATTTTAAACAGTCAGCCTTGCTCTGTGGCACTCTCTAATAATTGTAGGTCTGAAAATGGGAGGAGGGCTAGGATCCTCTAACATAAACTTTCTAGCAGTAGCACCAACCTATAGGAATTTTTGGAAGAAGCCATATCAGTTTAAAGTGGTACAAAAGGGATGCAACTTTGTGGTGTTAATATGCCTTTAGAAAACATTTGAGTCTATTATGTCAGTTCTAGGACTGATGCCAGAAACATTTCCTGCAGGGCAGAGCCCAAGGGCCCTGAGGAACAGGTGAGGTGTCTTCATTGCAGCAGTACTCTGAACAGCCCCAGCATCTCTGAGGAGGCCATGCTGGGTCCATCTGCAGAATTGGACAGACCTGTAGAAGTAGTCCCCAACTCACTACCATATTCATTCATTCATTCATTCATTCATTCATTCATTCCATTTGTACGCTGCCCAATTGTGCTGGAAATGATGTATCCGTATATAGTCAGAGCAAGGGTCAAGCCATTTTCTAGCCCCCCAGATGGCCAATACCCATATGTACACAGAGGCACTCAGAGGCAGAACGTGCAGCCCAAAGCTGGACAACCAGTGGCCTACCAGATGTATGTCCGACAGCCCTCTTCAACCCTAGCCAGTATGTTTAGTGATGAGATAGGAAGTTGTAGGTCAAAACATCTGGAGGGTTACAAATTACCTGTCCCTGGCACAAAGCAAGCAGGCTTCTCAAGAGTAAAGGACTAATTGAGGTCAGTGTCATTGAGGTCCCATCAGTGCGGGTGTTCAAGGATAGGCTGGACGTCCACATGGTGGGCATGTCGTGAGCGGAGCCGGCTGGTGCAGGAGGTCAGACTAGATGGCCCGGGAGGCCCCTTCTGACACACTCTGTTTCTATGTTTCTGTGTTTCTAATCAAGAGTAGAGGACTTCTCAGGAGTAGTGAAGCCCTGAAGACAGAACTGTTTTCAACCAGACCTGAATATGGGCTGAGAGGCAAGACCATATATGCTCACAGCTGAATCTTTGTGGAACAATATTTCTTTTTCAGCTCCTAGGCCACTGCAGCCTAAGCTTTCCTGGCCGGGCTTCTTCTCTTCGCTGATCTCCCATGCTGCTGCTCCCTGGACCAAGTTTCTCAGAGTGTGCTTGATTTGGATCACTAACCTGTATCAGGATCTCAGCTTTGCTTCTGAGCCTGCTTTTTTACTGCCCCTCTTCTTAACTGGTAACACCGTGCTTCTGACTTTTGCCTTTTGACTTTGCTGTGTGGTTTTGTCATAGGAGTGAACCAGACCCAGCCATATCAGGGCAGCAACAAAAGATAAGGAGTTTATTATTATAGTTTATTTTGTTCTGATGCCCTTATCTTTTTGATGTCTCTATGGAAAGTTATATAAATTTCAGTAAAAATACAAGTAGAAGTAACTAATTAAGTGTGTTAGCCCGGACTGAATTCCACAACATGGGAGTCTTTAATTGTGATTTTATTCTTTGCCTCCAAAGCCAGTGGTGCAGAAGTCAAATGTACATTCCTAGCTGCTTGTTCGAGTTCAGCATACCAGTGTTTGAACAGGCCAAAATACAGTCAGTGATGGTTTCTTTGAAAGCAGACCAATACTTTTCTAAGCTGATGGTAAAAGTTTTGTTTATCTGTGCCTAAGTTATGCTTACCTTCTGTGCATGGTATTCTATTTTTATTCATAACATTATGTTCCTTTCTTTGAGCAATAGGGTCCAAGAAAATTAAACCCTTTAAGTGTTGCTACTTTGTTAGTGAGCAGAGCATGGTTTCTATTTCTTTCTGTGTGGAAAAGCCACAGCAAAAGTCTTCTGACAAGGTTGTAGTATATGTTTACTACTACCCTTCTACATAAGCTCTATTACTGATATAAGTTGGTGTAATATTCATTAAGGGTGCAATTGGAAGGGCAGGGAACCCAAATGACTAAATGACCAATCTCAGAGGCTCAGTCAGTGGCTTGCATAGTTTATATTCTCCAGCCAAAGACTAGCTCTGGCATCATTCTCAGACGGTAAAATCAGAAAATCTCCAACTTCTTCTCAGCCGAGATCTTCGCTTCACTGACAGGACCTGCCAGATGCCATTCCCTTGACTCCATGCTTGTGCTATGGTCCATCTTCCATGCAACCATCTCCAATGATTGTGCATCAATCACTCTCAGCCATGGATCCACTCCAACGTCCATACTGTGGATGACCCTACTGGTACCCAGCTCCAGGACAATACTGCCACAAGTATCCTTGGGACATGATGGCAGATGCTTGTTGGTACAGCTGGCTGGCTCTGCCTCTGACTGCTCACTGTCATTGGTTACCATCAAGACCCATCCATCAACAACAGCAGGAACCCAGCGTGTCTCAGTGGGAAAGGCATGAGAGATCTTCCTTTTTGGAACAGGTTCTCTGTATGGCAAAGTCTCTTGGAATACAGGTCCAACAATCAGCTGAGCAGACTTCAGATATAATCTACAACCTCATCGTTTTGGAGGATGCTCTTCTGATAACCATCCCATTTATACCAGTCCTGTTGAAGGCTATGAAAGAGTGCTGGGAAGTCCCTAACCACTCTCATCCGACATTGCATTGTCTTGAGAAGCAGGAGCAGGATATTCCCTTTTTGCTCCATCATCCTTTCCCAAACTCCATGATTGTGGAGTCAACTCAGGGAAGGCAACCTGGTTTCTTTATGTCAACACATGGCTTCAGGCAATGAATCTTCCCCAAGAGGCATAGTCCTGTATAGAGTCAATGCCATTTGACAGAGAGGGCCTTTTTCATGCCTGAACCAGTGAGTGTCTGGACACCATTCAGAAGGCAAGGGAGACTGCTCAACAGATAGGGATCAGGTTCCATCTGCCTCACAACATAAGTGGCCATGGAACCCTCAGGCTCTGTATTATACACTGTTGGGTAGGCAACAGCTTGGTAGTCAAAGCTGCCAATATTTCAGCCATTCCCAAGGCTGCCCATGCAGAAGGGACACCTCTAGAGCCCAGCCAGCCAAGAGGCACCTGGAAGGCAATACGAGACAGCAATGATGGGTGGCACAAATCAGCCCTCTAGAATTGACCTCCTGCCCATTTGGAGACTGTTTGAGCCATCATGCACCCACTTGGCAAGCTTTCACATCTGACTGGTGGGTGCTTTCCATTGTAAGAAATGGCTACAAAATCAAGTTTGAGACCCTACCACCTCTCAGATCGGTCCACACAACGACTCCATCGCCTACTCTGATGGAAGAAATTATCATTTTACTAGCAAAAGAGGCCATCTGCCCAGTGCATCAGTCTGATCTTAAATGCGGGTTTTACGCTCGCTATTTTACGGTACTGGCCCATACTAGATCTAAGAAGAGTAAATTGATACAATGCCCATAAGAAATTTTGTATGGTTTCTCTTCAATCTATAATGCCACTGCTAAAGGAAAGGGACTGGTTCACCTCCAATGGTTTGAAGGACCCTTATTTTCACATGCCATACACTCTAACTACTAACACTTTCTATGCTTCAAGATTGGAACAGAGCCTTATGAATTCAGAGTGTTGCCTTTTGGACTCTCCTCTGCTCCAAGAGTGTTCACTAAATGTATGGCACCAGTGTGTGCCCATTTAAGACTCAGAGGCATACACATTTATCTTTAAGTTAGATGACTGGCTGATTGTGGCGGATTCCAAAGAATCTCTGACTAAGTCCATAAATGATACTTGCCTTGCTTTGGAGAATTTGAGCTACTGTTTCAATGTAAAGAAACCTGTTCTTGTTCCTGTGCAGACCATTTTATTTATTTATTTATTATTTATTTATTAAAACATTTTTATGCCGCCCCATTCGCCGAAGCCTCGGGGCGGCTTACAACATAGATAAAACAAGTTAAAATCCATATAAAATAATCTTAATTAAAACTCACATTATAAAATAAGCCGCCCTGGCCAGATAAAATTCAATTGTATTTAGCATTTAAAATGTTGCTTAAATAAAAAGGTCTTAGCCTGGCGCCGAAAAACAAATAACGACGGCGCCAGGCGGACCTCTCTGGGGAGCGCATTCCATAACTTAGGCGCCACCGCTGAGAAAGCCCTTCTCCGAGTAACCACCCTCCTAATTTCTCTCACGGAGGGCTCCCGGAGAAGGGCCTCTCCCGCCGATCTCAGGGGGCGACTGGGCAAATATGGATGTAAGCACTCCTTCAGGTAACCAGGACCCAAGCCGTTTAGGGCTTTATAGGTCATTACCAACACCTTGAATTGGGCCCGGACTTCAATGGGGAGCCAGTGAAGCTGACGGAGAACTGGCGTCATGTGAACATAACGTCCAGTCCCCGTCAGCAGCCTGGCAGCTCTATTCTGAACCAATTGAAGTATCCGGACCGTCTTCAAGGGTAGCCCCATGTAGAGCGCGTTACAGAAGTCAAGACGGGAAGTCACCAGCGCATGAGTCACTGTTGCAAGGCAGTCGTACTCCAGGTAGGGGCGCAGCTGATGAATCAGCCGAAGCTGGAGGAAAGCGCTCCTCGCCGCTGTTGTCACCTGAGCTTCAAGTGAAAGCTCCGGGTCGAGGAGCACTCCCAAGCTGCGGACCTTGTCCCTAGGAGGGAGTGCAACCCCATTCAGGACAAGGTTCAGGTCACCTTCTCTGAAGCCCGAACCGCCAACCAACAGGACCTCCGTCTTGTCTGGATTGAGCTTCAGTTTATTGGCCCTCATCCAGCCCATTACCTCGGCCAGGCACCGGTTCAGTACAGCCACTGCCTCACCTGGATTGGTGGAAAACGAGAGGTAGAGCTGGGTATCATCAGCATACTGATGGGTCCGCAGCCCACACCTCCTGATGACCTCTCCCAGCGGTTTCATGTAGATATTGAACAGTAAAGGGGACAAAATGGAACCCTGCGGTACCCCATGGCAAAGCTGCCATGGCGCAGAGCCATAGTCCCCCAACACCACCTTCTGGAATCGGTCGTTGAGATAGGAGCGGAACCACCGCAAAGCGGTGCCTCCGACCCCCAATCCCGCCAGCCTATCCAGAAGGATACCATGGTCGATGGTATCGAAAGCCGCTGAGAGGTCCAGGAGAACCAACAGGGACGCACTCCCCCTGTCCTTCTCCCTGCACAGGTCATCGTACAGGGCGACCAAGGCAGATTCAGTACCGTACCCGGGTCTGAAGCCGGACTGAAATGGGTCCAGATAATCAGTTTCATCCAAAAGTGCTTGGAGTTGTCCCGCCACCACTCGCTCTAACACCTTGCCCAGAAACGGGATGTTGGCCACTGGTCTATAGTTAGCGGCCATCCCTGGATCCAGTGACGCCTTCTTCAGGACCGGTCGGACTACCGCCTCCTTTAAAGGGGCAGGCACCCGACCCTCCCTCAGAGAAGCGTTAACCACTTCCAAGATCCAGGTTCCAATCCCGTGCTTGGAATCCTTTATTAACCAAGACGGGCAAGGGTCCAAAAGGCAAGTGGTAGGACGTACTCGTCCAAGCACCTTGTCCACATCATCGGGCCGCAATAACTGAAATTCATCCAATAATTCTGGACCAGACGGCAGCGTTGGTGTCTCCCTTAAAACCTCTGAATCAATAGTGGAATCCAGCTCGTGACGAATCTGAGCGATTTTCTCCCTAAAATGCTCGGCAAAGTCGTCACAGCGGGCCTTTGAGGGTGGAGTCAGCTCTTCCTTTGGCCCTGGGTGAACCAGGCCTTGCACCACTCGAAAGAGCTCCGCCGGACGGCATTGTGAGGAGGCAATGGAAGCGGAGAAGTGTCTCTTTTTCGCCGCCCTCACCGCCACAGCATAGGCCCGATAGTGGGCTCTTAAGTGTGTTCGGTCAGATTCATCACGTGATTTCCTCCACCTACGCTCTAGCCGTCTCCCAACCTGCTTCATTGCCCTCAATTCTGGAGTGTACCAAGGGGAAGAGCGGGCTCTGCCCGGTGGGAGAGGACGCTTAGGAGCGATCGTGTCTACAGCCCTGGTCATCTCCCCATTCCACAGTTCAACCAGAGCCTCGACAGGAGCACCCGTCTTGTCAGCCGGAAACTCCCCCAGAGCCTTCAGGAATCCTTCCGGATCCATCCGGCTCCGGGGGCGGACCCACACAATCGGGTCTGCACCCTTACAGAGGGAGATGTCGCTCTCGAGCACAAACCTCACTAGGAAGTGATCTGACCATGACAGGGGAGTCAAGCATAAATTCCTCACCCTCAGACCACCCTCTTCCTGCCCCGTCGAGAAAACCAAGTCCAGAGTGTGTCCACGTTCATGGGTCGGGCCGGTGACATGTTGAGACAGCCCCATGGCCGTCATGGAAGCCATGAAGTCCTGAGCCGCCCCGGTCAAACTAGCCTCGGCATGGATATTGAAGTCCCCCAGGACCAGCATCCTGGGGGTCCTCAACACCAGGTCCGAGACCGTTTCCGTCAGCTCAGGCAGGGAGACTGTTGGGCAGAAGGGTGCACGGTACACCAACAGAATCCCCAATCTGTCTCGGTCGCCCAACACCAAGTAGAGACACTCCAGCCCTGGTCTCGAAGGGACAGGAAGTCCCGTGAGAGTGATGGAGGCCCGGTAAACCAAAGCAACCCCCCCTCCCCTCCCCTCCGGCCGTGAACAGTGCTGGACCATATACCCGGGCGGGCACAATTGAGAGAGGGCAACATCCCCCCCCTCTCCCGCCCAGGTCTCCGTTATACAGGCCAGGTCGGCCCCCTCATCCACAATCAAGTCATGGATGAGGGCAGATTTGTTATTGGCCGACCTGGCATTAAACAACAGCACCGTCAGGCCCGAGGGGCGACTGACAAGACTCCCTGGCACCTTCTGGCTGGGAGCAAAACCAGAAGTAGGGACAGGTGTCAGCCATCTGTCCCTCCTTCTTCTATGCGGACACGTTAAGCCCCCACCGCTATTACGTCCATTGCCCATCACCACACCAATGGCGGCGCCAGTGCGCTCCCCAGGAAACTCAGGCGGCAACATGGCCAGGGACGACTCCATAAAAACAAGTTAAAACACTTTAAAATTATAAAACATTTAAAATTGGCCGTTCAACAGAAGGGACTGCCACAACAAAAGAGCAAGTCCCCTGGCCAGCCTAGCCCCCCCCGAACAGCCCCCCCAAACGGCGGCAAACCGCCCTTTGGCCGACGCCCTTTGGCCACCGGCCCCGGCCGCTGCTGGTGCTTTGTAGCCGCCGGCCGCCCGACGCCCCACCCCGTCCGGGCACGCCTGCCACGTGTGCAGGGGCGTGGCAGGGCAGTCAGGTAGCGGCGGAGTCGGCGGCGCGGCGCGGTCTTCGTGCGGTCTTCGGGCGCGTGCGCGGCGTGGTCTTCGGGCGCGTGCGCGGCGCGGTCTTTGGGCGCGGTGTGGTTCTCGGGCGCGGGCTCCTGCCAGGTGTTGTTCCTCCCGCCGGCGCTCCCCCCTGCGGCGCTTTATAGCCGCCGGCCACCCGACGCCCCACCCCGTCCGGGCACACCTGCCACGTGTGCAGGGGCGTGGCAGGGCAGTCAGGTAGCAGCGGAGCCGGCGGCGCGGCGCAGTCTTCACGCGGTCTTCGGGCGCGTGCGCGGCGCGGTCTTTGGGCGCGTGCGCGGCGCGGTCTTTGGGCGCGGTGTGGTTCTCGGGCGCGGGCTCCTGCCAGGTGTTGTTCCTCCCCTTTTCTACATCAGATTGGTGCAGAACTCTCAGTTGGCTCGGACATGTTTTCCCAAAGACCACATGGTCAAACTGGTGCACACAGCATCCAATCCAAGAGTGTTGGCACAATGAATCCAACAATTACTTGGGCATATGGCATCAACCGTATCTATGGTGCAGTTTGCCAGACTGCATATGCAACCTCTGCAGTTATGGTTCCTAAAGTCCTTCCATCTGGAACACAACTGACCAAGAAAGTGGCTTACTGTTCCGATCACAATATGCGCCAGCCTCACATGGTGGACTTGAGAAACTCATCTGTCACAGGGCTTGCTATTCCAACTGGTGAAACCTACAGTAACCATTAGGAAAGAAATGTCACTCATGGACTGGGGCACCCTCTCCAAAGGACTCATCACCCAAGGAGTGTGGTCTGCTCTGGAACGGAGTTGACACATCAACTATTTGGAACTGTTGGCAATCTTCAAAACTGATAGCCTTTCAAAGCTTCTTCTCTGGCATCCATGCCCAGGTTGTTTCAGACAACACCACAGTGGTGTTTTATATCAACAAACAGAGGAACTAAGTTGCCATCTCTTGCACTTCTGGCTATCACAATTTGGGACTGGTGCATCATTCACAACATTACTCTCATTACCATTCACATGGCCTGTATGGACAACACCACCGCAGTTTCCCTGAGCTGCTTGGTACACCAGCCACACAAATGGGAACTCACCCAATGAGTTCTGATAGACATTTTCAAAATTTGGGGCTGGCTGACAGTGGACCTGTTCACTATGGAGAGGAATGCAATATGCAAGGATTACTCTTTGAGAGCAGGAATCAGGCATTGTTCGAAAGGGGATGCCTTCCGCATACCTTGGCTCTGTGTACCTTGGCTCACAAACTTAATCTGTTCCAGGACTCTGGTCATGACCCAAATTGGTTGTGAGCCAAGTCAAATTTCCCCATAAGGTTCAATGTAAATAAGGTTAATTCGCTCTGTAACTTTTTTTTAATCAGAAAAATTTGAAGCAAAGTGACAAAGAACAACATAGATTGTGGCCATCTCCCCCCCACCCCAAGCACGAGAGTGGCTGTCTCCCCCCCCCCCATCAGCACGACTGCAATTGCACCCGTCATCCCTGCATGGGGTGCGATTGCGGGTGTACTTGGGGAGGTGGGGAGATGGGCGCGATCACAGGTGCACTGGGGGAAAGAGAAGGGCGCGATTGTGTTGTGGGGGGAAGATGGTCGAGATTGTGGTTGTGCTCATGCAGGAAAGACGGGAGTGATCTCATTCATCTCCCCCCACTGCACGGCCATCTCCCCTCCCCCAGCATAACTGCAATCATGCCTGTCACTCGGGGGGGGGGCGGGGAGATGGCCGCAATCATGGTCGCCACCCAATGCAGAGTTCGTGACCTGAGTCAATTTTTATGACATTTTTGTTCGTGACCCAATTTGGTTGTGAACTGAGGCATTCATGAGCCAAGGTACCACTGTACCATGAAATGGTGCCTTCTTTTATGCCTTTCCAATGTTCCCCCCAATCACAAGAATCATCACAAAGATGAAAACCAATCATACTGAAGCCATCTTCCTCACCCCATGGTGGTCGAGACAACTGTGGTTCCCATCACTTCTGCACCTTTCCAACAATATCTACAAACATCTACCTCAAATACCAGATTTGCTGACTCAAGCTCATGGGAGCATCGTTGACCCCAATGTTCATACCCTTCGATTAACCACATAGTTAATCCTGTGATGGTGCTTTTGACTTCCTGACTTCAGTTTCAATGCCTCAGTATATTCAACCTGAAATGACTTCCATTCCATCAAGCCACTAAGCTCCAACCTATACCATGCTCTCTGTACTGTCCCCGACACTTCACTCCATTCTGATGACATCTACCTCCACTCTGTCAGCATCTACCTCTGTCCAGATCAGCTTGGATCTGACAGGATTGTATCCAACAACTCCAAACCAAAGTTCACATGATTTAAGCTTGCAAACCATAGATTTTGCTCACAATTACCTCATGACAAGTACATTAGACTTGGACCCTGGGATCCAGCAGATTCTCATGGCTTGCCCTTAAACCTAACACAAGAAAATCCTATCTTGCCAAATGGGCAAAGTTCAAACACTCCATTCATTTGATCCTCTTCTGTATTGGTTTCAAACATTTTGCAATTCTTGCACTCATTGCATGTCGCTGGACTAAATCCCACATTAGTAAGGGTATATTTGTTAGCGATATCTGCCTTCCACAGTCCAATTGAGGGACATACTGTCTTCTCTCACTCCCTATCTAGTCAATTTATGAAAGGACTGAAGAACCTGCATCCTCCAATCCTTCCTGTAGTTCTACCCTGAAGCATCTCCATGGTGTTACACACGCTAATGAAGCCTCCGTTTGAACCTCTAGCTACTGTTGATCTCTGACTGCTGTCTTGGAAGGTCTCCTTCCCAGTGACCATCACCTTGGAGCAGAGGGCAAGTGAAGTCTGCACACTATGGGTGGACCCTCCGCATCTAACATTTCATAGGGATGAAGTTGTTTTATGAACTGACCTGTCATTTCTACCTAAGGTCTCTTCATCCTTTCAGATTAACCAGAGGATAGTCCTACCAGCCTTCTTCCCTTCCCCCTCAACTGACATTGAGAGGGCTCTGCACATCCAGCCAAGCACTGTCATTCTATCAGTCCTGAACAGAGAACATTTGCAAGATGAAACATCTCTTCATGAAATATGTGGACCACTCAAAAGGGGACTCTGTCGGACCTCAGTGATTAGCCCATTGGATCGTTGGGATCATCAAACTGGCATATAAACTTTCCTCTTTAGACCTATCAGACAGTCTGGAAGCACATTCTACAAGGGCTATATGCACTTCTGCTGCCCTCCATGCAGGACTCCCGATTGAAGAACTGTGCAAAGCAGCAACATGGTCAACAACGTCAACCTTTATCAGACATTACAAACTGGACATTAGAGCAAGGAAAAACTGGTCCTATTGAAGAGCAGTACTGTCCTCCATGCTGCAATAACTGGGACATCCATATATTATTCCTTTAAAGGTTTATGAACTCAACAAAAGAGGACAATTAATGGACAATATTTATAGAGTTCCAGATGTGTGTGTGTGTGTGTGTGTGTGTGTGTGTGTGTGAAATCTGTGTTTATACTGATGTTAATCATGTGTATTGGCTGACAGATTGGTACCAATTCAGCAGGATGACATGTATGCTAACTATATTCCTAAACGACACCTCCCACCACCAGTGAGAGATGCTTACTAGTCACCAATATGTGTGATGTACAGAGACCATGACAAAGAAATGCAGGTTGCATACCTGTAACTGTTGTTCTTCAAGTGGTCATCTGTGCATTCACACAACCCACCCACTAGCCTCACGTTGGTGTTGGTGATTACACATACAGAGTAGATTGCTGTTTTTTGATTTAATAATTAGGAAGCTAGCAGACCAAACACACTCATTGTAAACATCGGTCTCAAGTAGAACTGACAAAACTGCAGGAGCCCACCTTTTCTATAAGGGGCAGGATCTGTGGAAAGTTCTACACTAAGCTAGAAAAATTTTCCCAAACAGGCACTGCACAGGTACAGCACCCATCTGTGTGAATTAACAGGTGACCACTCAAAGAACTACAGTTACAGGTATGCAACCTGCATATTCCCACCAACCCTAAAATCCCATGCTATCTTTCAGGTTCAGTAACCACTTTGGTTAAGAGGGGAAACCTAGACATTCATTCCTTATATAGGCTACCTTGATTTCCTTGAAAGGAAAAAAGGTAGGATATAATAATAAATAAAATGTAATAATTCTTAATCAGCAATCCCCCAAATTTAATACATAGAGAGATACACAAAATGTACAACTGTGCCAAGAAAATATTATCAAATATAAAAAGTTGTATTTTAACTAACATTGCAGTTTCCAAAGAATTATGTGCTCCTGTCTAGAACAATGTTAAAATGTCTTAGTAGTCATATAATATGTTATCATATCATATCAAATTATCCCATTGTGTTAAAATCTGTTATATTCTTCGTTGTGGCCTCTGTGTATCACGCATATGGGTGCTGCACCTGCGCAGTGCCTAGGCCGGAAAGATTGAAAGCTAACGGTTTTTGGTGGGAAAAACTCCCCTCCTCTCCCCCTCCACAGTATATATACAGCGGAGTGTCCGCCATTTTGTTCAGTCTTTGCGACCACTGTTCACTGTGCCTTGTGCCTGTTCATCTTTGACCTCAGTATTTGCTATTTTATTCTTATTGTTCTTGTTGCTCTTCGTTACTGTTACTCCAAGTTATTACTTCTTTGTTATTTCTTCTCCCTTTTTTCTTCATCTTTACTAAAAAAAAAAACAACAACAACAAAAACAAAATATTATCTTATCCCTCTTTACTATCCTGTTTCTTCTCTTTCTACGATGGCGCAGCAGGCGGCTTTCCGCAAATGTGCGGAATGTGGGTCCAAAATGTTCCCGGCAGACCCTCATGATTTGTACCGCCTCGGCGAGGGGCACAGGACAGATAAGTGCTACCATTGCCTTGCTTTTACCAAGCAGGCCCACAAGAATAGGGAGAATCGCTTGCGAAAACTCCTATGGGATCAAGTGCTGATGCAGTCGGACCAGCCCACTACAAAGCCTGGACCTGCTCGTGCTCCATCTGCCAAGCGCCCAGCTTCTGCCTCGACTGCATCCGGCCAGCAATCGGCTACTGCTTCAGCCACGCCTGGCCAACGCCCTACGACCATGCCGCCCATGCCTCAGCCGCACCCATCGGATGATGGAAATTCACCCTCCAGGGCCCAACAATCCCCCTCTCCTCCGCATAAACAGCAGGAAAAGAGGAAGCATGGAGGGTCGGATCACTCGTCTTCCCACAAAAAGGCGAAGAAAAATAAAGCGGCCAAAATGGCTCATAAGCCTAAGAGGCATCGGGATTCAGGTTCATCAGCTCCATCGATCCCGATGGCGGCATCAGTACCAACACCATTGTTACCAATGCTACAGGCGGCAATGCAGTTTACCCCACCAGGATCTCCAGTACAACCTGCTCCATCTCAACGGATGGAGAGATTCAAGACTCCCCTCCCATGACTCGATCACTGACTTCAATGCCTCCGACTAGAGCTCGGGATCCATCTTCTGCCTCTCCACCACCACCTTGATCCCGTATGGATGAAAGACATGCGGAGGGATGGTTCCGGCTGTATTATGATTATCCATCCAGCTGGGGTGATTACCACTCCCTTGGATTTCATACCCATCGAAGAGATGGTTCACTGCCTTCCGCCCACGAGGATATGCCGTCCACCTCAAGACATGCAGAACCTGAACGTCCCACCTCACTGGGGAGTTCTTCCTCAGACCTGTACCATCTCGGGCCTGACTCCGAGGCGGACTCCACCTCCCCTGATATGGCGATAACATCTCAGGGCCCAGCATCACCAGATGGGCCCCACATCTCTTTCGAAGAGCTGATGTCTAGACTTGTTCGGTCGCTTGAGATCGAGGCACAACACCAGCCAGATCTGAGCACTAACAAGTTCTATGACATTGTCAGGTGAGAGCAGTCACCTGCAATCGTCCTGCTGCTAATTACAATGCTGCGGCAGGCAGTGACTCAGCCGTGGGACCTACCCTCGCAGACACAGCCCACCATATGAAGATATGAGTCTATGTATCGCGTCCGGGAGGGCGACATACCCTTTTTGCTCCACCACCCCAAGCCAAATTCCATAGTCATGGAATCATCTCAAGGCAGAGAATCCAGGGGACATACCACCCCCCGGGATAAAGAAGGGCGCAAAATTGATACCTTGGCACGCCGGGTCTACACGGCCGCTGGACTCGGCCTTCGTATGTCCAATTACGAAGCCACCTTGGCCAGGTATCAGTTTTTTATTATGCAAAGGCTAAACAACGTCGTTGCCTCCCTGCCAGAACAATGGGATGTGGCTAGGACCTTCATCAAAGAGGGTATGCAGATGGCCATCCAACAATTGTCCACAGCTTGCCACCATGTGGATACAGATTTGAGAGCTCTAGTCGGGGCCATTTCGCTGCGGAGGCACGCCTGGCTGAGGAATTGTAACTTTCCTGATGAGATGAAAAGGCGCATAGAAGAAATGCCCTTTGATGGCTCCAGTCTTTTCCATTCTTGAATGGACCATAAACTCAAAGCCATACATGAGTCCCGCATGACGGCAAGAAGGATGGTACTGCCAGGACAGCAAAAACGTAAGTGGGCTTGGTTGCGTCCATCTTACCAGTACCAACCTCCGCAGAGACAATACCAGCAGCAGCAACAATGCAGAAGGCAACAACCCCACCAGTGTTTTCAACAGGGTCGTTGTCGCTTTGAAAATGAAAAGTGTCAACGCTGATGGGATGGGTGAACCTCTCCTCCACCTCAATACCCACCTTTCCCTCTCCCTTCTGGGGAACGGCTGCAAGACCGATTCCCCATCTGGGAGTCCATCACATCTGATCGGTAGGTCTTATCCATCATCCAGCTCGGATACAGAATAGAATTCGAAACCGTCCTGCCGTCGAGCCTGAATCGCTTTACACCGCGATCCCCGATATTAGTGGACGAAGTACATCAACTGCTTCGTAAGGGCACGATTCAACGACTCTTCAATTCCGAGGGGCTTCACGGATTCTATTCTAGATATTTTATGGTCCCTAAACGGGATGGTGGTCTTCGTCCAATCTTGGACCTCCAAAATATCAACAAATTTATCAAACCAAAGAAATTTCGGATGACTACCCTTCAAAATATCTTGCCGCTGCTGAGGAGAGAGGATTGGTTTACCTCATTGGATCTGAAAGATGCTTACTTCCACATTTTGATCCATCCGTGTCATAGACGTCTTCTACGTTTCACCATCAGGACTGACTTATACGAATTCAATGTCCTCCTGTTTGGCTTAGCTACCGCTCCAAGGGTCTTCACGAAATGTATGGCCCCAGTGTGCACACACCTATGGCTCCAGGGCACCCAGGTGTACCCTTACCTGGATGACTGGCTGATAGTCTGACAGACCTGTGATAGTTTTCTGTCGGCTGTCAAGGTGACTTGTGCGTTATTGGACGATTTAGGACTATGCATTAACCGTGAAAAATCGTCTCTTGTTCCTATACAGGTGATAGACTTCATCAGAGCTTGTCTCAATTCCACAGTAGCGAAAGCTTTCCTCCCTCCAGCTCGTCACGACAGCCTCCTCTCCTGTATTTCTCAGATCCTACAGGACAAAGTCGTCCCAGCGCTCTCAATTCAGAGACTTTTGGGCCACATGGCTGCATCCGTTGCCATTCTCCCACACACCAGACTGCGGTTACGTCCTCTTCAACTCTGGTTCAACAAAAACTTCCGTCCGCAACGAGATTTCTCTGACAAACCAATCCGAGTACCCCGAGCTGTTCTACAGACATTAACTTGGTGGACTATCTGTACCAATTTAGATGTGGGTACCCCGTTTCAGGCCCCCCACCCAACGCTGACTCTGTATACCTATGCCTTGTTGATCGGGTGGGGTGCGGTATGCACGGGACTTCGGTCCCAGGTCATGTGGACAGGAGTCATCGAGACACATCATCTACCTCAAACTCTTAGCAATTTTCAAAGCACTTCGATCTTTTGAGGACACTGTTCGTCAACAAGTTGTCCAGATCACATCCGACAGCATAGTTGCGGTGTTTTATATAAACAAGCAGGGCGGAACAAAATCCGTTGCCTTAGCTCGTCTGTCCATGGACATTTAGGAATGGTGCATCCGGAGGGGTATAACTCTTTTAGCAGTCCATCTTGCCGGGACCAACAACGAAGAAGCTGACATTCTGAGCAGGCATATGTCGATGACCCATGAGTGGGAATTAAACCGCCAGGTCTGCAGCCAGCTCTTTCAACTTTGGGGACATTTGAACATAGACCTGTTTGCTACCCACAAGAAGAGGGTATGCAACACATTCTGTTCCAGGGCGGGAATAGGACCGGGATGGATGGGAGATGCCCTTATGATCCCTTGGACAAATATCAGAATTTATGCATTTCCGCCTATTCCGCTACTAACGAAAGTCTTCTCAAAGGTCGTACATGATGGTGCCGCAGGAATACTGATAACACCTTGGTGTCCTCGTCAAGCGTGGTTCTCCACCCTCCTTCGGATTTCGGACAACACCTTTCTTCGCCTCCCGGCAAGATCTGATCTCATAACTCAACAAGGCAGTGCTGTCCATCACCTGGACCTGCCCTCGTTGAACCTCACAGCGTGGCGAGTTCATTGACTAACAATACTGCTTCAGTCCCAAGGCCTACTAGGTCACTCGGTACTTCAACTCACGAGCCCGTTGACTTCCTTAATTCCTCAGTACCGATAGATGTATCATCGGGACCGAGCTGTGTAGACCCAGATGTTCAAAGGATTATCGAGTCTGTGCTAAGACCAATAACACAAAAGTCTTACGCAGCGAATTGGTGTCGCTTCTTATCTTTTGCAGAATCACGTTCATTTTTTCCAGCGACAGCCTCAGTAGAAAATATCCTTCAGTTTCTCTTACAGTTATATTGCTCGGGACTTAAACCTTCATCCATTAAAGTTTATGCAGCAGCTGTATCACATTACTGTGGTATGATACAGGGATCGTTGGTGTTTTCACAACCTCTTGTAAAGAGGTTTCTTAAAGGACTGCAAAATCTTCACCCTTCTGTTCGACCAGTCATGCCTACATGGAGCCTTTCAGTTGTTCTTCAAGCACTTACAAAATCTCCATTCGAACCCTTAGCGACTGTTGATTTACGTCTTGTGTCATGGAAAATGGCTTTTCTTGTTGCAGTTACATCAGCTTGCAGAGCCAGTGAACTTTGTGCTCTTCGAATAGACCCACCTTATCTTAACTTTCATAAGGAGAAGGTGGTTTTGAGAATGGATTCTACATTTTTGCCCAAGGTGGCCACACCATTCCACCTGAATCAAGAGATTGTCTTACCTGCCTTCTTCCTGTCACCATCGAACCCGATCGAAAGATCCTTGCATACTCTAGATGTGCGACGATGCTTGGCCTTTTACAGATCGCGCCCAGAGTCTCTTTGGCGTTCCAATAGACTATTTGTGAAGTATTCTGAACAAGACCAAGGATTACCTGTCATCTCAGAGAGTATCGAAATGGATAGTTCAAACCATCGTATTGGCGTACCAACTTGCGAAGATTGACTTACCTGTTTTCCCGAGGGGTCACTCTACTAGGGCAGTAGCAGCTTCCTCTGCATTTGCCGCGGGAATCCTGATCCAAGAGGTCTGCAAAGCTGCGACTTGGTCTACTCCGTGTACTTTCACCAAGCACTACCGTCTTGATGTGCGTGCCAGAAGAGACTGTTCCTTCGGGAGGGCCGTTCTCTCTGCTGTTCTTCAATGATGACACCGCCCTCCACCAACTTTGGTAAGCTTGCTACTCACCCATATGTGTGATGCACAGAGACCACGACAAAGAAAAGCAGGTTGCTTACCTGTAACTGATGTTCTTCGAGTGGCCATCTGTGCATTCACACAACCCACCCGCCGGCCCCGCTCGGTGTCGGTGAGTGGATCTCTTCATTGGTACCATATTCTTATATCCATGGTACCCATGATACTTGCTGTAATGGTTTTCTCTCCCTTAAGGGGGCAAACGATCGGTCTTCCAAGACTGAACAAAATGGCGGACACTCTGCTCTATATATACTGTGGAGGGGGAGGGGAGCGGAGTTTTTCCCGCCAAAAACCATTAGCTTTCAATCTTTCCAGCCTAGGCACTGTGCAGGCACAGCACCCATATGTGTGAATGCACAGTTGGCCACTTGAAGAACATCAGTTACAGGTAAGCAACCTGCTTTTTTCAGAAGATCCCTACTAAAATCAAGTTACTGTGGTGTCAGGTCTTCTATAGTGAAAAAGAATCATTTGATCTGGCATATTCCACTGCATGTTTCAGTTCTGTCCAGTGCTTTGCAGGATATGTCATCAAGGTTGCAATTAACAACCTTTCACAAAATGTGTGTGATAAATCACTATAAAACACAGCACTGATAATGGGAAGATTCTGGGAGTTTGCCCAGTTGTGCTTGTCCTGGTGTTTTCTGAAATGATGCCTCTGGTGTTAACATGAAATTAAAATCTCTTTGCATTTATCATGTACTAAAATATGTGGCACCCAGATGGTAAAATAATTTGTTTTGTCATGTAAGATTATTTTCAATTAACCACATTCAGCACTATTCACATTTTTCCCTAGTTCCTAAATCATTTCCACTTTCTACACCCTCTGAGTCTATTTTATTTCAGATGAGAAATTATAGCTGGGACAGTTGAGCATAGTTTTTTCAAATTCGTTATAAACATGAGTGAAAATAAGTATATATGAAAATAATTTACCTTTAACATTTTCTATGCTTCCTATCTAACCCAATTAATCTAATTTTATCTAATGATTATTTTCTAAAACATATATTTTTAAAATATAAAGTGTTTATATTTTCTTTCTTTGAACATGTGTGCATTACTGTCAGGAGCTAGGCTTGCAGAATCAGTCCTAAGGCCTCCTGGACTTCTCATTTTACTGGCAAGTGCCATCTGGGAGCCCTGCAGAAAGAGCTATGTAGGAGGAGCTTCCCTCCAGAACTGGCCTCAGCAACACAGGTTCTCCTGCTTCCTTGCTCTGTCTCCTGCCTTGCTGTGTTACCTCGGCAGCACAGGTCCTCCTGTTTGCTGCTGTGCCTGCATTCTGCCTGACTGTTCCTGCTCCTTGTTCCTGCCATGTCTGCTGCATCTATCCATGTCTTCTGCCCTGCCATGTCACCTCAGCAACACATATTTTCCTGTTTGCTGCTGTGCCTGCATCCTGCCCAATGGCTCTTGCTCCTGGTTCCTGCCTTTCCATGTTACCTTGCTGTTGTGTCTGCCTCTTTTCTGACCTGCCTTGCCATGTTGCCTCAGTATTGCAGGGCTTCCTGCAAGCTGTGTTTCAGCTCCTGTATCTTGCCTGACCCAAGCTGCATCTGGTTGCTGTTGTCTCATGTATCCTGCCATGCTGTGTCTCCTACCAAGGTACCTGCACCTCTGTTTGTCCTTCTGGTTTTCAGCCCTTGACTTGTCCCTGACCACATCCTTGTTCTACCCTTATGCATTCTTCTGGTTCCTGACCTCAACCTGTACCATGACTATGAACTGGACTTCATGTTAAACCCTGTCTTTGGACTCTGTCTTGCCTTTAGTTAGAAACATAGAAACAGAGCGAGTAAGAAAGGGTCTCCTGGGCCATCTAGTCTGACCTCCAGCACCAGCCGCCTCTGCTCCCTTGCTCTTGTCTTGCTTTGCCTTTGGCTGTCCATGTCTTTGCCCTGGACTGACAGTTACCGTAATATTCCTTCTTTGCAGGAAACCCCTATCTTCATTCATTAGAGGTGGCACAGCTGTGATAAGACTGTCTTTTTTCATAGGAAGCCACCACAGTGGCTGCAGTAAATCTGTGCCAGCATATGAGACACAGAGGGAATAAAGTTACTAAAAGCTGAAATTGTATATTAGGAAATGAGCTTTGGGGATCAAGGTCACACAAACTGCTGCTGTATCTTTGTTTAATTATCATCTGGAGCCACTTGCAGGCACAAAAATATAGTTCTCTGCAGAAGCTACATCATTTTGATCTGAGACAGATGTAATTCTGGCTCCCTCAAAAGCCTGGTTTGCCCATCAGGTACCTGGTACCTTGGTATATGTCCAACCTGCTGCTAGTGCAGGACACCAAGTTAAATTATCCATCTCAGATGACTGTCCAGTTGCATCTTGAATGCCTCTAGTGTGAGAGAGCCCTAGCCTCCTAGGTAATTGGTTCCATTATCGTACAGCACTAATAGTCAGGAAATTTTTCCTGATGTCTAGTCAAAAATTGTTTTCCTGCAACCTGAGTCCATTATTCTGTGTCCTGCACTCTGGGATGATCGAGAAAATATCCCAGCCTTCCTCTTTGTGACTGCCCCTCAAGTGCTTACAGAGTATTATCGTATCTCTCCTCTTCTCTGGGCTAAACATAGAATCATAGAATAGTAGAGTTGGGGCCAGGAAGGGCATCGGGTCCAACCGCTTGCTGTTGCCTGGCATTCCCAGCTCCTTCAATCTCTCCTCATAGGGCTTTGTTTCCAGTTCCTGGATCATCCTTGCTGCCCTTCTCTGAATCCTTTCTAGCTTGTCTGCATCTTTCTTAAGCAGTGGTGCCCAGAATGGAACACAGTACTCCAGATGAGGTCTGATCAGGGAATTAGTATTTCATGGGATTTGGAAGTGATAGTTCTATTAATGCAGCCTAAAATAGCATTTGCCCGTTTTGCAGCTACATCACATTGTTGACTCATATTCAGCTTGTGATCTGCAACAATTCGAAGATCCTTCTTACTTGCAGTATTACTGAGCCAAGTATTCCCCGTCTTGTAGCACTGCAGTGGCTTTTTCCCCCTAGGTGCAGAACTTGGCACTTCTCCCTATGGAATTTCATTCTATTGTTGTCATCCCAGTGTTCTAACTTCTCAAGATCACCTTGAATCTTATTTTTGTCCTCTAGGATATTAGCTATCCCACCCAGTTTTGTCATCTGCACATCTTATAATCATTCCCTGCACTTCCACATTGAAAATATTAATAAATTTGTATTATTATTTAATAGAAATGTTGAAGAGCACTGGGCCCAGGACTGAACCCTATGGCATGCCACTTGTTACCCCTCCCCAGTATAAGAAGGTGCCACTGATGACATTCTTTGAGTCCATTTCTGTAGCCAATTATGGATCCACCTATTAGCTCTTCCATCTAGTCCAGTTTTTACTAGTTTGCTAATCAGGATATTATGAGGCACTTTGTCAAGAAATTTTACTAAATTGCTAATGTCAAGATATATTATGTCCATAGCATTTCCATAGTCCATCAAAGAGATTACCCAGTCCAAAAAGAGGAAGGAAGGAATCTGATTACTCTGGCAGGATTTGTTAAAACCAAATCCATGTTGGCTTCTAGTTTTCAAGGTGTTGCAGACTGACTGCTTTATAATCTGCACCAGAATATTCCTAGGGACTTACTTCAGACAGACTGTTCTGTGGTTGCCTGGTTCTTCTTCTTTTCTTTTCTTTTCTTTTCTTTTCTTTTCTTGAAATGGGGAAAACATTAGTCCTTTTCCAGTCATCTGGCATTTCCCCTGTCCTCCATGTTTTCTCAAAGATAACAGACAGTGGATCTGAGAGTTCTTCCACCAGTTCCTTTATGACTCTAGGATGGAGTTCATTGGGCTCTGGAGATTTGAACTTGTTCAGCACAACTAGATTATCCTTGACAGTTTGCTTATCAAACTTGACCTGCAATCCCATTCCTTCAGCTTGTATTTCCCCTTCATAAGGAAGATCATAGTTCTTCTTTCAGGAAAAGACTGAGCCAAAGCAGGAATTGATTGGATGAGCTGCAGTTTTCTCCCATAACCTTCAACAGGTAGTTATTCTCATAGGAAGTGTGTTGCAGCCTGAGGGAAGCAAGGAGCACCACTGGTACCTTCCAAGATGCTTTTTGAGGAATTCCCATGAACTTGCTGGTTTAAGCCATAACTCTGAGGATTATAAACAAATAAATGAATAATGGTTTGTGTTTCTTTCCATATAGGGATGGATCCTGTCTCTGTAACCTTGGAAGAAAATAATGAGAGTCAAACTGAGATCTGTCAGAGCAAGGTCTGCTCACACAGGTGAGAGGGGACAGCTACAGTGAGTGAAACTGCAGAGCTAAATTTGGTGGAAACCATGCCACCATCTTACCATACTGAAGGGAGTAAAGTGAAGCAGTAATTAATCCACACAGGAATACAGTGACTGTATTTGTATGTAACATCATATGAGTGAGTCTTAGGTTCCTACACTCACTCCACCCCTCATGTCCTCTTCTGCAGCTATAAAATGGAGGCTGGAGACACAGTTTGTTGTGTGTTTCCCTTAATAACCTTTAATTTTAACTACAGTTAAACACCTAATCTTAACTGCAGTTAAAATTAACTAACTGTAAACTATATTTTGTTCAAATAAATTTTAGCTCAGAATAGCCACAGTTATGCATTCAGATGTAGAAACAAAATGTGGTTAGTGGAAAATGGAAATAGATGCTTCTGAGTTGCCAATTCTGAATGATGAGGTTGATTGATACACTTTTTCTAGGTTCTTTTTCCTTGTCCTTTAGGTACATTTGTTTGAATGATTGGGAAGAAGTTACTGATGATGTTGCCTACATTTGCAACATGCCATGAATTCATTTTTCTTACCTACCCCATTTTTGCCAAAGCTTAGTGACAGTACTCAGACCTAATGTTTGGACAACAGGCTCTGCAGAGAATATCCTCTAATCTGGCCAAAAGGCTCAAACCTTTGAATACCTGTGTGGTGATTTCTTAGGCAAAAGCTAAACTCTGCTTCACTGAACACTCCTCAGCATACATGAAGACACAATCTAGTACCACCACAATAAACCACAGGGAGCTGGCTTTGCTTTAATCAGTCATTTGTCTTTGGTCTCCTCCTGTGCTTCCTTTGACTGCAAGTGACATTTGATCCCCAGGGGATCAATGTTCAGACAGTGTCCTTGTTTCTCACTCTATAAATTACCCAGCCAGTGGAACCAGCTGTACAGCTCTAAAACTAAATTTGTTTATGAGAGAAGAGAGTGAACACACAGCTTTACAGCCAGTAGCATACAAGGGGAAGCCTGAGACCAATTTATAAATGTGCCAAATGAAATGTAACGCTGACAAATGTTTAGCTATATACTCATGAAAAACATACATAAAAATTGAATAAATGGATTTGGACTGTGACAGGAGTTGGTTAAAAAGAACTTGAAGGACTAATGAAAATGCAGCGACTGAGTCACCGATACTGGCAAGCTGCCTTCACACTTCTTGTCAACCTTTGGGTCTTAGGTTAGTGAGAACCCTTCCCCAACCTCTAGCTTCGGACATTCAGAGGAGGAAAAAAAAATAATGTTTTATGAAAGTGAAATCATCAAACGACAGGCCCACAACCTTTTTTTTTAAATGATAACATCTGACCTTGGCTTATTACTCTGATTTGTTCACTGGCACAAACCTAGAGTCCTGTTTGGACATAACAAGAAATGCTAGCAACCTAGAGCTTTGCAGCAAAACCAGTGCACAATGCAAGGGAGGGAGGTGAAGAGGACAAAGGTTCTGCACTCCCTGCTGGCTTCATAACCCATCATTTATGAAGCCAGTGATGAACATCAGAACCTATGCGGGTCAGCTCATCTCAATTCCTGATCTGTAGAATAGAAACAATGGCAGGAAATCTGAGAAGAATTATGCTGCAGTTCACACACTTAAAGTGCTTTGTCAATGTTAGTAGACAGTATCCATTATTACCAAAATAGTCCTTCCAGTGTTGGCAGAGGACACATTTATGATAGTTTAGCATTTTAGGTCTCAACTCCTGCCATGGATAATGCCCAGTTCTGTGCAATTGGCAAAACAGTTATCTGATTATTAATTGTATTTGCAGCTGAAATAGATTGATGAATTCCAGCATCTCCTCTATTTTTTTCCTTGCAGAGTACAGACATATGATTGTGGAGAAAGAGCAGCTGATTGGTTTTCAGAATTTCTTGGCCGGCAGTGCCGCCTGATCAGGCAGAGTTCAGACTTCAAAAGAAATGCTAATAAGAAAGATAAAAAAGGTATATATTTTGCATGGGTGTTAGGGAGTGGATTAAAAACATAGAAACAGAGGAAGTCAGAAGGGGTCTCCCGGGCCATCTAGTCTGACCCCCGGCACCAGCCGGCTCCGCTCACGACATGCCCACCATGTGGATGTCCAGCCTGTCCTTGAACACCCGCACCGATGGGGACTCAACGATCTCTCGTGGAAGCCCATTCCACACCCTCGGGGTCCTGACTGTCAGGAAGTGCTTCCTGGCATCCAAATGGAACCTTGGCTCCCTGAGCTTTGCTCCATTGGAGCGTGTCCTGCCTTCCTCTGCAGGGGAGAACAGGTCTCTACCCATCTCCATGTGACATCCCCTCACATACCTGTATGTCACCAACATATCCCCTCTGAGTCTCCTCCAGGCTGAAGAGACCCAGTTCCCTCAGTCTTGCCTCATACGGTATCCCTGCAAACCAGCAACCAACCTTGTGGCCCTACGCTGCACTGACTTCAACCTGGCTATATCCTTTCTGTAATGAGGGGCCCAAAACTGAACACAATACTCCAATTGCGGGCGCACCAGAGTCGTGTAGAGTGGTAGTAATACCTCTCTTGATCTAGAAGCCACACTTCTGGCTATGCAGCCAAGGGTGGCGTTCGTCCTCTTGACCACCGCATCACACTGCTGACTCATGTTTAGCCTGCAGTCAACCAGTACTCCAGGGTCCCTTTCACAAGTGCTGCTCTCCAGCCACTTGTCACCTAACATGTACCTAACAGCTAACAGCTAACAGCTATTCCTATGCCCCAAGTGCAAGGCCTTGCACTTATCCACATTGAATGCCATCCTGTTGTCTCCTGCCCACTTCCATAGTCTGTCCAGATCCTTTTGGATCTGGAGTACCTGCTCCTCAGTTGTGGCCACTGCTACAGTTTTAGTGTCTGCGAATTTGATCAGCAGACTGTTCACCCCTTCTTCCATGTCGTTAATGAAAAGATAAACAGGATCGGCCCCAGGACAGAGCCCTGGGGGACCCCGCTTGTTACTGACCGCCATCCCAATGATTCCCCGCTAATGGTTACCTTCTGCTTTCGGTCAGTCAACCATGCCCTAATCCACCGGACAGCGCTTTGGTGTATCCCAAAACTCTTCAGTTTCTCCACCAGGATATCATGAGGCACTTTGTCAAAGGCCTTGCTGAAATCCAGGTAAACCACATCCACTGCATCCCCTCCATCTAGCCATCTCGAAACCTTGTCATGGAATTCCACAAGGTTTGTCTGGCAGGACCTGTTTTTGCGGAAGCCTTGTTGTGTGGCTGTCAGCCTCCCTTCCCTATCTAGCATCACTAGATCTCTCTCTTCCTATTTACATGCTGAAAGAAGCCCTTTTTGTTGCTCTTGATATTCTTGGCAAGTCTCAGCTCGTAATCAGCCTTAGCCTTGTGAAGAATCCTTCTGCAACGAGCCTCCACCTCCTGTTATACCCTTTTGTCTATTTCCCCCAGTACCCATTTCCTACAGAGGTTCCTCTTTCGTCTAATCCTTTTAACCACCTCCTTTTGCATCTATGGCAGCACTCTCCTCTGCCTCCCCACCTTACTGACTAGTGGTATCGTCAAGGCTTGTGCCTCCAAAACCTCCCTTTTGAGTGCTATCCACCCCTCCTCAACTCGCTTACCTTCCAGTAACCTATCCCAGGAGACTTTCCCCAGTCTGGCCTTCAGTTGGCCAAAGTTTGCCCTCTTGAAGTCCCAGCTTCTAGTGCTCGACCTGCTGAACGTCCCCAGTCCCCTGATCTCAAAGCAAAGGATGGAGTGATCACTCACATCCAGAGCTCCCCTTATCTGTACTTCATCTGTCAGCTCCTCCCTATTGGTCAAGACCAAGTCAAGGATGTTTCCCCCCCTCGTCACCTCTCGGACCCTCTGTTTGAAAAACTCTCCCTCTATAGCTTCTAGGAAGTGACATGACCTGGCTGTCACCACCGAGTGAGTCTCCCAAGTAATATCCGGGAGACTGAAATCTCCCATAATTACTGTGTCTCTCCCCTGAGATATCCTTAGAATCTGTCAGGACATCATCCAGGGTCTCAGGATGACCTGGAGGGTGATAACATACCCCCACTGTCAGGTCTCTTTCCCTGTCAAAACCCCTAAGTTTCACCCAGACTACCTCTACCGAATCCCCATCTGTGCTGCATTCTATCTCACTGCATCCTATCCCTTCCCTGATGTATAAAGCCACGCCCCCACCTCTCTTTCCCTTCCTGTCCTTTCTAAAAAGGTGATACCCTTCTATGTTCACATTCCAGACTTGCCTTTCATCCCGCCAAGTTTCTGTGATTCCCACCAGATCATACCCTCCTATTCCCAGGAGAGCTTCAAGCTCTTCCTGCTTATTACCCATGCTCCTAGCATTGGTGTACATGCACCTCAACTCCTTCCCAGCGCTTCCTTTCCTTAGAGTTCCCAGCCTTCTCCTCCCTCCCATCCTCCCTGATACCTGACCCCTCTCTGTAGGAGTCCTGTCAGTCCCTGCAGTATCTCTAAATCCCTGCTCCCAGAGCCCTGATCCTCCCCCCACACTTGTCCAGTGCAGACACGTTACTGGGGGACCTGAACCCGCCCCCCCTGGCTCAGTTTAAAGTCTTCCGGACGAAGCTCACTAGAGCATCTCCAAAGGACCTTTTCCCCATCCTCGTGAGGTGTAACCCTTGCCAGAAGTCCATTGGCAAGAAACCGAGTGCAGTGGTCGAGGAACCTGAAGCTTTCCTTTTGGCACCACACCCTAAGCCAGTCGTTCACCTTGGAGGCCCTCCTGTCCCTTCCTGGCCCAAACCCTCAGACAGGTAAGATTGACGAGATGGCCACTTGGTCCTTCAGCTCCCTGAGTTTCTTCCCCAAGGCCTCAAAGTCCTTGGTGGTCCCAACCACACCCTGCCTGGCCACATCGTTTGTGCCCACATGGATCACCAGGAGCGGCTGGGGACCCCAGAGCGAACAAGACGCTCCACTCTGTCCTTCACATGCCGGATGTGTGCGCCCGGCAGGCAGCAAACCTCCCTTGTCTCCAGGTTGGGGCGGCACACTGCCACCTCAGTGCCCCTCAGCAGGGAGTCCCCAACAACAATCACCTGCCTCCGTACCTTCCTGGTGCTAGTGGGCAGCCGTGCCCTGGCCCTCGCCTCTCCCGCAGCGGCCCCCTTGCCGCCTGATGTACCAGGCTGGGGGTCCTGCTGGTCCCCTGAGGCCTCATCAGCCCCAGCCTCCCCAAGTGGAGAGAACCTGTTTCCCAGCTCCAGATTGGTGCCAGGAGAAGGAGGAGGCCGTGCTGGCCTCCTCTTCCTGTGGGTGACATACCTCCATGTCTCTGCAGCTGCTCCTCCCGTGGTCTTTCCCTCAACCCACTGTCCAGAGTGGGGCTGCTCCAGGGGGGCCTGGAGAGCTCTCTCGGCCCTCAGGCACCTCACCTCCTCTTCTAGTAGGGTCACCATCTTGCACCAAGGGCAAGTGTATCCCTGCCTCTCCTGGGGGAGAAGGGCGAACATGTCGCAGCTCTCGCAGCGGACAGCAACACCCGTGACTGCTGCCAAGGCCATCTCCTGGTCTGCCATCGGTATCTCTTCCAAGACCTTACCTTGGTCCCCTGCCTTGATTCTCCTGTAGTTCCTCTCACTCGCCCAGTTCTCCCAGACAAAAACCCACTCGCACACACACACAAGGATAAAATAAACTTAAATTGGAAGAAAAACAAAGCAAAGCACAGCACAGCACCAACAAACAAACAAGCAATCAAACCTCTGTGTCTCAGGGAAGGGAGTCTCCGGACAGCCCAGGTCGCAGCCCGGATTGCCTAGCATTGCAAATGTGAAGTGTCAGCATGGCTTACATGTTCTAGTATAGATGAAAATCAAAATTGCAACATTGATATGGGATGCATTGAAATTAGAAAATATCCATACAGTGGGCTGTCTTTATACACACTAGCTTTAAATATGGGACTTAAGAAATAGATCAGTTTTATATTAAGCACGTAATCAAAAGTTTAATTAACACATTATACCTGAAAGGTCCTTGTTACTTCACCATTGATTTGAATGATACATCAGTCTACTAATTGCTCTTGGATTGTTGAAAATAAGCACGTTCTTGCTTGGCCAGTGCCTTGGCAGAAGACCTAAATGAGGAATGCTGAGCCTCCCAAGCATCAGCAGCATACACTATGAAATATTCTTACCAATACTTTCTGAATGGGTCCATCAATAGCATATGAAGACTTATTTCTTTACTCTGGCCTTCCCCTGATTGTTTTCCATCAGACTGTTTTATAGCCGCAAAGGTGTTGTAGGACTTCTTTTGCTGAAATGTTGTGGAACTTCTGTTGCTTTTATTACCACATAGTTTATTATGAATTTTGTTACACACATTATATCATTTTATGGTGCCCTGGGAAGCCTCCTGCTCCAAAAGTCACTCTCTAAGTATTTTGAATAAATGGGATACAAACAGGAACACTGGGGGTCAGAGGAAGAAACAGCATCTGCATAGCAGATTCCTTGCCAATGGGTTTTATGCAGCATTTGCAGCATCGTTTACAGAAAAACTGCCTATTCTTTGTCTTACCACTTTCATTTCACTGAAATGCTTAATGTGAGGCTCCTGGTGCTGCATGAATTTCAGCAGTGGTTGCAGCAAAACATTCCATAGTTTGCCACCTGATCAAGCTGTGAAGCTAAATTTGGCCTTTTTTGATCACTGCTGCAGTTTGCTGCTGAATTGTTTTGCTGGTCCCATTGCCAGAACAACAAATTTGGCCACCCACCACTGCTGGGGGTGGGGTACACAATGAGCTGCTAGAGTTGGGGGCTACAGATTGCATGTTGTACACCCTCAACATTAGCAGATGAGCAATGTGCTTGCCTGGGCTTTCACCTGTCCATGTTTGACCATTGTGTGTGAGTGGCTTGACAAGCAGGGGGCATGCATTTGAGCATGAGACACATGCATGATTGGATATATTTCAGGAGATTCCTCTTCGGAAGTGACCTCACTCTCTCTAGTAAATGAAGCACCATATCTCCTGATAAACAGAACAAGTATTTCACAACTGAGAGATCAAGTTGTTGCAAGGTAAGTCTTCCCTGTTCTGAAATAACACATTTCCTCATTATGACAATGCTTAGCTTTTCTGCGAATGAGACATGGTCAGCCTCCTTTGCATTGTGCATTCCTGTATCCTTCCTTGTGCCCTACACTGTGGTGCCATTCAGGAGATCCTCTGACCCTGCTCTCCATGTCCCAAGGCAAGGTCAATCACTCATTCCCATTTTGCCTAATGGTTTTGTGAGAAGCTGTCCTACTCCTGCCTTTCAAGCACTTTTGGATCTTTAGCTGGAGTTAAGATATTAGGCTTCCCTGCTGCAGTGCATGTGACATATCCTGTAAAGTATCTTTTCCCCACTTTCTTCAGATCTTTCAGAGCCTGAGGTAAATGTATGGCTGCCAGCTTCACACTTCCTACATCTCTCCTTCTAACCTCAGATCCTGTTTCCCATGATCCCAGTCCCCAGCCCTACTCTTTTCCCTTCCCTCCGAAAAGGCAGGGAAAGAAAAATACTCCAAGTGAATTACGAAGGTGGTGCTGACATGAGAGATTTGGATACTAGAACCAAGGGGTACACTTCCTGGAGGATGGACTGCTGGCAAGGGATGAGTTGCACCTCACAAGGCCTGGAAATAATGTGTTTGGCCACAACATGAAGAAGTTTATCAGAGGGCTTTGAACTGAATCCTACACAGGAGGGAGAAGTACAGCTGGGGGTAACAGACAAAGGCTTATGCACGACAAGAAAGAGAGAGCAGCTGTAACAGTGCCCAGAAATAGTCTTCCAAAAAATGTAGCAAGAAAGATTGAGTATAAAGCATGTGGACTTTGATGTCTTATACACTAATGCCTGGAGTATGGGAAACAAGCAGCATGAACTTGAACAGGAGTGTGAATAAGACCTGATAGGTTTAACTGAAACTTGGTCGGATGACTACCATGCCTGGAATTCAACAATTGAAGGATATAACCTGTCAGAGAAGAACAGAAGGAACAGACAAGGAGGCAGAGTCGCACTATATGTTTGAAGATACCTATCTCTGCCCAGAAATACAGGAGGGTGAGCTTAATAGACTCATGAAGAGCATCTGGATTAATATAAATGGAGCAAGGAATAAATGTAACACTGGTTGGAGTCTATTATCCACCACCCAGTCTAGGAGAAGATGAGGATGTAACTTTTGAAAAGTAAATTGCCAGTGTTCCAAGGAGGCATAATGTTGTTGTTATGGGGGACTTCAGTTTCCCCAATATCTGCTTATTTACTTTAATGTATTTAAAGTTTTTCTATGCCAACTATTACTAAAAAAAAGTCTCTGGGCAGCTTACAAGGAACAAAAAAAAACCAAGGAACAAAAACTATAACAGCAATAACGCATAGCACACTGCATCTAAAAATAGTGATTAAAACAAGGCTAAAACCAATTAATTGTTAAAATACTGGAAAAATTAAAAGATCTTTGCCCAACGCTGAAAAAAATAGAGTGGTGGTGCTAGGCGAACCTCTCTGGGGAGCATATTCCACTGTTGAGGTGCCATCACTGAAAAGGCCATGTAACTACCCTCCTGGTTTCCTTCAAAGAGAGTTCCTGGAGAAGGGGCCTCTACCTCCAATCTCAAGGGGTGGACAGCACATAGAGAAGAAGGCACTCCTTCAGGTATCCAGGTCCCAAGCTGTTTAGGGCCTTATAGGATATTACCTTTTGGTACTGTCCATGGGGTTTTCATGGCAAAGATACTGGAGTGGGTTGCCATTTCCTTCTCCAGTGGATCATGTTTTATTAGAGCTCTCTGCTATGTCCTGTCCATCTTGGGTGGCCCCGCACGGCACAGCTCATAGCTTCATTGAGCTATGCAAGCCCCTTCGCCATGACAAGGCAGTAAGGCTGGGCACGGAACCACTGATTGGTTCAAAATTGAGAAAGGAGTTCAGCAAGGCTGTATACTGTCCCCCTGCCTATTTAACTTATATGCAGAGCACGTCATGAGAAAGGCAGGTCTAGATGAATCACCAGTTGGAATTAAGATTGCTGGGAGAAATATCAACAAACTCAGATATGCAGATGATACCACTCTCATGGCAGAAAGTGAAGAGGAACTAAAGAGCCTCTTGATGCGGGTGAAGCAGGAGAGCTTGAAAAGTTGGCTTGAAACTCAACATTAAGAAAACTAAGATCATGGCATCCAGTCCTCTCACTTCCTGGCAAATAGATGGGGAAGAAATGGAGGTAGTGACAGATTTTATTTTCCTGGGCTCCAAGATCACCGCAGATGGGGAGTGCAGCCAAGAAATTACAAGATGCTTGCTCCTGGGGAGGAAAGCTATGGCAAATCTAGATAGCATACTAAAAAGCAGAGACATCACCCTACCAACAAAAGTGCATATAGACAAGGCTATGATTTTCCCAGTTGCAATGTATGGCTGTGAAAGTTGGACCATAAGGAAGGCTGAGCGCCAAAGAATTGAGGCCTTTGAATTGTGGTGCTGGTAGAGACTCCTGCAAGTCCCTTGGACTGCAAGGTGATCAAACCAGTCAGTCCTAGAGGAGATCAACCCTGACTGCTCTTTAGAAGGCCAGATACTGAAGATGAAACTCAAATACTTTGGCCACCTAATGAGAAGGAAGGACTCCCAGGAGAAGAGTCTAATACTGGGAACAATAGATGGCAAAAGAAGAAGGGGACAGCAGAGAATGAGGTGGCTAGATGGCGTCACTGAAGCAGTTGGTGTGAGTTTGAGTGGACTCCGGGGGATGGTGGAGGACAGGAAGACCTGGAGAAATGTTGTCCATGGGGTCGCGATGGGTTGGACACGACTTCATGACTAACAACAACAACAGGATATTACCAACACCTTAAATTAGGCCCAGACTTAATTGGCAGCCAGTGTGATATAGAACTGGCATGATATGGGAATATCTTCGGGTCCCTATTAATAATCTGGTAGCTCTATTCTGGGCCAGTTGAAGTATCTGGACTGCCTTCAAGGGTAGCCCCACGTTGAGCACATTGGAATAGTCCAAACGGGAGGTTATCAGAGCTTGGGCCACCATTGCCAGGCACAGCTCATCCAGGAAGGGACGTAGCTGATGTATCAGCAGAAGCTGAAGGAAAGCACTCCTTGCCGTTGCCAGTACCTGATGCTCTATGGATAAGTCAGGGTCAAGGAGCACTCCCAAGTTGTGTACTTTGTCCTTTAGGGGGAGTACAACCCCTTCCAGAACTGGACGAAAATCACTCATCTGGAAGGCTGAACCACCTACCAACAGGACTTTCGTCTTGTCTGGATTAAGCCTCAATATATTGGCCCTCATCCAGCCCAATATCCCAGCTAGATACCTATGAAGGCTGTGAGGTTCTGAGGCAGCGCCAGAGCTCCATCTGCTGGCCAGAAATCAGAATAGCAGCCTTGGTCTTTGCAGGACTGGGTCCATGGCTAACTGACCACCTGGGCTGTTATCAGCTCCATCTGGGACCCCTGGGGGAAGAGCTATGTAAGAGTCGGCTATTCCCTCCAGATGCTGTCTTAGCAAGAAAGGTCTTTGTGTTGTTGAAGTTCCCTGTGCTTCTGGAGACCCTGTCTTCTGTTCCATTCCTCTCCCAGGTACTGCTTTCCTTGGCTTGTCCCTTTGGCTTTTGACTCTGGACTGGTTTTTGACTACCCTTCATTATTCGGACTGAGCTACCTTGCACTCTAGTTTGTTGCCTTGACCCTTAAACTGTCTGACTGTGGGGTAAGATCTGTATAACTTACCGAGCATCCGGGTCCTGGTGCTTTGACTATCCATATGCCTGGACTGTGACAGTTTGTGGAGACTGCTGTGCACCCCAACCCAGGGCACTGTGACAAAGGCCCAACACTGCCTCACCTGGATTTGGATGTAAAAGAGAGGTAGAGCTGGGTGTCATCAGCATACTGATGACTCCACAGGTCAAAACCTTGGATGACCTCTCCCAGTGGTTTCATGTAGATGTTAAATAGCATGGGGGATAATATGGAACCCTGTGGAACTCCATGGCAAAGTTGCCATGGTGCAGAGCCACAATCCCCCAGCACTGCCTTCTGGAATTGGCCAGACAGGTAGGAGTGGAACCACTGCAAAGCAGTGCCTCCAAGCCCAACCCAGCCCTCTTATCCAGAAGGATACCATGGTTGATGGTATTGAAAGCCACTGAGAGGTCCAGAAGGACTGAGGTCCCTCTCCTTGCACAGGTCATCATACAGGGCAACCAAGGCAGTCTCTGTTCCATAGTTGGGCCTGAAACCAGATTGAAATGGGTCTAGATGGTCAGTTTTCTCCAAAAGTATCTGGAGCTTTCTGGCCACCTTGCCCAGGAACAGGATATTAGCCACCAGCCTATAATTGGCTTTTTTGGGTCTGGGGACGCCTTTGTCAGGGCCGGCCTGATCACTGCCTCCTTCAAAGGGGTGGGGACCCAGCCCTTCCTCAGGGAGGCATTTCTGACTTCCAGGACCCAGGTACATATCCCACTCTTGGCACTGACAAGCAGCCATGAGGGGCAAGGGTTGAGCAGACAAGTGGTGGGTTGGACCAGTCCAAGCAACAATTGAAACTTATCCAATAAAAGTGGACCAAACAGGGCTCTGGACGCCTCCTGGACCAGAGGTGGATCAACCATGGAGTCCAGCTCTTGGCAAATCTGAGTGAGTTTATCCCTAAAGTGCTGGGCAAAGTCGTCACAGCGGGCTACTGATGGTGTATTAGAACAATAAAACTGCTGGCTTTACTTTTAAAAGCGCTCTCTTGGCAGGCTATTTTGCCTTTTAAACTCACTTAAGGCAGAGCACCCTCCTGACGATGGGCATAAAGTGATGGTTGCAGCCCTAGTGCTGGTGCTTCCATCAAGTGCTGTTCTGAGTGATCCTTTGTGGGAGGAGGCTGGCCTGCAGGGCCCTGGGCCTTTGCTGTAAGGTCCAGTCCTAACTGCACCTGTATGCAGGAGACTGCACAGGGAAGCCTTAAGAAGCTGGCTGCTGCCTTTCCTTTACTGACCATTCTACAGTTGTACAAGATGGAAAGTGTTAAAATGCTGGAAACATCATAAAAATATGACTGAGCAAACTAACTGGCATTCTGCCCTCCATGGCAGAAATGAAGGGGCAGCTTTCCTCAAAAAGGGTTTCCTTTCTGGGGGAAGCCCAGGGGTTCCTTTTGCTGCTGAACCACAGAGAGAATCTGGCAGTTTTTTCTTAACAAAACAAGCAATGATTTTGGATGCTGTTCTAGGTTGAGTGAAAAAGGGGAATTGAAGCCAAACTGAGTAGCTATATGTACTAGCTGAAGAAAATGAATCCAATAAAGTCCCAGGTTCCTACAGTATACCACCCATGTAGAATTGCATTGTAGAATGGCTAAATTCTCCAAGACTGACAAAAAGCAAGGGTGGCTAGGTTGACCTTACTGTAATCCTTTCCTCAGGTCAACCAAAGGATCTGATAAATGTGATTCCTCCTTCCTGTCTTTTATAACATCTTGTCTGATGAAGAAATCTTGAAATTGTGAAAGCTTACATACTTGTGTGACCTTTCTGTTGGCTTACTAAAGGTATTACACTAATATGGACATCGGAATGTTCCTTCTCATCACCATAGCTGCCTTTCTTTTCAGTATTCCACAATGGAATGGATAGTGTCTGTATTCTTGGGGATCACTCTGTTCATTAGGCTGGAACTTGAAATGTATTTGCCACACAATCTAAATCTTGCACTGTGTGTCCGGGTCTACAATACAGCCTTGGCTATTTAGCAATAAGGTCGTAAAGTGATATTCAGTCAGCTTTGGCCAGGACATAGAAAAAGCACACAAAGAGAAATGCACTGCCTAAACATGGGGTATCTCTATCTTACAACATTTGAAAAGAATATTTTTTTGTCACCCTACCTCAAAGCAGGGTAATTGGGAATTTTCCTCTTTTAATCTTACATAAATGCTTTCAATCAAGTATGGCTGATAGTGAATAACTTAAATGCACTGCTTATTTTTGATGGCTATTTTGATTTTGAAAATGGGTTTCCCCAGTCCACATTTAACAGCAAGGGGGCTGTTAATTTAGGAAGCAACTAAACATCAAGTTATCATTCAGACATTCTGTTTTATGTTGCATTTATAATGCTTGCATTTTAATATTAGGAAGAGTCAAAATTCAAAGTGGGGCCTCCTCATGTGTGCATGCCTATTTCCATTGGCGAGCCAATCAAAGCTGATCGTAAGCAGGACTGGACCAATGGGAGGGAGGAAACAGTTCATGTCCTGTATCTGTTGTCTGATGGGCCATAGGATACTGCAGGTCCTTCCCATGAGGTTGGCCTCAGAAGGTGGAGTCGGATCTGACCAACCTCTCCCCACCCCCTTGTAGCCCACACGAAAAGGACACCACTGACCAGAAAATTCACCTCAGAGCCGAGGAAAAACGGGCATTCTGTGGGGAGGAGAACAGAGAGGACAAGGTATGAGCCATTTTGAACCTGCTCTAGCTGCCTCTCTCCTCTCTCTGAAGCACCATTGCTAGACAGGTAAAAAATCCTGTCTAGTGAAAAGCCCAGCCCCAGCAGAGTGTAGGGGAAGCTTGAATCTGCAAGGGCACTGGATATGCTGAAGCCTCCTGCTCCA
The DNA here is from genome assembly GCF_004798865.1 of Varanus komodoensis. Taxonomy (NCBI): domain Eukaryota; kingdom Metazoa; phylum Chordata; class Lepidosauria; order Squamata; family Varanidae; genus Varanus; species Varanus komodoensis. Next base: position 991,671 of record NW_025335269.1, read on the forward strand.
GAGGTTTCCACCTCGCCTCGCAAGGGCACTCTGTCTACTTTACCACCTGCCACGTGCACATGTAATTTCCATTACATAGTTTTCCTTTTCAAATTTTTCCAGTGCCATTGATAATACAATGTGTGCAGCTTCTTATTTTGCATTAACTCAGTTAACTTGACATTAATCATGGTTGCCCATTCTCCCTTTATGTGTAAGTGCCTGTATCCCAGGGCATTGCTGCTACATCCATGACTTCATTTTAGGTTCATCTTCCAAATAATCTAATAGCTGCTGCTTCCCAAATATTGTTAATGTTCCTTGTGATGGTAATTAAGGTTGTATAATAGGCTTTGAATCACAAAACCTATTGGAATTAAGATTGCTGGGAGAAATATCAACAACCTCAGATATGTAGATGATACCACTCTAATGGCAGAAAGTGAAGAGGAACTAAAGAGCCTCTTGATGCGGGTGGAGGAGGAGAGCGCAAAAGTTCAACATTAAGAAAACTAAGATCATGGCATTTGGTCCTATCAGTTCGTGGCAAATAGATGGGGAAGAAATGGAGGTAGTGACAGATTTTATTTTCCTGGGCTCCAAGATGGGGACTGCAGCCAAGAAATTGAAAGACACTTGCTCCTGGGGAGGAAAGCGATGGCAAATCTAGATAGCATACTGAAAAGCAGAGACATCACCCTGCCAACAAAAGTGCGTATAGTCAAGACTATGGTTTTCCCAGTTGCAATGTATGGCTGTGAAAGCTGGACCATAAGGAAGGCTGAGCGCCAAAGAATTGAGGCCTTTGAATTGTGGTGCTGGAGAAGACTCCTGTGAGTCCCTTGGATTGCAAGGTGATCAAACCAGTCAGTCCTAGAGGAGATCAACCCTGACTGCTCTTTAGAAGGCCAGATACTGAAGATGAAAGTCAAATACTTTGGCCACCTAATGAGAAGGAAGGACTCCCTGGAGAAGAGCCTAATGCTGGGAACAATAGATGGCAAAAGAAGAAGGGTGGCTAGAGGTGGCTAGATGGAGTCACTGAAGCAATTGGCGTGAGCTTAAGTGGACTCCGGGGGGTGGTGGAGGACAGGAAGGCCTGGAGGAAAGTTGTCCATGGGGTTGTGATGGGTCGGACATGGCTTTGAGACTAACAACAAATAATAGGTTTGCCTTTAAATGTAATGGAGGACTATCTTTATTGGACCACAAAACCTGAAATCACAAGTGGGTAAACAATTCATTTAGGTTACTATAACCTCATTTCTTTTCCTTTGCTTCTATGGAACAGACTAGGTGAGTCAGTTCTCCCCCATGAACTCATCTATCGCTTCCGTGCTAACATGGTTATCAGCACAAATGAGGCATTCGAAGAAGACCTGTGGGAGGAGATTGCCATTGGAACACTGCATTTCAAGGTATGAAAAGACTACAGGAAGAGTTTGATGTTTGCTAGGAAGAGAAAATAGCAGTTCCTTGCAGGGGGGAATATGTAGGCAAGTTATAGGCTGATATAGAATACCTGTGGGCTGCACCCTCGGAATGACTGCTGTGAGTGAAGTGCCAGCTGAGGAGACCCACTTAAGCCCTCCAGCTGGGCAGTTCACCTCTCCCAAAGCCTCATCATGGGGTCAGGGGCTGGGCAAGACAACGGCTCTCCTTTCTCCCCTTCTTTGACTCCTTCCATCTCATCCCACTCCCAACATTCCCACTCTCTGGGTTAGCCTGGGAACTTGTGGGCAACAACCTTAAAGAGCACTTCAAAGGCCTGGGTCCCCAGATTTTCCATGTCTGCTTCTTCAAAGCCCCCTCCTTCTCCTTTCAGTATCCCAATCTCAATGGCCCTGGGAAGCCCCCCAAAAATGACCATCAGCTTCACTCACTACTATATTAACCTGCTTGGTTATTAAAATAACAGGAAAGACCCTCCTGAAGACACCCTCGCCTACAGAAGCCCACTTGTTGCCTACCTGGGCTCGCACCTTCTGCATTGGCCCCAAACTCTGCCACTGGTCCCCACTCCCTCTGAATTCAGAAAGGGGTTCAAGAAGCATCTTTTAAACTTTTTTTAAAATAGTCATTATGCATTTCAGGCTGTTTTTAAAAGTTCTGCTACATTTTTATTTGATTGTGGCTTTTAAAAAACTTTTTTGAACTCAAAGCACCTTGGCAGACTTCAGAATGGCAGTATAGAAATATGATAATTAATAAATGCATCACTTGGTTCCTGGATTAACCAGTGTTATGATGGTGAATGCATGCTGCTGTTTATTGTTATCTGTTATTTAAATAGCTCCTTTAAATGATACTTATTTTTCAATTTTATTTGACCTTGGAACTTGAATGTACTCTCCATGGTTCCCAACAACATTATTTAATTGCATTATAAAGTTACACATATGCAACATTCTAATTTGATTATTAACTTATATAATATTTCAGCATATGTGTCTATATTAAATTCTTAGTAAATTCAGTCAGAGATGCAGATATGTAACAGTTTTTTTGGAATGCTCTCCCCAGAAAAGTTTGTCTGATGCTGCTTTTTGGTGCTAGGCAAAGACATAGATACATAGAAACTGAGTGAGTTGGAAGGGGCCTCCCAGGCCATCTAGTCTGATCCTGGCTCCAGCTGGCTCCGCTCATGACATGCCTACCATGTTCAAGGATAAAATAGACATGCACAAGACACATTTACTCTGTAAGCATTTGGGCATAATGTATTCCTTTATGTTTATAATGCTTCAGTACCACTTAAAAAAATAATTCATATGATGACCTTGTTTTCCTTAGTGGATGAGGGCATGTTCCAAACGGTTTTTAGGTGATACATTTTTTTAAATATTAATAAAGATCATCTAAGCATTTTCTTCAGTTATGTGGTGCAAGGATCTACAACCAGCAGCTGACAGCTTCAGTTCATCTAGCTGACTGCTGTTTCGATTTCATATCCAGCACTCTTTCCCTGCACCCCAGTTCCAAGGACTTTTGTGTCTGATGCTTCTGTATGGGCCAAGATGCAGGCAAAAGGCTTAGAATCCTCTTGTAGGAATAACAGAGCACTGGCAAAGTTTCATCTTATTATGAATTTCTACTCTGCCTTTCTTCTTCTTGCAAGGAACCTAAAGAGTTCCCTTTCTCTGCATTTTATAAGGCAGCAGCCTTATGGAGTAGGTTAGTCTGGGAGTCAGTAAGAGACCCAAAGGCACTCAGTGATCTTCATGGCTAACTGGGAACTAGACCCCAGATCTCCCAGTCCTAGTCAGTCCGTTTGACCTCTGCACCACGCTGGCACTCATGTAACTCCAGTGCATGGGTTAAAATATGCCAGCTGATAGGGAATGTACAAGGTGAGTGTTCTGCCATAGTTTGTGATGCTATTCCTGGAGGTGTGGGGAGGCAATGTAGGATCAATAGACCCGTTTGCCATGCCCTTCTTCCCATGGGAATTAGGCAGTAGGTGGGGCCCTGGTTGCTTCTATTCAGTAGTCAGTTCAGATTATGACCCCTGATAAATTACACAGCCTTTGCCAAACTAGTGAGTTTGTGCTAGATCTAAGCCAAAACTTACTTTAAGAGAAAACTCCTTGGTAAGGGGCTGGGACAAAAGGATTTCCAGGACAGATTTTGTTGCTGCCTGCTCATACAATCTTACTGTACCCTTTCTTTTCGAAATGGCTTCCTTTCTAACTCAGTGAGGAAAAAACCATTTTTTATTCTGCCCTTGCTCTGAGGGTGGCTTGATCCAGTTCTATTGCTTCATCTGGGTAAGAAGGTACATTGTTATCCACAGAATATGAGTGAAAAGCAAGACTTCCTGTACTTTCTCTGATTTGGGTTCAAGATATCATTATTTTAGTTTAAACATTTCTTTCATGGCAGAATCCCTCCCAGTGCAGTTGACAGCATTACATTCATTGAATAAAAATGATATAATAAAGCTGCAAACATTCATAAAACAACAGGGACCAGCAATAAACCATAACTTAACATTCTTCAGTATAAGTGCAGCTCCAATCTAGATCAGTCTGATAAAATATAGGGGAAAGCAAGAGTAAACTAGCAGGTCTTCATGCCTTCCAGAATGTCTGCCATGATGGAGCTTGGCCAGATCCTGATGGCAATCCATTCCAGAGGTGTAGGATCAGTGTGGAAAAGACACTATTTCATGTAATTGCCCACCTAACTGCCCTCAAAGGTGGGTAAGTGAGAAGGGGCCCTCTTGCTGATCTGAAAAGTGTCAGAAGGCTGATAGGCATGGTTGTCCTTCAGGTATTTTGATCCCAAGCCATTGAAATCTTGAGGTCAAAAGTAGCCTTCAAGGGACTGCAGAATCAGTGCTGCTGTTCTGCTGCTGCTGTCAGGGCAGGGAAGGAAGGAATTTGGGAAAACAGTCAAAAGCACACTGTGGCTGCTGCCAGTAAGTGGGACCCCCCCTGGCCTTGCTGGCAAAGTATACTGCCACATACTTAATGTTGGCAATCATTGGTAAAAAGATTGCTAAAGCAGAAATGTTGGACATCCAGGCCGAACCATGATTTTACAACATTGTCTATGGAAATTTCAGGTTATGGGGCCATGTCACCGATGTCTGGTCATTTGTATTGACCAACAAACTGGGCAACGAAACAAGGAATTTCTTCAGAGCCTGGCTGCCATTAAAGATAGAAAGGTCAGTATACAAATGCCTCTTAAAAAAACATGACTAGATATTGTAGTAGCACCCCTGCCCCCATTCCCTTCCCTTACTGCTTTCTCTGCCTGTTCTGAGGACATAACTTGCCTGTATTTATTTTTTTAACAATCCTAGAGGAAGAAAGACTCCAGATGTTTGTGTGTGCATATTTGTGTATGTATTAATATATGTATAAGAAGGACTGGGGCAAGACCCAGTTAGTCCCACTTAGTCATGACTAATTTAAATCCCACTGATTTCAGTGGGACTTCAGAGTAATCTAGTCTGGACTGAACTCCATGTAAAAAGAAAGAAATAAAGAAGAATGACCAAATTGATACAAGGGTAATACTGTTTATTTAAATGTTTTGGCTTCTGCTTTCCTAAGTTAGCACTGTTGGAATTTCAAGCAAGTGCTTGGAAGCAAAGTTATAGGAAGACTTAGAGAAAGTCTTTCTCACTGCAGAGAAAGTCCTCCTCCGGGTACTTAGCCTCCTAATGTCTTTCACAGAGGGTTCCCGGAGGAGGGCCTCTGCTGCCGACCTCAGGGGCGAGAGGGCAAATATGGAAGAAGGCGTTCCTTTGGGTATCCAGGTCCCAAGCCGTTAGTGTTCATTTTCCACTGTTCAGTCCTAACAGTAGTGCTGCTGCACGCAGACTTGGGCAATTCTGATAATTTCTAAACAAAGTGGTGTCCCCTTTTCCTTGCATTTTTTTAAATGAACTTCTCCCTGCTCTCCGCAAAAAAAGTTTCACTGGGGCATGTTCCTAAGAACTGACTATTTCCTGAAAGCTTACTTTATATATTGGGTTACAGTTTGCTGTACATCTCTTCCCACTAATAGAATTAGTCCCATACCATTGAGTATGGGTAAATACGTGCTTGGCATGACACTTCACTATGATAAAATCTTTAGCACCTTCAAGATTCATAGTGTTTTTCTATGTCCTTTATAGGTTTTATCAGAACATCCAACTGTTAGCTTTACTATTATACATTCTTTTACAGCAAAAGTAGATTTTCACTTGTTTCTTTCCTCTGAAGATTCATGCAGAAGCTAATATTACAGCCCCCCTACTGACAACAGAAGGTGGTTCATAAAGTTACACAGTTCACAGCACAGCCCTCTGCTTAGTATTTGAGCTTGTTCTGGGAACTTGCCTTCTGGGAAATTGTCCTTGAAGTCATCAAAGAAAGAGAGGTTTAGGAGTTCATGTTAATAACTTGCAAATTACAGTCTCAAGCCTCCTTTTTTAATGATGGGGCTTCAGAGTCCATTTTTGTATGTCTTAAGAATAAACTTGCTCAGGTGGGCTAACAAGATGAGCAGGTTTGCTAAGCCTGCTGTAGACTTGTTTATAAGGGTGAAGTCAGATATTCTTAACCTCAGTTGCTGCGTGCCCTTAAAATCTGGTATGAATCTGGTTTTGCAGCTTGCCCTGCTGACTTACCTATATGGATCACCTTCTAGGCTGCAATTCAGGAGGCTCTTACCCAGGAGCAAGTGCCAATGCACTCAGTGGGTCTTCTTTCTTGGAGAATATACTTCAGATTGTACTGTTACACTTTATACTTCCATGCATACTTCCAAGTGAGTTGCATGTGTGTCTAACTTCTAAACAGGAAGAAGTTCCAGCACTTGTTCTGGGTTCAGTTTTCTTAGCAGGAGGTCACTGCAGATCTTTGGAGTTTTATTTGCACAGATATTTTGAGGTACAGCATAAGAAGAAGGTTCATAGCATTAAAACTTCAACAGATTCTTGTGCTGTATCAGCTATCTAGGGGAGTCCATACAGAAAAACATGGTAGTTCTTATATTAACACAGTTGGAGATTAAGTTTGGTGGTGCATTACATAAAAAATCCCTAGAAGCCAAATTGTAAGAATTGTCTAGGAACGGGCAAACATGTAAAGTTTGAGTCCTTTGAGGTTGTCCTATTTCCTCTTTGAAACTTTCACTTCATTCATGTTCCTGAATGCCTTTTTCTGATTAGGCAGAAGTGCACATCCAAAATATGTACTTGGGCTCATAAAGCATGAAATGCAGAGTTGAGGGGTGGGAGCAATGCATACTATCACAAGTGTGCACTTGCAGAAACACAAGGTTGGGAAATTCTAAATATGTTCACTTTCTGAGTTGTGAAAGGACATGTTTGCATAACTTGCAAACAGGAGTAAAATTATTGACATCTATAATATTACACAGTGATGGGAAGGAATGGCACTTTCACTGCAAATCCCTTTTCAAGTGGGGAAAGCCTTGTTGAATGGCTAAGTACACTTTTTTCCAAAATAAATTAAAAAAAAATAGTAATATAAAAGTTGTGCTAGTCCATTAGAAAAATCCCAAACCTATCATTTGGCAATAGCTTTATTGGGCTATATTGACTTTCTTAGGAGCAAGCAGTGTGTTACAAAAGTGTGCATCCTGCTCATGAGATCTGTAGTTTCAGACCCACTCTCCAAATGGAGATTTGAAATTAATCATTGGTAGATATTGCAGGAATCAGATTATACCTAGCAACACATTCTGGGACACAGAAACAATGGCTGATCTCCATTTCTGAGTCACATCCAGCCTTTATGTTTTCAGATCTGCCTCTTGTACTTGGTGAAACACCTAGGTTCCTAACTTGCTGTTAATTGACTTAATTTATATTTCACTTTCCTAGTTTCTAGCTAAAAACTTGATGTTAGTTGTACCAGCAGTTCTTATTTCAAACCAAACCATTCTGACTTCATTCACTTGAAGTTGTAATCATTTGGATTTTTTTTTCGCGTCTTAACTCACTGACAATTTTTCAACTTACCAAACCAGCAAGCATTAAGGAAGAGGATGAAATTGGAAGAAATGAACTCTGTCTCCCAGCAACAGTGTTCAGTAGCTTGAACATTAGAGCAACATGATTTATGTTCGAATAGTGGTGGATGTCAGAAGAATTGCTCATGTGTTTTAAACATTGCCCATATTTAAAGCTCTGCCGGACTGAGTCACCCACAACCCACTGTGAAATCAAATCCCTTGTCTCCACTGCAGTTATAGGCAGCATATAATGTAGCATTATTGCAGCCTTCCTTGCAAACTCATTAAGCAACATCTGCAGATCATTAGTTTTACTAATAAAGCACTTGTAATTCATCTTCAGCTGAATACACTAAAGTGTTCATTCCCGTTCATGACTCAAAACCTTGAGCCTGACCTCCTTTTTCTCTGCATTCTCTAGTTTTTCAGAATTTCTCTCAAATATACTGTCTGAGTGAAGAAGCTGGAGCAGTCATGATTTCTTGCTGACAAATTGATATAATTTAGGCAAATCATGTTCTGTGCTAAAATAAATAAAAATCCTGCATTCGGGCAATTCATCTAAGCCTTGTGTTGTGAATTAATCTAATGCACAGTTGCATAATTCATGGTGCAATTCTAGATATTTATGGTGCAAGATACTGCTGGTCAGAGGTGTAGGTTATGGTCACAGTCCTACCTCAGTTTACGCTAGCACCATGCCCTACATTGTGATGTGCAGCTCAGTGAAAACATTGACCTGCTCTCTGTGAGGTAACTGTGAAAAACACAAATGTCATTTTAGGAATGGTTAAGAAAAGTATTGGAAACAAAACTCGCAGTATCATAATGCCTTCATATAAAACTTTGATGCAACTGTATGTAGAATTCCTTTGATGATTAGAATACAGTTGACACTGCCAAATACCAAGAACAATGTAGTATTGGAAGAGGTGCAAAAAAGGGCAACCCAAATTATCAGGGTATGGTTACAAATCTGGGGCCTTTTGGCTCAGAAATGAGTAGTGGGGACATAGTGGAGGTTTATAAACTGTGCATGCTGTAGAAAAGGAGAACAGGGAGAAGCTTTTTTCCTCCCTTCTCGTAAAGAAAAGCCAGGCAATCCAAAGAGGAGAGCGGTCCTATTTCCCCCATTTCCTTTGATGGGCCTTGAACTTGCATTCCTGCTCTCCAACTCCACCCCTTTGCTGTCAGCTCGTGGAAATTGAGACCATCAATTTGTGGTGTGGCTTCCCTTGTTAGCTGTCCTGGTCCCTTTTTTTGCCTGCTTAGCTGTCCTGCCCATGGAACTGCGTGGGTTTTGCATGACACCACTTCCTTTCTTCTACTGGGTGTCATGAGCAGAAACTGGTTTGGATCAGTGTACGGCCTAAGTGCCTGCCTGTGTGGATATCTGGGGCCTCACGGCAGCTGCCCTGTGCTTCTTGTGTCTCAAGAGCTGGTAGTGAGGAGCACTGTGGCATCTTGTATGCTGAGCAAGCAGCAAGTAGCCCTGGGGGCACATGCCTGTGCTGATATCGATGTATTGGCTCCCTCCATGTACCAGGGCAGTGAAGCAAGCTAGGAGACTGTTAGAGCTCAGGTGAAGAAAAACCTATGCCAAATCTGACCAAACACCCTGATTATGGAACCTGCTCCTCAGAGAGATGTACCTGGTGTCAATGCTTTACTCATTCTGGCACCAAACCAAACTCTATTTACCCAGTTTTTTAATTATTAAATTGTACTTTAATTATTTTAGCATCAAGTACTGGCACTAAGGAGTTTAATTGTTTTCTTGGTGAATTAATTGTTTTTTAGATTTTTTTTGCAAACCCTCATTAGATTTTTAATGAATGATGGTATTAAAAATTGTAAATAAATTAAAAATAAAACAGTTTCTCATACCTGGTGCCCACTGGAGGCTGCACAAACATTCCTCCAAATACTGTCACTCCACCACCAAACTGTCAGTGAATTTGGGAACACAGCAAGAAAAAGCTGTTTGTTTCCCCATTACAACAAGACATGTGGGGAGTGCACATCTAACTGTAATGCAAGATCATGCTCTCAGGAGCTCCCCGGGGGGGGGGGACACTAATTTACATTAAAACAAGATGTATGTATCCCACACATCTTGATTCCAAGTTCAAATGTAGCTGTTTTGCTACTGGGATCACACCAGTATTGGACAGCATGCCAGCAGCAGTTTGGAAAGCAGAAAAGGCTGCAGAAATGCAGGTGGGGCATATGCTGCCCACTTCTAGTTTATTTAGTAGATGTGCTGGCAGAGTAATGGCCCATTGCTCTCCTTGGCGTGATTTGTGCATAGCATTGCTGAGTTATTCTCATTCTGCTCATCCCTGGAAGGTGTGATGCAGGCACTAGGCCAATCTAGACTTTGGTTTAATTACATAGTAAGCAATCACACCTGTGCCTCTACCAAAATTAACAGTAAAGAGGGTGTTGATTTTTCTGCTGACCATAGTTCTTGGGGTGGGGAGATTTTACTATTCCCTACCCAGCCACAAAAATCACTCCCTGCCCTTTGTAGCAACTGGCCAAGAGAATAAAAAACTCCCATCACCACTAATGAAAGGTTGAGGTTCTCCTACTAAAGCAAATGACCTTGTGGGAGGGATCATTTTTGGGACTGAGAGGGAAAAGTAAAATGTTCCTGTTCTGTATTTTCATATGTATCTGTATATACAGCCCCCAGGCTTAGATATTTTGATTGCATGCTAAGCATCATCTCTTCTGTTCCTTACCTGGCCACCTCTGCCTTCTGAGATTTCAGCAAGCTCATTGCCCCACCTTGTCAAGCCCACCTTGCACCCATTAGGGCTAGACACCAACAGAAGCTATTTTCTCAGAGTGCATTTTCAAGGTCAAATACAGCATTACGATTCAGTGATCCTTTTGCATCTTCAGGCATGCTACATTTAAATTAGGCAAAAAGAAAAATGAAAATGCTTCTAAGTGTCACCTTCAATAACCTGGTCATTTTCATTGTCCAGTTTATTGCCATCGTCATTACTAAATATATTGGTATTAGTTACTGTAAGTACTGGAATGTAAGTTACCCATTTGAAGCCATTGTAATTTGCTACTGCAGAATCTTTTGGGTGTTTGATTGTCTAGACTAATGATTAACGATGTTGGTTTTTTTAGACAAATTTTGGAATATACCTGATGAATCACCCTGGAACACAGTTTTCCTTCTCAGAAACCTTGTCAGTGGGATCACAGGTACTTCCAGTGGTCAAGAATATCATCCCATCATCACCATCTACTGAAGAGTAACACTTAGGATGATTTCAGACTGTTTGCATTTGCTGTGAATGATGAGAACCTACTCCAGTCCCATTGATAATAGTGAGAGTTCTTTGTTAAACATCAGTAATTATGTACCATGCCTGATAAGGTTGCATCATTGGACAGATGCCAAAATAAATGCATTTTGCAGATGATAATACTGAGTAGTGAATTTAAGAATTCCATACACCACTTAATAGTAGATGCAAATTTGGTATGAGTGGGATAGAAAATGTGAGAAAACTATAAGGGGCTATGGAATTTCAAGAAATGCAGTTAAGTTCTGAAACTGGGTACAGCATGCATATAGTTTATGTCCACATATTTTGTTGTTTAGAATCATGTTCCATGGCATTTAAATGTGTATAAGATTTGGAGAAAATCATCAGAATGGGAAATTTGACAGCATTAATGTAGAAGAGTGTTGCACTCAAGCCATATGCAGTTTGGGATGCCTGCAGGCCTCATCTCCCCATCTTAGTACAGATTACCCTGGCTCCTGAAACTACTGGAGTCAGTTCCTAAAGAAACAAGAATCTTCTACCACAGCTTCCATAACTTAGTGCCCTGCAGTTGTTTTGGACTTATAATTTCCAAGTCCAAAACAACTGCAGGGCACCTATCATTTCCAACAGATATGGCTAATGGTCAGGGATGGTTGTACTTGTGGTGCAAAATACTTGGAAAGCATCAAGTTGCAGATAGGTATTCTACCTCATATCCCACATACCAGAAAAAGCAGAAAGGAAAAGGTCCTAATGTGAAATGTGAGAGCTACTGAATGGATAAGAAGCAACAGTAACAGAGTTATTACATTTAATTTTCATTTAATCCAGACATTGGCAAGGAAATTCAACATAATCAAGTTTGCATTCAAAAGATGAAACCTCTCAAAGGTAAGGAAAATGATAAAGGGAAAGTCAAGAGTGTCCAATCTCTCCAGAATGTTTGGGGGGTAACTCAGAACAGTAAGAAAAGCTCTATAAATGTTACAGATCAGGAAAGATAGCATGCAGTCATCAGCATGGTTAACAAGTGATGTCCAGGTTATTATTGGTGAAAAGAAGACTTCCTTTAGAGACAACAAAGAACAATAAGGAACCATTCTTTCCAAAAGAAATGTAACCCATCAAAAAGGATGAAATATTGGATTTTGAAGAATAGTTAGCAAAGACCAACAACAACGAAAATAAATACAGTGGAAGTAGGAAGGCACCAATCAAACCAGTTGGACTGTTGGATGACACAAGATGAAAGGAATACGAACAGAAGATAAAGCGACTGTAGACAAACTGATTAATTTATTTTCATCTGTCTTCACTGGAGAAGATGAAATGATGTTTTCAGATAATCTGAGGAACTGAGACAAATAAAGAAATGAAATTCCAGATCTTACTGACAAACTGTAACCAACCAAACCATCTGGTCTAGATCATATCTAAGAGTTTGCATGCAAAATTGGTGTCAAGGACCCGTTATATAAACATTCCACTCTCCATAAAGTAATAAAACTAAAGTCCTTTAATGTTAATTGTCTACAAGATTTGCAATACTATAGGTAAGTTCCCTAATAGCAGTCCCTGCTGAGCAGATGTCAGCCCTATCATGGCTTCTCTTTCTGAGCCCACGTGGGATCATTCTCCCAAGTCACACCTTTCTTATGCTGTCTACTTTGTAGTTGTTCAAATCTGTGTAAAAGACATCTGTTCTCGGCTTTTGAGAAATCTACGACACCTATTGTGTCTTCTGTTTCTGGCTCAGGGAGATCAGCATCATGGGGGGAGGAGACAGTTTGTTCTGCATCTTTCTGAGTAGAACTTGCAGCTCCCTCTTTCTCATGACTCTGTCTCTGATAAAGGTCCAGGCGTTTGCTCAACGGGCTGGGGCTCAGGGGAAGACACAGTAGCTGGTTCAGCCGTCCCTGCATTGGGTTGTGGGGTCGACTCTTGGGCACTGGGTGTCAAGTGCAAGGTCTCCTCATGAGTCACTGTTTCTGTCGGAGCTTCATGCATGACAATTGGTGATTTTCTAACAAAAATATGTAACAGTTTCCAAAGAGCAGCCTGTATACCAGAGGACTGGAAAGTGATCAATGTAACACCAGTTGTTAAAAAAGATTAAAAGCTAGTTCAGTTCATGACTGTTTCAAGTAAACTGATGGGAAGTATGATGATAAGAGGATAAAAAATTATCAAGCTTCTAGAAGGATTTTTTGCTGGCAAAAAATCAGTGCTGCCTCACTTACCTCTTCAAGTTCTTTGAGAGCGTCATTAAACTTGCAGATAGAGTGGATTTGGCACGTTTTGTATATTTGGACTTCCAAAATGCTGTTAACTAATTTCCTCACCAAATTCTCCTGAGCAAACTTAGGAGTTATTAGGAAAAGAGAAAGGCAACTGATTAAAGAATAAAAAGCAGAGTATATAAATGAATGGCTAGTTCTCAGAATGTAGCTTTGTAAAGACTGGGGTCCCCCGGAATTTATACTATAATTAGAAATTTCTTGAAATTATGAGTGAGGTGAGGTGCACTGACATGGCCAAGTTGTCAACAATACAATATTATTCAGTGGGGTTGGTTTAAAAAAAAAGGAACTATGAACAACCCTGAACTGGGAGGATGCTTATTGGAATAGCAAATGCTGTTCAGTGTAAGCAAGTGTAAAGTGATGTGCATTGCAGCAAAGCTGATAATATAACTCTTAATGGGTTCTCACCTGGTGGTGACTGACCCAAAATGGAGATCTTGTGCTGGACAACTGAGCCTGTGTGTGGCTGCTGTGCACATGGCAATTTTTCCTGTGGGGGAATCATTAGACAAGGGATGGAAAATGAAACTGGTAATATAATTCCCTATTAGAAATCTGTGATGCAGCCACAGTTGGATTACCAGTCCCCCGGACCTCAAAAGTGATCCTGTAAAGCTAGAAAGAACGCAGAAAGGACGACCAAAAATGATAAGGGCAAGAACAACCCTGTTGTGAGGAAACATTACAGCAATTAGGCTGCTCAGCTCAGAAAATGAGTGGGTGAAATAATAGAGATGTATAAAATAATGCAGGGTGTGGGAAAAGTCTGAGATATTTCTTTCTCCATCACAATGGTAGAATGAGGGATTATCCAATGAAGCTGAATGGTAGGAGATTCGGGACAGATAAGACATACTTATTCACACAGCACTTATTTAAACTGCAGACAGCAGACTTTTCTTGAAGCTCAATAATGTCTTTGAGCATTGCTTTGCTATATTTGGTGCAGTCTTTACCTTTCAAGGGCCCTCCTGCACTTGGATCCATATTGACTGCTCTGCTGTGATGATTCAGACACGAACTTTTCATTTAACTTTGTTCAAGTAAGGTCCTTGTTAAGAATGTCATACTAGTAATTTTCTGGCAACATACTGTATAATACTAATAACTTGAGCAACAAATTGCTGGGAAGGGGTCCACATGTTTTAGAGTAATTTCCTTCCTTTTTGGAAACCTTGGTGAACACCCAGTGGAGATCTTTGTCAAGGTCCTTCTACTGAGCCCCTTTCAAAGAGTTAGTAATGCAACAGATGAACAAAGTCTAATTTGAATTGCTCTGTGTGGGCTGGGGAAAGGCTTGTGCTGTGGGAAGGCACACTTCTGAATGGAAAAACATGTTACTGAGCTGAACCTTTGTGGCTTGTATCTGCCTTACTGCAATATGGAACAGGCTGGAAGGAGAAGCAGAGGCCATGACCAACAGAATCACAGTTCATTTCATTGATTTCAAAACAAGATGTGGCCCCATCCACTATGTAGAGAGGAGACCCTGCATTCTCAAGTGGCAATCTTTCCAGAAGGATTCTTCTGCTTCTGAGGAGGTAGCAAAGTGGCAGAAGTGGGCAGTTGACTTGGCAGCTTCAAGGATACAAAGTGAAGACACTCTAACTGAGTGTGACAGCCAACCTGCCTTGGGAAAGGAGGAAGACACTTCTGAACTGGGGGCAAGGGGGGGGGGAGCTGAAAGGGAGTTCCTTTATCCTGTAAAGAGAACAACGATGAAGCAAGCTGACCAGTTAAGCAGTCTTTATGTTCCTCCTGCCTAGCCCTCAATGAGCAGGAGGCACTGTGAAGTAGTGTCAGAATCCTTCTGAAAGGGAGGGCAGGGAGAGGTGTTGAATAACTCTTCACATGGGCAGATGCTTCTCTCATATTTCTAGGATAATCTTGCTTTTATTTATACTGTAGAGCTCTGATAAAAGGAATGAGCTGCTAAGATTTCATCATAGTCTGCTGGAGAGGGAAAAGCGTGGGGAGACCTGCTGTCGACACACTGCATGCTCCCATTTACAGTGGTACCTTGGCTCACAAACTTAATCCGTTCCACGACTCTGGTTGTGACCCAAATTGGTTGTGACCCAAGTCAAATTTCCCCATAAGATACAATGTAAATAAGGTTAATCGGTTCTGACCCCTCTGAATGTGGTTGTGAGCCAATTTTTGGTCACAAGCCAAGTCAAATTTTCTCATAAGGTTCAATGTAAATAAGGTTAATCTGTTCTGTAACTATTTTTTTTAATCAGAAAAATTTGAAGTGGACAAAGTGACAAAGAACAACAAAGTAAGAAAGAACAACAAAGTAATAAAGTACAGTACTTTCAGGGGTTTCCTCTCTTCTTTGCCTCTTAGCTGCAGGGTCAATTTTGGTGAAAAATCTGTCTGTAGTCACTTGTTTTTTCCTGCACTGCATACCCCTCTGGAAATGAGAGAATACGTTATCGTTAATCAGATTCAACACTCTGTTCATTACAGTTATGTTGGGGTGGTGCTTCTCAAAGAACTCCTGGCACTCATTCCATTTTTTCATAATGGATTGTATCACATCACTGCTAACCTCCTCCCTGTCTTCCTCTTCCTCGGTGGAATGCTCCTCAGCAAGTGCCTTCTGCTGCTCGCTCTGGAGTTCAGCAAGTTCTTCTGTTGTCAGCTCCTCTTTATGGTCCTCAACAAGCTCCTCTTATGTCTGCACCATTGACGTCCAGACCCATACTCTTGCCCAGGGACACAATCTCCTCCACTACCTGTGCATCAGACCCTTCAAAGTCACATTTAGTGACACATTCAGTGACACAATCTGGTCACAGTTTCCTCCAGGCTGAGTTTAAGGTCCAGTACGTGACATCTTCCCAGGCTTTGTCAATGAGGTTGATGCAGTGGAGGACATTGAAATGTTTCTTCCAGAATTCTTTCAAAGTCAAGGACGTCTCTTCAGTGACATTAAAACACCTGCTGAAGAGCACCTTTGTGTAGAGCTTCTTGAAGTTGCAGATCACTTGCTGGTCCATGGGCTGCAGAAGAGGTGTCGTGTTGTGGGGGAGGAACTTGACCTTTATGAAGTCATACTCAGCATCCATATCATCCAGCAAGGCTGGAGGGTGTGCCGGGGCATTGTCCATCATAAGAAGGCACCTTTCAGGCAGTTGGTTGTCAGAAAGATATTTCTTAATGGTGGGTGCAAACACCTCATGCAGCCATTCCATGAACAATTGCCTTGTGACCCAAGCCCTCACATTGGAAATGGTACACCAGTAGTGGCTTAATCTTCAGATTGGCGCTTGCATTCGCACACAGCAAAAGGGTCAATCTGTCCTTCATGGGCTTGTGCCCTGGCAGTGCCTTTTCCTCCTGCGTGATGTTGGTTCTGTTTGGCATCTTCTTCCAGAAGAGCCCTGTTTCATCACAGTTGAACACTTGTTGAGTGATGTATCCTTCTGCCTTCATGAATTCAGCAAATTCTTTCTTGAAGGCTGCTGCAGCAGCCTTGTCAGAACTGGAAGCCTCACCATGTCTTAGCACACTGTGGATGCCACTTCTCTTACAGAAATTATCAAACCACCATCTACTGACTTTAAATTCAACACTTGCTGCACTTGTAGAGGGGTTTTTAATCACTGTGCAATTTCTTGGCTTTTTCACAGATCATAGCTTCACTAATGCTATCACCTGACAGCTGTTTCTCATTCATTAACAAAAGTTTTTCTACTTCTTCCAGCATTTGAGTCCTCTGCTTGCTAAACAGCGTTACTCCTTTTGCCAGATCAGCTCCTTTGATGGCATCTTTACACTTTAAAATAGTCAAGATTGTTGACTTTGCCATCTTGTACTCAGAGGCCAGATCAGTCACACAAATACCACACTCATGCTTTTCTACAATTTCCTTCTTCAATTCAGTGGTTATTTTCTTTGTAACCTTCCTCTTAACATTCTTGCTCTGCACATTCTGGTCACTTTCATTACCACTCTGCACGTTCATTTTACCACAGTGCTTGCTCTGCGCTTTCAATCAGCTTTTCAGCAAGTGACCTCAGGTCTGTCTGCCACCGGGGGGGGGGAAGAGGGCCCCACCGGGGGGGGGGGGGGGGAGGGAGATGGCTGCTCTCACGATTGTGTGGGGAAGATGGCCGCACATGATCAGGGTGGGGGTCGGGAGATGGCCAAGATCCCAGTTGTGCTCCTGCAGGAAAGACGGGCACAATCTCAGCCATCTCCCCCCCCATGCAACCAGCACAATCGCAGCCATCTCCCCACCCCACCCTGAGTGGGGAGATGGCCACGATCGCAGTTGCTTTCATGCAGGGAAGGCATGCGTGATCAGAGGCGCGCTCCTGCAGGAAAGACAGGCAGAAACTCGGCCATCTTCCCCATGGCTCTGCTTTGCTGCTCCCAGCTTTCCTGGGAGTATGAGATCGTAGCCTTACCTTGCAGTGCCTGGGGACTATTTTATCTTTATCAAAATGGCGTTGCAGCCTAAACATTCAATCAGTGCAGTGTTACGCGTGTTTACTCAATTGTGAGTTCCACTGCCTTTAGTGGGGTTTCTGCTGCAGGAATTGCAGATTGAAGCCTGCATGTGGAGCATCCTCCTGTTCTTATCTGTTGACTCACAATAGCATAACTAATTTATTATGTATGTATGGAATTTCACCAGTTTTACCCACAGGTATTTCACAGTAATCTGGAGCTTGTTAACTGTAAAGCAAAGAATATGTCAGGAAAGATTGTCTGTGGCACTTCATTTTTAGTGGCTAACCTGACCCAATAGAGATAGTTGAATGGAGTGGAGAGCTTTATTTATCTACGGCCATAGTAATGCTGAGAAAATGCCAACAGTACACTGACATACTTTTAAAAAATTAAAATTATGTTTTATGTCCTGTTTGTATAATATTTTACTGTATAACAGTCATGATAATAAGTGCCATTCCATTCTGCTTTGAAAAAGTTAGCACTAAATATTATCTAGGTATTTTTGAAATACCTATCTATTCTTTGTCAGATACTTGGGATCTATTTTTTGCTTCCTATGGTGTTTGATTCAATATTTTATATGCAATAATATTCAAAGTATGTGGGATAATTATGCAAAAATATTTGATAGCAGTCATGAAATGGAAATAGTATATAATAGTTGACAAGAGTTCATATGCCTGCCAAAGTATTAAAAAGATGCCAGCATAGGATGATATGCAAATATGAAGCTCAAAAGTTGAACTAAAGATGTGATTCTTCAATGTTATGTTTTCATTTGCATTTTGAAGAGAAAATTGGAAATTTTTGCCAATTTTCAAATATTAGAAAATATTTGTGTCAGCTGTCTAAAATCTGTTATTTTATACCTGCACTCATGATTAAACTAAAATCTTGATCTTAAAAGTACCTGGAAGCAGTGTCTTACACATAATTTTCTTTGAACTAAGGGCATTTCAAATTTAAAGGAAAATAGCTTGTCTTGAATCAGTAAGTAGATGCTATAGCTGTGCAGTGTTTTGATATGTTAACTTATTCCCTGGGGCCAAACTGCTCAAAGTTGCTTCAGACTCATAACTTTATTTACAAATGAGATATCTATGCTGCAATTGTTTGGAGTCAGATGATCCTGTTTTAGAGATCATATAATAATAGAAAAGTAGAGTTGGAAGGGGCCAATAAGGTCCAGCTCCCTGCTTAACATAGAACTCTGGAACTAGAACCTCCATACAGGTTTGCATCTCTAAGCCAAAACAACACTCCATACACTACTCCCAAAGTTGCAGGTGTGTTGCTTGGCAGCAATGATGGGTTCTAGCAGCTGTCTGTTTCCTAGGATGTCTTGTGTGGCATCATAATGAGGCTACCTGGGAGTTCTGTGCAACACTTTCAAAGCACTTCCCAGGCAAACACTGATGGGGGCAGGTGTCAATGATGCAGCAAAAGGCATCCAACATAATCATGTACCGACATCATCAGACCCAGCGGGTCAAAGTTTAGGAAGCAAAGCAAGCCTGGGCAGGCTGAGGCAGAAACAAAATGAGTCTGTGTAGGTAGGGAAATGAGCTTTTTCCCCTATTGCTCCATCCGAGTGCAAGCCACATCCTTGATCATTACTCAGGATGGTCTCATCAAGTTACCTGCTCTGGTCTATTGCTCTCTGTGAAGCTTTGGTCTCCAGCAGCCATTATTCAGGTCACCAACTGAGGACTCTATGCCAACCACAAAGCCCTACTTGTGACCTCCAGAGAGCACCCTGACCCCACTGCTGTTATGAGCTAGCCCTTTCCCTCCTTCTGGAAGTTCCAGCAACTCAAGACAATCCTTGAAAATGCAGTACTTTTATTGTCACAGTTAACAGAATAGTGTAAATAACCTTTCACCCAAGCTAGAAGGAGAAGTCTCTGCTCATGTAAAGAGTTGCATCCAACCTGGGAATTTTTTTGCTGCCCATCCCTTCCAATAAGACTGTTGGTGCCATCCCCTGGGGGGCTCCTGCCATTGAAAGGCTAGAGAGTGAGAGTGAGGGAGCCCCTCTAGCACAGCAGCCCCTTGGTCCCTACACCTCCCGTGTCCTGCATTTGCTCCCTCCTAACCTCCTGAAAGCCCTTCTGTCTCTTCTGAAGCTGAGTCATTCTCACAGTCCTCAACCTGAGGCAACTTCAGAGCCCAAAAGGTTCATCCCTCACTTGCTCATGCCCCCCCCTTCTGAATTTGACAATAATGACTCCCACTGCATAGCCTGCAATGAGCAAGAGACTGGCCCTGTTGCTACAACTGCCACAGTTGAATGCACCCTGCGTTCACTTTCAGACACTGTACTCTTCATCTGCCATTGCTAGCAGCACGGAAAGAGAAATCTGCATTAGGGTTGTTGAAGAGGGTGGGGAGAGGAAGCTTTCCGCTCCCTCCCAGTAAGGAAAAGGGATTGGCCAGATGCATGTGTTTTTGTGTGTATGTGGCCCTCACTGTCTCAGCCAGGATCACATGTGACTGAAAAGGTTGGGCACCCTGCAGAGTTTGTGAGTCTAGACAGGCTCCTGATTGTTGCTGTTTGCTGCTCTAGTCTGTGTCTCATGACCAAGCATGAAAATTCACTCCCATTCACTCATGACATCTGGTTGATAGATTTCCTCACCAGGAATAGCCTAAGCCCATGGGATTTTTATCTGTCTAAACTACAAAGCACAAAATGGTCTAAGATGCATAGTTAACCAGTTATCCAGATTCTAAAGAGAAATAAGGAAGAAGACTATTTCACACACAGAGGCACACATAAATCAAATTACTTCAAGATTCATTCAAGGTAAGAAACGCCATATAAAGCTTGTTAATAAATCAATGCATATTCTAGAGAGTGCTCCTGAATGTGGAGGACAAGGATGTGTTCTTTGTAATATTGAAGTAACCGAAGTTTATGTTTTTGTCATTTCCAAAATAATTGTTACAGAATTGTTAAAAAATTGGGTTAAGAAATGTTCAAATTGTTTTCAAAGTTCTTATTCTTATAGGCAGAGTTCCTTATTCGGCCACTAGATGGCAAACTCACTCTTTTCTGTCAATCTTTCTTTGTACAAAAAGCATATATAGCTGTTTGGATCATGAAGTGAAATTTGGAAATGCATATTAGGGCAACAGTTTTATTAGGCCAGCTTAGGCCAGCTCAGTCCAACCAGACCCAACCCAAATGACACAAACTTAGTGTGCAAATTTTTGTATTCTTGGGACCTCTTAATCAGAACCCATCAAGGTAAAGGTAAGGGAAGGGCAAAGAGGGAAAAAAATCAGGCTGGTGTTAAAGCCATGCAGCCTGCATTTAGTCATAGCCTTAAAATGGAATGTGAGAAAATGATGTACATGCTGTCCTCTCCCCTTCCCTCCCGTCTTTTCTCTTTTCTCTTTCTTTCTTTCTTTTTTCTTTTTGGTAACTCTAAACGGGCACTCATGTGCTACTTTCATAATTCTATAACCCTGAAAAATCGTCTCTATTATCCTAAAGGCTTTGCATTCATTAGGCACCACATCAGAACAGGATTTGTTTTTCCAGAGTAATTTTTGCTTACTGAGCAATAGGGCACAATCTGTAGCTTCCTTTCCTTACATTTCTAAATGCAAAATAGGTAAGTTACCTTTTACACTAAAGGCCTGAAATTCTGATTTCCAGACCATCCCTTCTCCATGTGAGGTGGCTCTAGCCCAGAGATAACTCCTCTCTTAGGGTTTAGTTTATGGCCCAGCACAGGTATAAGCTCATCCCCAGTTCCTTTTATCATGTGTAGAGCTCATGCATGATGAGAATGTCTGAATGGTGCTAGATTGTTACAACCATCTGAATGAGTGAACATCAAGTGTGAACACATGTTCACTGTAATGTGTGGGTTGTGATGGTGGCCAGGGCCCATCCCCTGTGCCTGCAACTTATATCACAAGTTAATGCCTTTCGGGCAATTTATATTGGAGGCATAGCAGTCTGATCTATATTTGGGTCACAGGGGCAAAGGATTAAAGTCTCCCTAACCCATCCCTAAGCTAAAATCCCAGTCCTTGCAGTAAAGTGTAGTCTCAACTTCAGGGGCCACATTTCATGACTAAAGGAATAGGTCTTTTGCACAGAAATCCTCCATAATATGATTCCTCTGAAAACCTTGCTAGGGACAGCATTCTAGCTTTAAAATGAAACTGACACGGCCAGATTTCACTTTGGCAGCACTTGGCTTTCATGGGTCTGAAAAATCTCAATGTTTGAACCACTGATCAGAACTTCCCCAAACCAATGAAATGCACACCTCAATAAGGCAGAGTAACATATTATCAGTAGTTTAAGGACATTTGAAATACATATATGTTATGCAGAAGGCCAAGGCAATCACTTCTGAATTTTCTTACCTTGTAAAGCCAATCCAAAATTAAGCAAGAGATGATACCAGAAGAGAAGACTTCCTTGTCAGAAAGAACTCAGTCAGCTACTGAGGAAGGGCAAAAGGCAAGTATGAATACTGCTGTTGCTAATGTGCCTAGGTCAAAGCCAAAAGGAAGTCTAGTGACTGACATGCACAGAGGGGAAAGGCAATTCTGATGCTGTACAACAGACACAGTTGGAAAAAGAAGCATGAGAAGTATAAAGCAAGACAAAATAGAAACCGTAAAGGAAGAGGTGGCATGTTTAAATGCCATAGTACTTGATGTGAACAAACTAAAATCAACTGAAATGAAGGTATTTTCAATCAGACAGGCACAAAATTTAACTGTGGAAGTGACAAATGCAGAAGCAGCAGCATAATTCTAATACTAAGGCAAGATGTAGCACAAGCAGTAAGGGGCTATAATGCAAAGTCCAGCAAAATCATATCAGTCAGAATTGGTGGAAAACCTATCAACATAATCATATTTCAAGTCTATGTTCCAACAACAGTTGCTGAAGAAGAATTGAAAACTTCTGTGCAAGTGTCCAAGAGGAAATTGATAGCTCACTAAAACAAGACATGCTGATCATCATTGGACAGTAGAACACAAAAGTGGGAAACCAAACAGAATCAAATTTTGTTGGAGAATTTAGCCTAGGAGTACGAAATAAAGCAGAAGAATGGCTCATTGAATCCTGTGCAGCCAGCCATCTGTTTATTGCAGAAACATACTTCAGAATAATAATGAGGTGACTGTATACATATACATCACTAGATGGCCAATATAGAAATCAAATAGATAATGTATTTGGAAGTAAGAGACAGAGAATCTACAGTCTCACTGCCAGAACTCTTAACATCAGGATCACTAATAGAAGCTTAGTACCAAAAATATAACTTAAATCACATTTCTGAGGAATTTAAAGCCTGTGTAAAGAACAAATGACATTTCTGAACTCAATTGACCATGAACTGAAAGAATTATAGACTGAAACCAGAGACATTATTAGGGAAGAATGCAAAAGCATCATTATCATCATCCTGTAGCAAAAAAACAAAGAACAAAAACAAAAACTAGATGGTTTGTGCAAGAAATGCTTAAATTTGCTAAGAAGCAAAAGGTGACAGAAAAAGGACTGATCCTGAATGCAGTTTTTCAGTAACTATCACTTAGAGACAGATAGAAGTATTATAATGGCCAGTAGACGAGAATAACAAAAGAGGAAAAACAAGAGACCTCTTTTGGAAGATCCAAGAAATCAAAGGAAAATTCAAACCTAGATTAGGAATGCCAAAAGACAAACAAGGGGACATACTATCTGACCAGAAGAAAATAAAGAGAAGGTGGAAAGAATAGATGGAAGAACTATACAGAAGAGATAAAAGGATGACAATGAAGTGAAAGTTCCTCTGAAAGCACCTGGAATGGATAAAGCACCTGGAGTAGATAGGGAATCCAGGAGAACTATTCCAAGCTGCAGAGACTGAATCAGTCCAAATCCAAAGAAGAATATGCCAACAAATATGGAAAACACAGCAATGGCCCATAGACAGGAAATGTTCTATATACATTCCAGACCCCAGAAAAGGAGATGCTAAGGAGTACAGCAAGTATAGGGCCATTGCACTAATTTCTCATGCAAGCAAAGTGATGTTCAATGTGTTGCAACAAATAATTTTACCCTATATGGCAGGGGTGGCCAGAATTGCTCAATGAAAGAGTCACATGTGGTAAATATCAGATGTTTGAGAGCTGCAAGAGGATGCCTATGGCCATCCCTCCTATTTGAAGTGAGAAGTGCCTGACATTCAAACTAGCTTCCAAAAAAGGAGGAGGCAGTCAAGAAAACATGACTACTGGAACACACCAAAGAATTTCAGAAGGTCAGACTATGCTTTTGGCTGTGTGGATCACAGGTGTCTTGATGGTCTTGAAAGAAATGGGTGTGCATCAGGACTTGTTTGTCCTGATGCGGGACCTGTATCATGGACAAGAAGCTACTGTTAGGACAGAATATGGAGTAACAAACTGGTTTCTTGTAGGCAAAGGCATCGGACAACGGTGTATTTCATCTCCCTGTCTGTTCAATCTGTACACAGAATGTATCATAAGTTGGACTTCTGGTCTGGGTCATGGTGGAGCGGTTGTGAATAGTGAAAGCTCTTGCTATCACACTGGTGTTTGTTCGACAGAGAGCCGTGGGAGGCTCATCTAAGCCCTATCAGGGTGAAGATAGATTGTCCGGGCAATCTTCTAATTGTGCGGAGCGGCGGTTCTGTATTTACTGGGAGAGATCTGGGCTTTTCTCAATCGGACAACACGGGAGAGATTAAGCTCCCCACAAGCCATCAACAGCCGGATAATTAGCATAGTTAATTAGCTGAAAGTTCATCGGACTGCTGGCTAAGCATTTTTATCTTGTTCTCTTCTATATTACCCATGAAAGAGCAGTACAGCTTCTAATTTAGCATAAAGAAGAAAGGAGAAGCCTTTGATGGAGGGAGGAATTCCCACCCACCCCCCATGGAGTTCTAAGCGGTGACTGATCTGGGGGAGAGGAGAAGAGAGAAAGTTTGAGGCTTGAGAGAAGGATCTTTTCTCTCTAACCTCCCCAAGGGCAAAGAATTAGAATAAATAATTATTTTGATATAACGTGATAGAAGATAAAAATTACATTGATCAGCCATTGTCTCTCTCTTCTTGGACTCTCGCCAAAAAAAAAAAAAACTGAAATTTTGCCAAATTGAAATTCATCTTTTTCTTTTTTGCTGGACAAAGGAGGACTGTGAAGAAAGAATGCTCTCTGCTGCCACCTGATGGCTATTTGGATTATAACAAGTATTTTTATTTTCGTCTATATTTTTCTTTTTTCTTTCTTTTTTTTTTTTTTTTGCTGCTGACCATTATGGAAGAGCTAAAGTCGACACTCCTGACAATACAGGAATCCTTATCAGCTTTGCAAATATCCCAAAAAGTGATGTTAATTCAACAAGAAATCTTTTCAATTGAACAAAAAGAATGTTTTGATAAACTTGATACTTCTTTTAAGGAGACTTTGGTAGGTGTACAACCTAAAATTAAACAGAATACACAAACAACACAACAAGCATATGAAAAATTTGAAACCATGGATAAAGAAATAAAATTAGTAAAACCAATAAATAAGTTATCATGGGATTCACTTGTTATATTAGAGAGAATCGATTCTAGCTATCAAAAGAAGGAACATTTTTTACTGGGAAGAAAGAAGGATGGATGGATTCCAAATTAACTACATATTATTTTGAGGAAGAAGAAACAGTGAATACTGATTTGCAGCAAGAAACACAGTCATTGGAAATAAATATTGATTTACAGCAAGCGCTACATTTACTGAAAACAAAGCAAGAAATAGTGGATATTGATTTGCAACAAGAAATACAGATATTGAAGAATACTGATTCTTCTACACTACACCTATTGAAAACAAAGGAAGAGATGAAATAAGAGAATTTGTTATCTTAAAAAGGAATGATGTAAATTGGTTGGCATGTTTATTGTGGTATGGAAAGGCTAAGTTATATGATTCTTTTGTTCTTAAGTTACTATACTAGAAAATTGTTAATGTTGGTGGAGGAAAAGTTGTACTAAGCGGGGGGGGGGGGGTCTTCCTTTTTCTTACCCATGGAAGCTTCTCTATGTTTAAATGCATTGAATTCAGAAGGGATTATAAGATATTATAAGATCTAAACTGAGTTAAGAAATATAAGAACAGGGAGTTGAGCTTTTTCTTTGTTGGTGACATAAGAGGTAGGTACAATCGAGATATGTTAAAGATCATAATGAGTGGGGCTTTTATAAGGAGCTAATAGCATTTGATTAAGTGATGCTTATGTTAGATGAAATGCTAGTAACTTAGTATAAAGAAAATGTGTATAAAATCTATTATAGGTAGTAGTTGTTGCCAAATAGATTAGTTAAGATGTTTCTAAAGATGTTAAATGGATGTTGGGTATTTAAATGTAATGGGTATTTTTATTATATAGAGTAGAGGAAGTGGTACAAAAATTCTTAGTTTCTTAAACCGAAAATTTCTTTTTTAGTAGGTATTATATTGGAACACTAGTAAATAAGAAATGTGTTTGATTTTACTTGTAATTTCTGTGGTGAGGAGTCTGTTTGTTCAATACTGGAAAAATGAAGAATTATTCTTCGGCAAAATGATTTTGGCTCTATCACTGAAGGAGAAAGAAGATACTGACTTCTATCAAACTTGAGTTTTTTTTTATTATTGGCTGGAAAAACGGGACTTGGCTTAAAGATGTTTTTATGTTATTATAAATGGATTTGAATATGATTATAGAATGTTAAAAGATATGTAGTAGGGGGCTGACCCAGTATGTCCAATGTATTTGATGACTGATGTTTTTAGTATTAGTTTTAAAATCTTAATAAAAGCTTTTTTAAAAAAAAATGTATGACAAGGAAAGCTAGGTTGGGATCAGAGGAAGGAGTGAAAAATGGTGGAACTACTTCAATATTGTAAGATATGCTGTTGATACCATGTTACCAGAAGAAAGAAACAGAATTGAAATAAGTCCAGATTAAAGAGGACTGCAGCTGAACATTAAGAAAGCAAAATTCATGAACAAAGTATTACATCAATAATGGAGAAACTGAAATGGTGAAAGATTTTTCATATCTTGGCTCAGTTATTATTTCAAATGAACACTGTAGCCAAGAAGAAGAGTGAGACTTGGAAAAGCAGCAATGACTAAACTAGAAAAGATAATAAGGTTTCACAGAGACCAAGGTCAAGAACAATAATTGTCTACAGGTGTGAAAACTAGCTGATGAAGAAACCAAAGAAGAAAATTGATGTGTCTGAAGCATGCTGCTGGAGAAGGGTCAATACCTTGACCTGACAAAGGAGTGAACAAGTAGATCCTAGATCAAATCAAGGCAGAACTTTCCCCAGAAGCAAAACTGATAAATTGAGGTTGTTTGGGACACATCAAGAGATGGCACTGGAGAAGACTATAATGCTAGGGAGAGTCAAAGGCAGAAGAAGAAGGGAAGACCAACTGTGGAATGGATTGACTTCAAAAATGACTTCTTCATGTTTACAAGAGCCGAGGAGGCCTGTCAAGGACAGGACATTTTTGAGGTCATTCATTTATTCATAGGGTCACCATAAATTGGCATGGAACAACAGCAGCAACAACAAAAACTCAGATGTTTCATAAGGCTATAAAAGACCAAGACAGTGTGGGGCATCTTTGTTGGTCCTGGGCATTCCACCCTCTCCATCTGTATTTGGGCCTGAAAGACCAAGGGAAAGTGTGGGTGCCCCCACTCCACAGGTTCATGCACTTTGCAATCAATTCTGCTTTGAGGTTGACTTCGCTCAAGTGGAGGGTACTATCATCCTCTCCCCCTCTGGATGTTCACCCCTCCGTGGTGCTGCTTTAACAACAGCAGTAATTGCTGCTTGCTTGCTTGCTTCTCTTTCCCTCTCAGCCGTGATGGTGCTGTTGTAGGAAGATGGAGGAGAGAAAAGATGTTCCATGGCTGAGTGGCATCCTGGCTTCCACCCCTCAGCCTTGGCATGAGAGAACATGAAGCGTGAATGGTGACAGTTGGGTGTGGTAATTGCCACTGATTGAGCCAGCTCTGAGCTGTTGCCTTGGTGTACCAGCTGGGGCAGCCCTGCTTGAAGGCCAAGAAGCAAATGACACTGGTGGAGGGACTGGATGCCAGCAGTTTCTGAGCCTGGAGTGCCAGGCTTTTTAGGGAAGTGGACTGCAATGGCACTTGCTAGCACAGCAAGATAAAGGCAGCTAAGATAGTGTCTGATTCAGGCAGGGTTTGGCTTAGGGCAGAAGTAGTTTGGGCTTTGGACAGATCACTGTGCAACAGCTGGCTGAAGTGCAAGGGGTCCTGTTGCTTCTGCCAAGTGCAGAGGCCTTCTGGTGGCTGGCCAGCCTAGTCCTGCCACCGTCCCTGTGCCCTTTGAGTGCTTCCATGCTTTGGTGCCTGGTTCTGCAGCCATTGGCTCCTTTAGTGTGGGGTGCTTTGGAAGTGAGCCTTCTCAGTCCCAGGACTCTGGAGAACAAATGCCTTCTGTCCTAAGGAGAACCAAAATGAAGAAAAGCAATGTGTAGTGGTTTTTGGGAAAATTTAGATAAATCCTGGCAGAAAAATGCTGCTTATATGTGCCTTTGTATTATAAAATCAAACCTGCACCTCTTTCTCACAAAGCACCAACTTTCCAAGCCAAGTCACTGTTTAGTATTGCTGTTGCCATAAGAAGATGGAGTTCTTAGCCAGACTGAGAAGAAATACCTGTGTTCTTTTCAGCTGTAGAAAAACTGAAATAATGGTGTTCATTTGTTTCTGAATGGGCCCACATAACATCTAGTCTCACAGAGGCAAGCCCCTGCTAAGTTTGTTTGACGAGCAAGACTTTCTGAAGGATTCCTCCATCAGACATATTTGCATGTTTAAACAGACAGACTGGCTGACCTGAACTGTCAAAAATTTGCTAGACTGAGCTATCAATACAGCAATTAGTAATGTTACCAAACTCAGCCAGTCAACAGCTAGGGCAAACCCGGGTGGACCCCAGACCCGAGTCAAAAGGAGCCTGAGACGAGACTTAGAGCCAAAACCAGCTTTATTCTAGTGCACTATAGAATAAAGGGAGACAAAAGTGGATGTTCAGCCCAAAGCAGTGTCTCAAAAGCTGCACCCCAGTATATGCATTTTATACCTTAGGTAAGCAATTAGATCACCTAATACACTTCTCATGCATCAATACATCAATGTAGCCACACCCCCACCGCTGTTAGCTTCAAAGAGTCTTTTCTTCTGACAGGACCAGACATTTCCCATGTCTGTTTCTTATCTGCTCAAGATTCACACAGGCTTGCCATGTTCTTACTCCCTGCACATTTGCAACTTTCATGGCAGCTAGAACCAGTTTCCACTGTTCCTTTGATTACTGTATTGGAGGTCAGGCTAGCTTGTTAGCTGTGGGTTACATAAAGTTCATTTTGTTCTTATCCCCCCTCCCTTCTGGGACAGAATAATTATGGTGTTTTTACTATTTGGCCTTCCTCTGACCAATTACTTTTGGGGTGTTTTGGGGTGCTGCAATTGGCAACAGTAATGTTTTCCATACTATTGTTACCAGCATTTCTGATTTGTTTAGAACATTATGTCATGTCTAAAGACATCAAGATTCTATCGTACCAACATTATCTGGAAACTTAACACTCTGCATTGGTGTACAGTGACTAGCAGGTTATAAAACTGTCTGTATATGGGCTGTGATTTGGTAGTTTTTGTAGTCATGCCACTGCTGGAAAAGAGGCTTATTTGGCCCTGAAGAGCCACCATAGCAGCTTGGGAGAAGCAGTTTTCTGTGGGCCATTTCCGGGAGCAAGTGTAAGGACTGAGTGAGGATGCAGCCTGGAGAGACTGCTGGCTGGGGAGTTCATAAACAGCATGAATGAGAAAACTGCAGCCACTCCCATCATTCTCAGGTGCAGGAAGGGGATCCCCATAGAGCCTTGCTTAGTATTTGCTTAGTATAATTTAGGAAGCCTTCTGGATTACTCAAAAGCTGTTTGTGACATTTACTTATACCTAATAAAGTTATTGTGCTTCTATTATGCTGTTGATTTGCTCTAATTGGCAAACATGGTTACTTACACGTATTACTTGTTTGAGGTGTATACCTAGAAGTAGTTTAAGTGTGCACCTTGAGATGGAATTGTGATTACCATGTATTAACCCCATGAATCATGTAGGTCAACTGGCAAGAGCAGATTCAAATATATGTAGGAGAGAGTGTGATTGCCACCACTGCTAATAAGAAGTTTCCTTTTCCCAAAGTAGGGAACTTCATGGATGGAAAGCCTCCCAGAAGCGTTCCTCAGGCGTTAGTGCATGCATGGCTCAGATGCTGCCTGAGACGAGACAAGACAGCAGCAGGCATCTTTCCTGGTCCCATTGGTAGGCCAGCCTAAAAGACCAAGGAAAAGCGGGGGCATGGCAAAGTCTCAGTCAGCATGATTGGTGACATTGCACCACATTGTTGCTGATCGCATGGTGCATCTATTACAGCATCAGTCTTATTGCCAGGTCTCATCTCTGTGGAGCTTCAGTCGACTTGAGATGGCCTTAGGTTAGGTCTTAAATTGGTAGGTTTTTTGATAATGGAATCAATATTTGAGGCTTAATTTATCAGTTTGCATTTTACTGGGGATTGATAAGGCAGGCTCCAGGATTGTATGGAGTGTTCTACTCACATGCAAGTCAACGCATGACAATGCAAAGCCTGATAGGGTGACAGCCCCACCCCTCTTCCACATGTGCTGGTGAATGCCTGAATAGGGCTTAAGTCAAAAGGCATAGAAAAGAGCTATCCTGTGGGACCAAATATTAGTTATGGGATTCTTAAGACAGGCACAGTTTATGCAGGGGCATGGCTGAGCTCCAAAAGCCATATTAATTCTTAGCAAACAGTAGCTTAGGTTGGGGAGGCCCCCAGAAAAATGCCCTGTGCCCCCTCAGATGCCAGTATGCCTCCCCCACTTGGTTTCATGCCCTCCGTGCCTGTTCTTCCCTTTGGATCCCCCTCCTCTTCCTTGTCTCCTCCATCTACTGCAGCTCTTTCCCTTTGCCCATCCTACCCTCAGTGCTCCTCCCCCCCCCCCCAACCACCTGTTCTCCACTGCTTGCTCTCCTTTCCCTCCACCTTACCAGGCAGGCAGCTGCACCCCCTCACCTCCTCTCACCTCTCCCTCTGTGCTCCCAGTCTTTAAATGGGTTAGACTCCCATCAGCTGTAGCCAGCAAAGCCAGTGATGAGGGATGGTACATAATGTCCTTCAGATGCTGGGGCCTACAAATGGTCTGCTCATGTAGTAACTAAAGTGGAGCAGTACAACTCCTTTAGGAATTTGCTTATTTAACTCCCGCAAGGAGCTCAGTGTGACCTATTTTCTTTCTGCAACAATCTTATCAGGTGGGTCAGGCTGGCAAAGGGAGGGAGCAGGAGAGAGAGCGATGGTCCCAAGGTCATCCAGTGAAATTCATAGCAAAAGGGATTTCAACCCTAGGAGTTCTTCCCACTCCTAGTTACATACTTTTATTATTACACAACACTGGGTTCTCTTCCTATATATCAGGAGTGGCCAAACTGAGGGTCGTGAGATGCATGCAGCCCTTTGAGTTTATTTCATGGTTTGCAGAGGGGCTGAAAAAGCCTGACGCTCAGGAAGAGTGCAGGTCTCGTGAGAGCTTGCCCCAGCATGCCCCATGCCACTCCAGCTGATGAGCACAAAGGCCACCGTTTGCCTCAAGAAAAGGGGGCAAGATGTGTGTTGGCCAAGTGAGCATGTGTGTATTGGTGATGCTGAGTGAGATGGGAGATGCTGGTCTGCCCGTAGTGGCGCTCCCTTGCAAGGTCCTGGTGAGCACTGGGTTGCTGCCTGGATGCACTTTGGCTTGTAATTTTCAGGGGAAGGAGCAAGAAAACTGTCTTTTCTTTATTTAAAACAAAAAGCAGTGCACCACTGCAATCCCTACCGCCCACAGCTTCCCTTTTGCTTTTCCCTGAAAAGAGGATGGAAAACCCATATGCCCCTGGCCAGAGCCTCTCCAGCACAGCACAGCCCAGCAGAGCATTCCTGCAAAGAGTAAGGACAGAGGAGGAGGAGGAGAAGAGGGGAGGTACCTCTCTCTGCCCGTGTTGGGCAATGCTGCCTTTGGTGAAGGAGTGTGTGTGTGTGTGGGGGGGGGGGGGGGTTTAAGGGGGACCATAAACCCTTCACTGGAGTGAGTAAGGGCGGGTTGCTATCTGGGTTGGATATTTCTAGGGGGGTTGGGGGTGGGGGGGTTTTGGGGGGGGGGGGGGTGGAATTGATGTCATACATGGGGTGTTATGCAGAATGTGAGATGAGGTGCTGGGATTTGGGTATTGAATGGGATGGCTGCAAATTATGTCATCTGCTTCTTGGGAAGCTGTCACGGCTCCTGAACACTTTTCTGTGGCAAACTGCAGGCAGAGAATTTGGTCTCCTTTTTGGCTAAGCAAAGATGCAGATATAGAACAGAGGAGGAGACACCCCTCCCCCAAAAGAGAAGCTAGCTGAAGAATGGCTTTTGCCTTAAAATATTGATAACATTACAATTGTAGCAATGCCTGTTTGGTCTAAATAAAATAATACTAAATTAATATTTATTCCTGTCTTATGACTCTTTCTCTAATTGGGCGAGTACATAGCTCAGTGTGAGGGAGCACCAGCTTTTCATGCAGAAGGTCCCAGGTAAGCTGAAGTCCATGGCTGAATGGGAAGTTAAAGTTGTGTCTCCCTATTCCTAATTCAGCACTCTAACACGCCACACTAGTTCTCTCACATATGGATTCATGTTTGAATTCTGCCTTGTGTGCAGTTGATAGAGGTATAAAAATCCTGCCACAAAAAGAAGTAAAAAGTGTGGTGGTCTGGGGAGAAGGTTGCACTTCTGAGTAAACTATTAGTTGCTTTTTCCTGATGTTTAAGTTAACAGCGGCAACTTGTACCATCAATTATCACTGTTAACAGTGTGACTGTCAGCACTTTCCGCATTTAATTTCCTTCTGACCTCATTGTTCAAAATTATCCACATCATATTACAGGAGATAAACCTGAAATTCTCTCTAGCACTCGATGCATCAAATGCAGTGGGCTGTAGTCCAATAATAAATGTCTTTGAAGGTGCCAGAAGACTCTGTTGCAGTTTTTGCTGGAAGAGACGAAGATGGTTCCCCTCTGAAAATGGCTTACTTTGTTCCATGATTGTATCTGGGGCGTGTATCACTCGCAATGAATCAGTTACAGCCTCTTCTGACATACCTACACAGGAGTTCCTCCTGAGCCTGTTTTACAGGTTTGTCTGGGGGAGAAACATCAAGACTACAACCCCTGTAATTAGGACAAGGCGGGTGCATATGATGAGATCGATGCCAGCAATGAAGTTAGCATAAGGCACTTGGGCACTTTTGCGCACAGAAAGGGAACATCTTGGAAGTGACCACAGAAACTTCCAGTAGGGAACACAATGGTGGAACAAGATATATGGCTAGAGAATGCCTCTCCTCAAGAAAAAGGTGAGTTCTGCTTTATATAAGATAGAAAATTTGGTTACATAGTACTGGCAGTCCCCTTGTTCAGAAAATAGGGAAGTCTTCAATCAAATAAAACTTCTGAGCTTCTAATGTGATTATTGGCTTTACAGTGCAAAGCTGAAGGACTCTGGTGTGAAGCATGGAATAAGGTTTGCTGTTTTTAAAACAAAAATGAACCTTGACTGGGTTGCTTTAGGGGGAAAAGACTGAGGACTGAGACCAGGACCAGTTCTCATATTTAAACTGGGCAAGAGTCTGAGATATTTGCGGTGGGGGGGGGGATGGGATACAGCTGTACTTTTGTAAAGAAACAGGGTTTCTTTCTGCTCTGAACATGTGTTGGAATTAGCGCATGGTGTGCTTAATTGAGGGTTTTATTATTTATTTAACATACCTCCCAATATTTTAATATGGAATACTTAATAGTCTGCTAATTTAAATACAATTCTGGTTTGTAGCAACAACAGTGACATGTAAAAATAACAAGTAACCTCCAAGTTAGAGTACTGCAATGCACTCTTTAAATGTCGCCTTTGACATGGTTCAGAAGGGGCAGCACATGCAAAGTGCAGCAGTTGGATTGATTAAGAGGACCAGGGGTCTGAACATGTAACACCACCAATGCTGGTCTGTGTGCATTGGCTACTTGAATATTTCTGAGCTCAGTTAAAGGTGCTGGTTTTAACCTGTAAAGTCTTGTGTAGCTTGGGACCAGATAGAGTGCCTTTCTGGCATGAACCTATCTGTACACTTGGAAGATCACCTAAGGCCCTCCTCCAGGTGCCTCCTTGAGAGAGGCTTAGATGATGGCAACA
The DNA here is from genome assembly GCF_004798865.1 of Varanus komodoensis. NCBI lineage: Eukaryota > Metazoa > Chordata > Lepidosauria > Squamata > Varanidae > Varanus > Varanus komodoensis. The sequence continues at coordinate 1,025,574 of NW_025335269.1, forward strand.
AGGCAGAGAGCCTTCTTGGTGGGGGTTCCCCAGTTATGGAGTGGTCTCCCTGATGAGGCCACCTGCTGATAACTTTGTTTTCTTTTTAACACCACGTTAACTCCTTAACTCTCGGGCATTTGGCTGTATAGATAGGGTTTTAATTGAGTTCTTGATTTGTCTTATTGTTGCTTGTTTAAAATTGATTTATATGTATCTGTTTATGTGTGCTGTCTCTGTTATTGTATGTATGTTATTTGTATGTTACTGCATTTTACACTGGGTATAATGCATTTTTAACGTTTTTAGTACCAGTAAATAGCTCAAAGAGCTTTGGTCTTCTTCAGTATAGAGATGCAATAGCTGCATTAAACAAATGAAGTGGGAAAAAGTAGAATCTGAAGGACAAGGGAACAATCAGAACCCTCCGTGTATGCTGGGGAAGTTTTAGAATTGCAAGATTTCATGTAGAATCATATGAATAGGATAGCAGTTTTTTTCTGATGCAATTACAATAATAATATTAATTAATTAATTAAAAGCTTTTCTAGCCGATCCACTACAAGCGTCTTGGGACAGCTTACAAAAATGAATTTAGAATGAAAGATAAATGATCTATTAATCCAGGAAATCTGATGTACATTTCTCTCTGTATTTATTATATTTATATCCCACTGTTTTCCTGTTCAGATACCATGGCTACCTGTATTTGAATGTTTTTGGAGCCAAATAAGCCCCTGGTTATCACCACCACCTCATGCATAACTTTGCATAAATGTTATACTACATTTAAAAATGTGGTCAGGCTACTTAAGGGGTCTCTTTCCCCAAATATTTGGAAGGTCCAGTATTAGAAAAGCTTACACTGCTGGCAGTGAAGAGCACACCCACATGCTGCTTCTCCAGATGACAATCCCAAACACCTCCCTGTTCCAAGTTCCATTGTAAAGGTCAAAAGAGCATGGGAAGTATTGTTTCACTTTCCCACTCTGTACATAAATTCCCCAGATTAGTCATTTTTACATAGTTTGCTATTAATGTAATCAAATATTTGAATTTCATTTTCCTCAGCTGAGATAACTACATACATGGTTTGGGGAAGGGGACAAGTCTCTAGCCAAGCAGGATTTGAGACTTTTAGAGGGAGTGCTTATAGACATGACACATTTGCATTTCCATTTCTGGTCTCAGTTTGCATATTGTTTGCAGCACCACTTTGAAAACTGTCATTTGAAGTAGTGCAGTGTTGTTACTGACATGCTGGTATGCTTATGCTTTGAATCAGTCCTGCAGGGAAATGGAAAAATTGCTTCCATCCTGCTAGAGGGAGGCAGCAGGAGTGGCTGGCTGTACCACATGTGAGGAGATGGCCTATATGCACAAAATTTTTGATAACATGCGTTCAAAGTGATTTCAGAAATGGACTTTCAGCCCTTTGCTCCTGACCAGTGCTGGCAGTATTGTCTGTCAAAGCTCAGACTTGAGGACCAAAAGTAATCCTCCAGGTTCCCCAGCTGGTTCTGTCCACTTTTTCCTGAGCACTGATGGTTTGCTGGTTTTGGGACTTTTGCTTCCCCCACACCACTCCCTTTTAAAAGGCTAAAGTGCCCTCTAGGCCTTAATTACTGGCAGTGAGAGCTGCTAGTGTTTTGGCACTCCTCCCTTTTGCCTTCTCATGTTCTGCCACTGGAATATGGGCCCAGAAAGCTTTTCTGAAATGTAATTGGCCCTTGGGCTGAAAGAGATTCAGCACTCCTTATCCATGAACATTCAAGGTCTGTTGCTGGAGATATTAAACTTCCTGCTTGCTGCTTTGCACATGAGACTGCATACCAGGGGAAATCACACTCCAGCTTGAACGGTTTGCTAGAGCATGGCAGATTGCTCTATCAGGGAAAGTAACTTACCATGGCAAGTACATGAGAGGATTCACCAAACAGGATTAACTTCAGAAAAATGGGGAAAAAACCCCTTGCATCATATTTATAAACAAGGTGACTCACTATCTCAGCCTATTTTGGAAGAACGAGTAAAATGGTCTCAGAAAGGAAGTGGGGCCAGATGTCAGGCTTCCAGGATCTATTTTATCCTCCACCCTTTTGTAGTGCCAGGTATTAAACAGTGGCTAGGAGATGAGTGAAAGCAGATTGAGTCAGTTACTTACCAGCTCCTAGGTGGTCCCTGGGATGAGTTCCATGCAAAACCTGAGTTATTATAGATCAGAGAGATTCTAACAGCCTAACTTAGAAGGTGTTCCTGCTTTTGCTGTTGTTAAACAATTCAGAATTAGAAACCCATTTTAATGTATTGCAAATCATGATCTACCTTCTGCCCACCTGTAATGTTAAACAGCCCTTTTGATATACAAACTTATATGTTGAAACAGAGATGTATTAAGTTCATTGTTTCGTACCTGGTTAAAATCAATACACAGAAAGACAACCAGACAAACAGTGTTGGGGGTATGGCTGCATAATGTCAAGCCATAAGGGATTCAATCTGTGAGAATTTTAGATTTGGATGCAGTTGCTATATAAGTGAAGTCTGCCAAATTTCAGATGAATGGGTGCAGGTGTTTGGGGCTAGATAGCTACAGTGGTACCCAGGAGATTCAGGTTCTGGTCTCCACTTGACAATGAAGACGACTGGGTGACTCACTCTCAACCTAGTCTACTTCACAAGGCTATTGGGAGGATAAAATATAGGGAAGGATTATGTAAGCTGTCTTGCAGGGAAAATGATGGGCATAAGTAATTGGCTTACCACTTGGCAAGGGTGGAGGTGGCAATCCATATGAAAATGTGACACATGGTAGAGGAAGAAAAGGGAAGAAAACTGTCAAATTTCAGAATGATTTGCTTAGAGATACTTGTGCCAAGTGCCTTAAAGCTGATCTTGGGGAGAATAAAAGGGGATTCTTTCTCCTACCCCATATAATCAATAATGTATACATTATATTAAAGTTGTACCCCCAAGTAAACCTGTGAAGTAAGGCAGGATTTTGTTTCTTGTTTTAACAAGAGGAAACTTTACAGTTTGGATTGATCCTTTCACCTCCTTACCTGCCCATTGTGATTCTATGGGCAATGCATAGCGCTGTTTGTTGGTTAGCTGTCACACACAGGGAGCAGAGCTTGCTGCAACTGCCCAGTTTGCAGTGGAAAAGCTGAGCTCCAGGAAATTAGTCAGAACCAGTTCCAAAGGCAAGGTCAGTAAGCAGACAGTCCAGAGTCCACACACAGGCAGTTCTAGAGAAGAGCAAAATGATCAGGAAAACACAAGGTGGGTGTCCAGAGCAGCACGTGGGCATTTCCCCAGCACCTGTTGCCTCCAGGCTTTCAAGGCAGGCCTTTAGAGCCCAAACCAGTGCGCAGCTACCTGTTTGCAGCACAGCCCTGCCCCAGAACAGAAGGCCACTCCCCAGCAGTCTTTGTTCCTCCTGGGCTGGGTCTGCACCTTTAGGTGTCTGCCTCAAAGTCTGAGGTGGGGCTAATGACATCTTGAATGGTTTCAAGGGTCCATGACTGCTCACCCAGGGCCCAGATCCCCCAGTCTGCCTCAAGGTCCTGAGATACAGGCTGAGGGGTGGTTCCAGGTCACTCCCCAAAAAGGAGTCCTCCCGAGGGTGCATAACAGCTGCTGTAAAACCCTCAGGGCACCCCTCCCCTCTTGTATTCTTGCACACAACAGAGAGGGTGTCCTTCTCAGTCCTGGTTTCAGAGTAAGAAGCCCAGCTCGCTCCTGGGAGGGGAGGCTGCAAGACCAGTTCTCTCTTCCCAGTCACAGCTTCTGTGGCTTCTCTGTGTGCCACCCCTGCCCTCACATTTCTGATACTGGAGACAGCAGAGAGCCACCATGCCTAGTAGCCAAGGATAGCTTTGTTCATAGTTAACTGGGGGTTCTTTGCTACCTGAGATATAGTCCAAGATGGATCTGTTTTCCCCTCAAGCTCTCCATGTAGAAAAATCCAGGGCAGAGAGAGGGGGGCAAAGAGCAGGGGATGGTGGCAGTGCCTGGCAGCTCTAGCTTCCAATGGGGGTGTCTTTTTTACTCTCATCCACAGAACTTTAGGGGGGGATGTAGAAGGGAGCTACTAAAAGCTGGCTCTGTGTTTTCATGACACTCTGGAGGACACACTGCAGTAGTTTGGTCTGAAATAGAAATTGGTCTCTTACAATTGGTCTGATCCAGTAATGGATTCTGAATTTGTCCAAATGTCCTGCACACACACAGACAATTGCTGCTGACCATCTGGTTGTTACATCTTGCCTAAGTGGCTTGCTTTGTCTGGAGATGTCCATCATGGTCATCCAGTCCATCTTGGCAAAAGAACAGCAAAAGACTTCTTTCAAAGGAATTTTTCTAAAGTGAGTGTTTCTAACTTAGTAGAAGCTAAAGCTGGAGATGGTACTGCTGGTGGATGGAGCCAAAGCTAATGTTTGGCAGAGCCAGATCCAGAAGTGGGCAGAACTGGAGCCAAAAACAAATGGAATTTACAGCTTCACATTGCACCTTTTCTCTCTGTGACAATCAGACCCTTTCCGGGGGGGGGGGGGGGGGTGACTACAAGATCTGAAGCAGCCTGTGGCATTTGGAAAGCCAAACAATGCCGAGGGCCACATGAGACTAGGCCACTGTCCCTGCTCAAGAATGCAAGACACATTAAGAAAGAATATACATCACATAAAAAGAAAATGTTGAAGACGGTGAATAGCTTTTTTTGCAAGTGATTAAGAAAGTTTCCTGCACACGTGCCTTTGGTTACTGAGAAAGGATAGGGAGCACTGATTTGAAACTACTGCAAACCTAATTTTGATTTAAGGTGAATATTTGTTTTAACCAAATTAAACAGTCTAGTTCTTTAGCTGTGACCAGACAATATCTTTTAAGAAATTTCATAACTGTATTGCAAAGCTCTCATGCATGTTTTCTTCCAGCATGTTATGCCAGGGTCAAACTCACGTTGCAGGTTTGGCTTGAAACAGCCGAAAGGAAAACTGGTTCTGGCAGTAGGCCAGCACTACAGCAGCAGCACACCTGTGTTCAGTTGTGGCAAGCATTTCTTGTAGGGGTGCAGAGCCTTAACTCTGGGATCCCAATCCATCCCTCTGTGGTTTTTCCCACACCCTGGTCCTAGCGCCAGCCCCATCTCCTTCCCCCCAAAAATGAGTATTTGCTGGTTTAAGCAGCTTTTGTGCAGTGTCTGCATTCTAAAAAGGTGAAATGCCTCTTTGAAGGTGGGAAGAACTCTAAGCTAAAATATGCTTGTATATGCTGTCTTTTTGCCCCATCCCTTCTGCATTTGGTCCCACCTTCTTTTGCCTTCAGCCTTGCCGGTCTCTGGAATGCAGCCTTATGGTGACCATCCAATCAAGCACAGAGCTGTGCTAAGCTGCCCACCTGGTCCTTGAAGACTCATGGTCTTCATGGTGACATTCCCCTGGTGCCTATGTCAGATCTTCTACCTCCTCTGGAGAAACCTACACCCAAGCACCTATACTGGAGGAAAACTTTGGTGCAATCTCCCCCTACTGCCTGGAACAGTTGCTCTTAACACTGGTACAGAGAAAGATCCTTAGAATAATCTCATGCTCTTCCACTTCCTGGGCAGGTTGCGTTTGGGGGCATCTTAAATATCTTCATATTTGATTATGGCATAAATGTTTGTAGAGTAAAGCTGACACTCAGAGTATGATCCTCAATTATCAAGTACAAATGTGCATAAAGGGAATTAACATAAAGATTGGAGTGAAAGGAAAATAGAATGCAAAAAGTGCAGGCTCTTGCAAGTCAATTACTACTTCAAATTGGTGAAGCAGTGATTGGTGATAGTACAATCATCCTAGTATCGCTGAGTGAATTAATACCTCTCTGGGCAAGAAACCATAATCTCTATTCAGACACAAATGAGTGGCATCAAAGTTTCTGCTAACTTGCCAGAACACTTCCTTATGACAGATAACAGCATTCTGTTAGGCTGAAATGTTCTGCTGGCTCCTGAATACTGCCACTGCTGATGTCAGATTTTTTTTTTACAATTCTTCTTTTTCATAGGCACTGGCCTGTTTAAAATGCATCCAAAATGCATGTCCATGCAGATAAAAAGCAATATAATGTAACCCAATGTATTTTTTGTATTTTTGTATTTAATGGTAATTTATTATGTGCTATTGTATTTCAATGTATTTTATTGTGTTGTAAGCCGCCCTGAGGCTTCGGCAAGGGGCGGCATAGAAATGTAATAATAATAATAATAATAGTATGCACTAGAAGATAAGCAAGTGAATGAACCTTTGATATTTTGGCTAATATTCTTAGGCCCTGTAACAGTGTTGCTGGGAGATTCTGGAGGAGACACTCAACCTTTGTGGTCAGGAATAATCTGAATTGTCAACTGAGTCTGGGTGCCCTCCAGATGTGGTGGACTAGAACTTCCATAATCTCCCATCCATAATGCCTAGTAGTGCCACACCTCGCTCACACACAAATTCGTCTAAACTCTCAAAATGAAACAAATAGAAACCAGCTCTAGGATCCTCCTTAAAGGCAAAAACAGCAGGGTGCATATCCTGGGGACAGAGGGGAAACATTGATGGAATGAAAGCTCTGCCTCCTCATATACAACATTGGTGACTACAGCTTGAGTGTGGAGAGGAGTGGATTTCCCTTGCTAAATGACTATTTTGCCTCTGTGTTCCCCCCAAAGCAGGATGGGGGAGATCCGCATAAGAGATTAGATGAGACAGGGGACTTAGGGACACAGATTAGAGTCACCTCCCTAGAAGTCGAGAGGCTCCTCAGGGCACTGGACATTACAAAGGCACCAGGTCCTGATGGCTTACACCCGAGAGTACTTCGAGAGTTGGCAGGAGTTCTCTCATGCCTGCTGGCCTCCATTTTTGAGTGGAGTTCCAGAGGACTGGAGGGTGGCATCAGTGGTCCCAATTTTCAAAGGGTGGTAGAAGGGACATAGAAACAGAGGGAGTCAGGAGGGGTCTCCCAGGCCATCTAGTCTGACCCCCGGCTCCAGCCGGCTCCACTCATGACATGCCCACCATGTGCATGTCCACCCTATCTTTGAACACCCTCGCTGATGAGGCCTCAACCACCTCTCATGGAAGCCCATTCCACACCCTCAAGGTCCTAACTGTCAGGAAGTGCTTCCTGGTATCTAAATGGAACCTTGGTTCCCTGAGCTTTGCTCTGTTGGAGCGCGTCCTGCCTTCCTCTGCAGGGGAGAACAGGTCTCTTCCCATCTCCGTGTGACATCCCCTCACATACCTGTATGTCGCCAACAGATCCCCTCTGAGTCTCCTCTTCTCCAGGCTGAAGAGGCCCAGTTCCCTCAGTCTCCTCTCATACTCCATCCCCTGCAAACCAGCCACCAACCTTGTGGTCCTATGCTGCACTCACTCTAACCTGCCAAATCCTTTCTGTAATGAGAGGCCCAAAACTGAGCACAATATTCCAGTTGTGGGCACACCAGAGTCATATAGAGTGGTAGTAATACCTCTCTTGGTCTAGAAGCCACACTTCTGGCTATGCTACCAAGGGTGGTGTTCGCCCTCTTGACCACTGCATCACACTGCTGACTCATGTTTAGCCTGCAGTCAACCAGTACCCCGAGGTCCCTTTCACAAGTGCTGCTCTCCAGCCACTTGTCACCAAACCTGTACTTATGACAGCTATTCCTATGCCCCAAGTGCAAGACCTCACACTTATTCACATTGAACACCACCCTGTTGTCTCCTGTTCACTTCCATAGTCTGTCCAGATCCTTTTGGATCTGGAGTACCTGCTCCTCAATTGTGGCCACTGCTCCAGCTTTAGTATCGTCTGCAAATTTGATCAGCAGACTGTTCACCCCTTCTTCCATGTCATTTATGAAAAGATTAAACAGGATCGGCCCCAGGACAGAGCCCTGGGGACCCTGCTTGTCACTGGCCGCCATGCCGATGTTTCCGCACTAATGGTTACCCTCTGCTTTCGGTCAGTCAACCATGCCCTAATGCATTGGATAGTGCTTGGGTCTATCCAAAACTACTCAGTTTCTCAACCAGGATATCATGGGGCACTTTGTCAAAGGCCTTGCTGAAATCCAGGTAAACCTTATCCACTGCATCCCCTCCATCTAGCCAAAAGGATCTGGACTATGAAAGATTATGGATTATGAAAAGATTATGAAAGTGGGCAAGAGATAACAGGATGGCGTTCAATGTGGATAAGTGCAAGGTCTTGCACTTGGGGCTTGGGAATGGGTGTCATAAGTACAGGTTAAGGGACAAGTGCCTGGAGAGCAGCACTTGTGAAAGGGACCTCGGGGTGCTGGTTGACTGCAGGTTAAACATGAGTCAGCAGTGTGATGCGGTGGTCAAGAGGGTGAACACCACCCTAGATGGCATAGCCAGAAGCCTGGCTTCTAGATAAAGAGAGGTACTACTACCACTTTATACAACTCTGGTGTGCCTGCAACTGGAGTATTGTGTCCATTTTTGGGCCCCTCATTACAGGAAAGATATAGCCAGGTTAGAGTCAGTGCAGCATAGGGCCACAAGGTTGTTGGCCAGTTTGCAGGGGATGCCGTATGAGGCGAGACTGAGGGAACTGGGTCTCTTCAGCCTGAAGAAGAGGAGACATACAGATAAGTGAGGGGATGTTACACAGAGGTGGGTAGAGAAAATTTGTTCTCCCCTGCAGAGGAAGGCAGGACGAGCTCCAACGGAGCAAAGCTCAGGGAACCAAGGTTCCATTTAGATGCCAGGAAGCGCTTCCATCTTTTGACAGTTAGGACCCCGAGGGTATGGAATGGGCTTCCATGGGAGGTGGTTGATGCCCCATCGGTGAGGGTGTTTACAGATAGGCTAGACATGCACATGATGGCCATGTCGTGAGCAGAGCCAGCTGGAGCTGGGGGTCAGACTACATGGCCTGGGAGACCCCTTCTGATTCGCTGTTTCTATGTTTCTAATCCGAGAGGCACTTGACTGGCAGGAAATCCCTGCTTCTTGTGTCAGGCTTATAAATCAGTGCAGGCACAAATGGGTTCACTTCATGCCTGCTTGTAACATTGAAAGCTGTGGTTGCTTTGCCATTAGAAACAAATGGGGTTGATGCTGGAAAGCAAGACCTGGCTGAGTCAAAAAGGACTTTCTGCAACATTCTGGTTCCTGACTACAAGCAGAGCAGAGCACATGAGAGCAAGCTGCCCCAGCTGGTCTAGGGCCTCTGGGATACAAGCAGCCAAACTCCCAGGAAATGAGTGACCAGGGAGAGCAAACAGGAGTTTGGTGGAGGAGGTCCTGGAGGAGGTCCCTAACATTTCTTCCCCACCCTCGTTTTGCTTCTCTTCCTTATTTTCACCTTAAATCCCCCACTGCATGCGGTGGCACAAACAATGCACCAAGAAGACTCCACAGTGGCGCCCTGCAACAACTGCAACTGCTGCAAACTCGTACCCCTGTTACAGGAAAAAGTGAGAGCACTGGAGCAGCGAGTGTCCACCCTCTGGACAATAAAAGAAAATGAAGAGTTTCTGGACAGAGAGGAGGAGCTGCAACATGTAAGTGTAGTCCAGAAGGAAGAAACGCAAAAGCAAGCTGAGGTGGCAGAAGAGAACCGCGAGAGAAGGGAAAATAAGAAAACTCATTGGAACAGGGTAATAGACGTAGAAGACCTAGAAAACACTCTGCATCCATGGAAGCAGTGGAACTCTCAAACCGCTTCGAGTTTCTTGAGGAAGAGACTTGTGAGAAACCCACTGTAAAAGAACCACACAACACACTAAATAACTCTTTCAGAGACAAAAAGTCAATCATGACAAGGAAAAGGATAGCAAAATTTGCATCAAAAGCAGAAGAGGAAGGGGGATTCTAAGCACAGGAGTATTTATTGATTCACTATTGACTTGTTTTATTTATTCACATCATTTATATACCATCCCCCTTAAAGACAGATTCTGGAGAACTGAGCAAAACAAAGATGAAAGACTATAACCCAGTATTAAAGCAGAATATCAATAAAAACAGTAGCTGGTCAACCAAAGGTGTCTTCCTTTATTAAAGATGTTTTCAGGAAGTGCCAGAAACAATGCAGTATTAATGCCTGCCTGACCTCCAGAGGCAGGGACTTCACAGAAAAGGAGCTATCATGCTGAAGGGTCTTCTCTGGGTCATGGGTTGATGCAGAACCACCAGGAGCATGCCATCTGAGGACATCAGCAACTGGGCAGGTTGGTAAGGGGAAGGCACTCTCTCAGGTATCCTAGTCCCAAGCTGTTCAGGCATTCATTTAGTAGTACTAAAGCCTTCAATCTGACCTCTGCTGAAATCTCCCTCAGCCAAGGAGTTGCATTATGACACTTCTATGCATGCCAACAGCTTTGGGAATGCTTCCCAAACAAGATTTGAAACTATGACTACAATAACATAATCAAAATAATGCAAAAACTTAAAGTTCAAAGAGCAGAAAATGGCGGGACCCAAAAAAATATTCTCCCTTTCTTATGGGATGTGAGATTTGACAGGTGTTCTGATATATAAATCGGTGCAATGTTATCAATGATTGAAGTTGCAATCCTAGCCTGTTTCAGCGCAAAACCAAACAGCATGACTGGTGGGGGGCAATCTGGGAGTTAAAGGCGTTTCTTCTGTTTAAACGCACATAGGATTGTACTCTAAGCGACCTGCTTTGCGTGATGTTTCTGCTATTCATAAACGCAGTTTACTCGCATTGGATTACTCGCAATGCAGCAAATTACAGCACAGTCTTCGTCTGTGTAAGGCAGCCATCCCCCAACCGGGTGCTTTCCAGATGCTTTTCTTTGGCTTTAAGTTGGAAAAGGCAGGTTTAGGGACTAATGGGATTCCTCTAACCTCATATACCTGGGAAGAAGTTAGGCGCAGAGAGATTTGTTTCTGAGCAAGCAAGCACGGAATCAGGTCTCGCACCGAAGATGAGTGGACAGAGATGTGAATCTGATCCGAGAGCTTTCTCTAGGGTAAAATCGGTCTCCGTAAAACACCAGCAAAAGCCAAGCAGCGACCGCAGCTGCAGAGCGCAGGCGCGCGAGACTTTCTCTATGACGTCGCGCCCCTGCGGAACTGGGCGCTCTGAGCGGACTTGAACGCTTCGACGAGCTCCAGTGGTGGCGGACGCGTGTCGCTTGGTCGGAGAGCGGCCGTGCGCTCTGGCTCCACTAGGGGGCGGCTGGCGTTTGGCGTTTGGCGGCTCGAGTGAGGGAACTGCCGGCGGCTGCTGTGGGGGTGGCGGTGGGCGGTGCCAGGAGTGGGACGGCTTCGCCGCCGCGGGCACAGAGCTTCCTGGTCTTGTGCTGGTGTTACGGGTGACTGCAGGCTGGAGTTGGGGTCGCGCGTGCCCGCGGCACTTGTCGAGGTTCCCACCGTTCGGTTGGGGCGCGGAGCCAGCAGGTTACAAACCGGGACGGGAAAGGAATGCGCGCGAGCGCGACGGAGCAGGACGGAGGGTGTCTCGCCCAGCCTTAGCCCCGAAAAGAAAGTTCGCCGCGCTGAAGCGAGGCGGAAAAGATCGTTTCCGCGTTTGGACCTCTTCTGCTGGGCAAGTTCCAGGGCGAGGCGGAGGTGGGGCTGAGCAGTCTGAGTGCGCTGGCACTGTACTTCTGGCTGTGCCAGTGCCCGTTATGGTCGGTGGGGCGCCGGGCAAGACAGCTAATAGTAGGTGGAGCCACTGGCAGACATGCGGGCATGAGAGCGTCCTCTTTCATACACTTTAACGAAGAGAAGCAGTCTTGCTCGCTCGCAGGCAGGTATTCCCCCCCCCCCCATAGGGCTTTCACCAAAGCATTTGAAGCCTGCCTGGTGTGTCTCCTCCCAAGCTCCCCTGGTGGAGTGAGCCAGCTTGCTTTCTCCCTTCCTCACTGCAGGGATGATCACCTGGCTTTCTCACCGTGAGGTGGAAAGGGGGGCGGGTCCTTTCCCCACCATGCAGCTCAGAAACTAAGGAGAGAAAGAGTACTTTCTTTTAACATGGGCAGATGGCCGGTTGGCTTCTGTGTTGCTCTGTCAGAAGAGGCGCCCCTCCTTACCATGCAGCAGAATACGAGAGAACTGCACAGTCAGAAACCCGGACCTCAAGGCACTCCTGGCACCTTGAAGCAATAGCTGCCAACACAATGGGCTTCTCTTGTGCCATGAGGACTGAAGGAAGTTTTCAGCAATGTAACGTGAAGGTGCAGGCAGGCAGGTGAGGGGCCTCCCCAGATTCTCCTCCCTCAGAAGATTCTCTCCTTACCTAAAATGCGCTTGTGTCTCATCCATTGCATTCGATTCCAGATGAGCTGCACTGCACTGACACAAAAACAACAAATAATCCAGAGGTTTGGCTGCTGGTGGTGGTCAAAAAGCCCCACCAGTAAGCAAACAGGTTAGTCCACAGTGTCCTGATTTGGCTTGGAGAAACAATTAGGATGAAACTATTTTATTACATTTTTGTACTGCCCAATAGCTCAAATTCTTTGGGTTGTTCATAACAATTCAAATAATAAAATATAGTAAAACACAATATAAAATGTTTAAAAATACAAATCTAGAGTATAAAACTAAAAGTAAACAGCAGTTAAAAGGTCACAGCAAATACACCACAGCCTAGGCACCAGGCTAGGGGTGGCATTCCACAGCAGGAGTGAAAAGTTCCTCTCCTTAATAGCCACTTGTCTCACTTTATTTGGTGAGGACACCCAGAGAAGAGCTTCTGAAAATGATCCTAGGGTCTGGGCAAGTATATATGGGAAGAGACAGATCATTAGATAGTCTGGCCCCAAGCCATTTAGGGCCTTGAAAGATGATAGTGCTTTGAATTGGGGAATGTAGACAGAGTTTTCTGTCTGATGCTATGCTTTGCTTAAAGTCTGAATAATCTGAGTGTCTTCAATAGGAGAGAAATAGGAGATATCTGAGGGGCATGATGTAGGCAAGTGACATTAAGAATGGTGGGTAGAGAATGAGAAACTTTTTGACTTAGTTCTGAAGAAGCTCTGAGGGAGACTTGAGGAAGTAAAAAGCAAGTGAATTGCTTGGGTAGATGGGAGTGGGAGAGAGAGGATGTACTCTGGCAGAGATCTTGAGGAACAGCCATCTCTGCTCACCTGTCCATTTTCTGTGACATGTTCGGCCTGGTCCTCAGGGCCACCCAGAGAAAGTGGGCAGGACTTTTTTGTGCTATAATTTGGGAATCGGGGGAGAGGAGATGTTGATGTCACTAGAGGTGATATCACAGAGGACAGTGGCCCACCCATGTGGGTTGTTGTGTATGTGTGCATGCAGAACTCCATGACCCTTCCATTGGCAGGAGTGGTGTAGGTGTCTGGCACTGCTGACACCAGAGGGCAGGTAAACTGCTGACTCCTACCTGAGCTTTGCTCTGTGGTCCTTTGGGTGTATCTGTTGGGGTACCTGCTTGATGGAGTGACAGAGCATTGGTAAATCTCAGGGAAATATGAGGTGTGTCCAGAAACTAATGGGAGTGAAGTTCCTATGCTTGAGAAGGGCTCTGTGAAGGGAGAAGCTGGCCAAGGACACTTGGGGTGGGGTGCCACGTATATGTTAGAACATTGATCAATTGTATTCCAGCTTTGTCAGAGTCGAGACATTTTTTTTTTTGACACCCTGTTCAAGTGCCTCATAAAATGGAAGTGAGTAAGTAAAATGCAAGCAAGTTTGGAACAGTGGTACAATAAAAATTTGTGTGAAATTGGGTAAAAGTGCATCAGAAACTTTGGAAATGGTGGGGAAAGCTTATGTAGAAGCTGCACTATCATCTGCACAAGTGTACTGATGGCACAAGGCCTTCAAGGAAGGATGAGAAGGTGTTGAAGACAAACAATTATCAAGATGCCCCTCTTCATCAAAAAAGGAACAGAATGTGGATGCACTGAAGTTTGTTTTCAGCCGTGTTCTTCCGCTCACTATCAGAATGATTGCAGAGGAAACGGGAATTACCATGAGAAAAGTGTGTGCAAAACTTTTTCCAAAGAATTTGTCACCTGATCAGAAGGAAAATTGTCAACTTGTTTGCCAAGGCCTGTTGGCCCATTTGGAAAGACAGCCTGATTTTTTGAGTTGAGTGATCATGGGAGATGAATCCTGGGTTTGAGTATGATCTTGAGATGAAGAAACAAAGTTCAGAATGGCACACACCCTCGTCACCTCACCCCAAGAAAGCTTGAATGAGCAAATCAGAAGTCAAATCAATGGTCATTGGGGTTTGTTTGTTTGTTTGTTTGTTTTTGATTCACATGGAATTGTCCATAAGAAATTTGTACCTACTGGTCAAACTGCGAATCAGAGATTTTACACCTTGAAGTTGTTCTTGGTCACTTAAGACAAAGAGTTTTTCGTGTGCATCACAGTGTTTTGGCTGTCAGAGGTTTTGGCTGAAAAACACATCACGCTGCTTCCCCATCCACCCTACCGCCCCAATTTGCCTGATTGCTGCTTTTTCATACTCCCAATGATGAATGGTTTGAAAGGACACCATTTTGGTAGTGTGGATAACATCTGAAGAGCCACTATGCAGGCTCTGAATGCCATCCCACTTGAAGACTTCCAGGGATGCTATGAAGAATGGAAAACTCTCTGGGAGCATTGTGTACACTAACATGGTGCATACTTTGAAGGAGACAATGTTCAATTGTAAAAAAAATTCAATAAAACAATTTTTAAAAACCGTTCTCATTACTTTCTGGACACACCTCTTATGCTGATCATCTTTTGATAGTGGTGTATCTCTGAGAAAAGGAGTGCTTCTGTCTTTTACTTGCTGTATAAAATGGAAAAGTAATGTGGCAGAATAACAGCATCAGTTCAGGCTGAAGGTGGGGGTGTCATTTTTAATGCTTTTCTGAATGAAAATGAGAAACTTTCTTATAAGGAAGGCCTAGTACATCCAGGAAACAGCCTTAAGCCTATCATACTTCCCACTTGACTACTTTTCCATTTAAAGGGGAAAGTGGCTATCTCATTGCCAGGCGTACAGTTTATGCAATCAAGTATAAACCAAGTTGAAATTATTTCCTTATCATAGTTATCAGTATTAATAAGAATAAAATCAATGGATTAAAGAAATTTAACTGATAGCATGACTTTAATGTATCATTTAAAAAAACATGGATTTTTGGAGAAAATTTTGGATTTTTGTTCATGCCTTCAAAATGTTGTAGTAGGCACTGTCCTAGATGAGACATTCCCTATGCTGTGAAGGAATGTGGCTCTGTTCTAAATGTTATTTTTAATTATTTCTGTCATTCTGTCTCAGGGTGCACATATAGAAGGAGGGCTTTCATATTCCAGGAAGTGTTGTGTGTGTGTTTCTGTGCATTTGGCACACCAATAATGGTCTATAATCTCCTTCATACCCTTATCATTGAGGCCTTGACCACCTAGTGGCCTCTCAGTAATAGTCTTTTACTTTTCAAACATAAGTAAGTGCCATCATTCATTATTATATGAGGGAACTATTGAGGGATACTTTGGGGGCTGGGGTGAAAGTCCTGGTTACTAGACTAGTTGAGAATGAATGCTGTTTCTTCTTTGATTAAATGTGCATATGATGGTATGTTGGGAACTGGCTATTACAGATATAGATTGTTATTATACAGAGTCTTTAAGTTCCATGACACTTTACAGAGGCTTATGTTAATGTCCTAAGTGCTTATAATCTAAATCTAGACCATGGGTGGGGCAAGAGAAGATGGCAGCAAAAGGAGAAAGAGGCAAGGGTAACAAAGAATGAATGTGAGCAATGTGCAGTGTGATTCATCAAGTGTAATACAAAGATAATGTCCCAGGTTGCTTAATGACAACCCATGGGTTTTTTAACCCATGAATTGTTGGAGCCAAGTGCATCTGCATAAACTTGAGTTTGAGGTTCAGATATTGCCTCAAGCAACCCTGGAATGGGGCATTCCTGGGTTGTCTGAGAAACTGGATACAAAGTGGAATTTTGGGCAAGAATTTTGAGAAACTGGATACAAAGTGGAATTTTGGGCAAGTGGGCTAGAGGCAGTGTGTTCACTTTCTTCCCTGTGGCACCAACAAATTGTGGGTTAAACAACCCATGAATTGCCATTACATGTGAATTAGGTCATAGTGGAATGTATGTCAAATAATAGACATTCTTCTGGCACCTCAAGGACTGAAAATTTTATTATGACATAAGTTTTTGTGGACTATAGTCTACTTCATCAGAGGTAGGGAAGTGAATTTTGTTATATCCATTCCATTTGCTTTTTGTGGATTGTTAGGTGCCTTGTGTTCCATTGTCCAGTGATTGTCAGAACTTCCTGAACATTTCCAAAATGCACAAAACTCCCCAAAATGTGGTTTTTTTGCACTCATGCTTATGGAAGGAAATGTGCATTTTGATCAGCATTCTTTTAGTTTTCATATTTCTCTACAACTAAATATTTATAAAATTTTGGAAAGTAAAAAACTAGCCTGCAAATCCATAGAATCTGTGTGATTTAGGAAAAACTTGTTTGCTGTGGAATCTGCAAGTCAGATCCTTAGAAACACGAACTTATTAGAATACATTGTGGATTTCTTCAACAATCATAACACTGGTCTACAAGGAGAAAGCCTTGGAAATGAAAGTAGCTAAATGTTACTAGAATCAGGTCGCTAATAAAGGAAAATTAAGTCCTGAGTATTAATTGGCTCCGAGACTGAGGGAATTGGGGGAACCATGCAAAAAATAGCAGTCGCTACTATGATTGGTGGGTTTCCTCCACACCATTGAGACTGCAAAAGGCATGGACTTTTTCTTCTTGTTTAGCCAATGATGCAGATTCTAGTATTAGTAAGTACCAGCGGACCCTGCACTGAAAGATTATGTGGTAAGGTTCTTTTTGGGATTTCAGTCATTCTGTTTCATTCTGCCACCTATACACCTTTATCACAGTTTAGTGTTCCTCAGTGCTTTTTTTGTAAAAAAAAAAAGGTGCCGGAACTCATGTCGCCGGCAGTAAGCACTGGACCACACACACCAATCCCAAGCCAAGCAGTGCACCCTCACTATCTCACTAGCAGATAGCAGATAGCAGACAAAAGCAGCCCGCAGGCACTATGTTAATGATGTTTGCTGCTGATCTGGTACTATTCAAAATCACTTCGTAAAATCCATTGGAAAAAAAGGTGCCGGAACACCGTTCCACTGCACTCCATGACAAAAAATGCCCTGGTGCTCCTACCTCCAGCTGTCAGTAAGCATTTCATGCCTACTGAACATACAGGATCTTCACTGAGCTTTTTGTGGGGTTCCCTCAGGAATGTGAAGAATCTTTGCACTTCTGTATACATTTTGGTTCTTCCAAGCCTGCTGATGCCCCCTGCTTGTGTGGATGATGTCATATTTGCCTACATAAGGAGAATTATATTTGGAAAACTGAAGAGATAACTAACTGATGATCCTAGTAATAGTTATAGTAGGATGAAGTAACTCATTGTTTAGGAGTTGCCTTTAAGATCCATATTCTATGTATAGTCATATGTATTGTTTAAAGGATCTTTAAAATGCCCTTACTCCAAAGTGCTTGGTACTGACAAATTTGCAAGTTTCTTTTTAAGATGTGGGCAATTTAATAATTTTCAGCTTTAAAAAACATTAGTTATTTTTACAACTCTGCCTCCTTCCTTTTGAGGACTGCATAGTATCTCACATCAAGTTCCCAAACAGTCTCCTATATAGGTGGATAGTAGGGTTGCTACTTATATCAGTAATAAACACCTGTTATTATAAGAGCTAGTAGTAAATACAGTAATAAACAATAAACACTAGCTGTATATTACCATTTTAACCCCCCACCCCACTGCTCATTCCTGGTCCAGTGTCCAGAAGGTGTCAGAAGGTGTCCAGTGTGCTACTGGGAAAGAGCGGAGTGCCAGAAAGAATGAAGTGACGAGGTCAAAGCCAAAAGGACACTTAGTTCTGGATGTACAGTGGTACCTTGGCTCACGAACTTAATCCGTTCCACAACTCTGGTTGTGACCCAAATTGGTTGTGAGCCAAGTTAAATTTCCCCATAAGGTTCAATGTAAATAAGGTTAGGTTAATCCGTTCTGTAACTTTTTTTTAATCAGAAAAATGTGAAGCAAGGTGACAAAGAACAACAAAGATCGTGGCCATCTCCCCCCCGCACCCCGAGCATGAGCGCGGCCATCTCCCCACCTCCCCAGCATGACTGCGATGGCACCTGTCATCCCTACATGCACCCGTCATCCTGGAGCGCTAGGGGGAGGGGGAGAGACGGGTGCGAACACAAGCGTGTTGGGTGGGGAGAGATGGGCGCGAATGCTGGCATGTTGGGGGGGGAGAGACAGCCGTGAACGTGGATGCACTCGGGGGGGGGAGACGAGCACGATCATGCTGTGGGGGGGGAGATGACCAAGATCGTGGTTGTACTCCTGTAGGAAAGACAGGCGCAATCATGGGTGCACTTGTGCAGGAAAGACAGGTGCGATCTCTGCCATCTCCCCCCCCCCCCCCCCAGTACAATCACAGCCATCTCCCCACTCAGGTGCGGGGGGGAGATGGCTGTGATCGCGGTCTCCACCCAATGCAGAGTTCATGATCTGAGTCAAAATTTTTATGAAATTTATGTTCGTGACCCAATTTGGTTGTGAACTGAGGTGTTCGTGAGGTGAGGTACCACTGTATCTGGTGGTGAAAGGAAAGTCCGATGCTGTAAAGAACAATATTGCATAGGAACCTGGAAGGTAAGGTCTATGAATCATGGTAAGTTAGACATGGTCAAGACTGATCATCAAGATCGTGGGAATCAGTAAACTAAAATGGACAGGAATGGGTGAATTTATTTCAGATGATCTTCATATATACTACTGTGGGCAAGAATTCTGCAGAAGAAATGGACAATATCTTTATAACTTCCTGTAGAGCTCAGCACATCATATAGTGGGTGGGTTCACATCACACAATGAGCCACAGTAGGGTTTTTTTTTTTACCATTGTTAGTCTATCATGTCATCCAAATCCTATTGTGATATTTCAGCATGCTACATTTTGTCTTTAGAAACCACAAAGAGAAACAATTGTCTGCTGTGTGGTTTCTCAGTACCACAATGATTTGTTGTGTCATTCTAACCTGGGAAACACAATTCATGGTAATAAGAATCATAGAGCCACATGGCAAGAGTGGCCTATTGCCGCTCTTGGCAAGTAGCTAGTTGGAGAACACCACTATCAGCTGTCATTTTGCACAACTTTCAGAGGTATCCTGACTCTGCTTGCCTTCTGTCCTAAAGATCTTTGGGGTAGGAGTGGGCAATCAGCTGAGCTCTGCTCAGCTGACTATTCCTTACACATATGCCTGATGAACTCGAATCTGCTGGGCAACAGTGTGCAGTTTGGGGCTGTGCTTTTTTAGCTGATTATCCCACTGACCCACATTCTTACTCCCACTTGCCAGAGAGGTGTCTCCAACCCAGCTCCCACAGAGAAGTTGGGGATGCCTTTCTAGCAAATGGGAGTGAGAAAGGGAGATGAGCACTTCCTCCATCTGCTGTAGCTTGCAAGTTGCTCCAGTGGGCACCAAGTTGGCGATGTCTATACAGCATGCTGAAGTAAGAGAGAGAGATGAGTGGGGGAACCAGCTGAGTGGCACTGCTCCCACCTGGCACTGCTGACCAGCTGATCCACTCTTGCATGTGAGGGGCTTCTCTCAGATACATGGGGAGATAGAGGCAGAATCAACTGACCAGCATTGCACCCACCCAGCTGATTCTCAGTGCTTCTGTTCTCTTGTGTGAGAGGCTTCCCTCAGGTGCATGCGGTGTAGTGGGGGAGTCGGTTGAGTGACACTGCCCTCTTTCACGGCACTGCCCAACCAATTTCCAATCTTCTTTGCCTGAGTATGGACCAGGCACCACCCCTCCTGCTTGAGCGGTCCCCCCCTTGAGCAGGAGACTGATCAGCTGTTTCGTCCTCTCCTGTGCTTCAGAGCATGAGCCTTGTTTGTACAGTAGAGACTGCTTGACAGCCACAGTGAGCCAAACTTGGCCTGCAATTGTGGTTGTCAAAGGGAGGAGCCTTATTTTCCTTTGTGGTCTCCCCCTGGGAATACTCCTTGCAGGCTTCAGAGGGAAGGAGATAGTGGGAAGGAGGAGAGTTATCCTCATGAGCCTGGTTGTCAGGTATGCCAAGGTAAAAAAAATTGCAAACCATGGTAACCACACAAGTTTGCTTCTTGTGATTTGTGAACCCAGCCAGGGTCTAAGAGGTATAAGTAGATTATGTTACTACAAGCTCAGGACTTTTTGAGTGAACAGGTAAACTTTTCCTGGTATGATGAAGCTAGTCATCATCATATGTGTTTATATTGTCTTGTTGTTTACAGGAGGGGAAGACATCTAGCTTTACATGAATTGGTATGAATTTTGAAGTGGATGTCAACCCTTAAACAGAGGAAATGTGAAGCCTGTTGCAGGTTTAATCAAATGACAACTTCAGGGAAATTAAAAACCAATGTGTACCCTGACAATGGATAACTGTCAGTAGTTAGAGGAAAGTCTAGGCAGAATATTTGCTTCTCCCGTGTGTTGCTTAATGTCTTGAAACTTACTTCATTTCATTTGAACTAAAGAAAATGCCTTTACTGGAGTTTTGATAAGCTGTTGGCATACTAACATTACTTCCTACTTTGAATCATTCATTTGCTTGCTGATGCACCAATAATTAAAGTACTTGAACATGTATTGTATCCACTTTTCCTACCACTCTTTAGTTCCAACTTGTCTATATTTATATCTTTCTATCTAGAGTGCTTTTGTACTTTTAGAATCTTGTTTTTTCAGCTCTTTAATTTCTACTCATGTAGAAAGCTCAGGTCAAATATTATTTTGAAGTTCAAAGAAAGAGTATCAAATGTGAAAACATGCATAATATTTATCACCTGTTTGGGTTGCCATTTGGAAAGCAGAGGTTAGCAAGGAGAATGTTTTTTGAAACTATGAAACGGCAACCAGTCTTGGAATTTCTCACATATTGTACTGCATAGGTTGTCTTCTTATTTTGATAAGTTAATTTGCTGAAAATGAAAAAAATGACACCTGGTGAATGACATCTCTACAGACAGTTCTTTTGCTTGTAGCAAATTCTGAATCTCTTCGCTTCACATAATATTCAATCTAGTGGCATATATTTGTTGATACATTGCTATGAAACAAAGCAGAAGTAGATACTTTAACTTCCAAGTAGCTAAAGTACAAATGAACACTTTGGCTTCTATGCCTGGAAAGAAAGAAATAAACCCAAGATTTATTCCCTGTGTCATGCTAGGTATAATTTTGGCAATGAAATAGTTATATTTTGAAACCGTATTGCATACTACAATACTAGAATGCCATGAATACCAGAAAGTGCCAAAAATACTCCTAATTTACTCCCACTCCAAAAAAGCAAGTAGTTCCACCAAACCTGTAAGCAGGAGGGATGCCACTTGAGATTATGTAAAACATGGAAATTTAGGAATAATCTGTGTGGCCTGCTCTTAAGTATGCTGCTTTTACTGTAGATTTTAGTACAATGCTTGTTATTTGGCATTGTGCCCACATTCTTCTGGTATCACTTGCTTCAGCATGCAGAAAATGGCTTACGGGCAGTAGGTAAGTGTTTTACCTGCTATAAACACAAAAATTGGATAGGGAAACAATACAGTTTTGGAGTCAACTGTTTTCAACAGCCTTCTATTTTTTTTTTAATTAGTGTCTAGGTCCAAAGCTGCAAAATGGGGAAAATGTACTTCTGAGGCAAATACAAATGAAGAAGAGTAAGGGATTCATCCAGAGTGGCTGTCTGTAACCCTCTTGAAGGATGATGGGCAGCCAGTGGAGGGAGAGAAGTGTACAGAGCTGAGGCATGCTGCTGAACTTTCCTTGTCCATCGCACCAAGTCACTTTCAGCCCCTGCTTTACTCCTGCCCATGAAAAGGAGGGCTTGAGGCACTACTGGGATTACCTTTATCCTGGCAGAGTCTCATTCCTGCCCACCTCACTAGTGCAAAATTTTTTTTAATTGTTATATTATCATTAATTATGTATGTATTTATGTATTCTTTGTGAGCCGCCCCTAGGCTTTGTTGTGATGGGGGCGGCATAGAAATGTTTTAAATAAATAAACATCAGAGCTGCACCCAAGTGAAGAAAGAACTGCCCCAGCTATGACAGTGGAATGTTCTGCATTCAGAACATTTTTTCAGAGTTGTAGCTGGGACTCCAAATGTTACCATGGACAGTGTCTAGCAGCCATAGGATTGCTCCCCAAGATAACTTTTTTACTGATGTAGTGTATTAATAGGTATAATGTGTAGTTCGTACATTCACTCATTCAGAATGTGTTATGCAATCTTTGTCCAATTAACCATTAAAAAGATTACTTAGCATTTACATGGTGCTTTCTGATTTGTTCAAAGTAGTTTGTATACATTATTTTAGTAATCCTCATAACAACTCTGTTAGTAAAGTCAGTAGTATCCTTTTTGGTAACAGTTGTCAATATCAGACCAGAGGGTATTGATAACAACTGAGCATTCTGGGTTAATTTTGTATTTTTTCCTAAAAAATGCCATTTTGACTTACATATGCAGAATATTAATTTGAATTAATAGAAATAAAACTGCCTCACTATGTGAAATGCCAGGTCTCTTCCCCTTCCTCCTTCGAGGTTGAATATATACCATAATAATAAGTAGTTACAGCAGTTAATCTTGCTGAAATATACAAGACACAACACAGATTTGTATGTAATGCTTGTGCAATTACTAGTAGAGGCTTGTGTTAATTACAGCATACATTCTTACTCACCACTCATATGACAATGAAAAATGAATGAATGCTATATGCTGTTGTTAGTAGTCTGGTGTCTTTTTGTTCACATGACAAATGGTTAATTGTTTTTTGAAGTCAGAATTGTACATTCACCTGAAAGATTGTGGAAAGACAAGAATGGAAACATCCTGAGGCTTGAAGTTCTTTTAACAGAGAGGTGAGATCAGTGGTTGATAAAAGCACGACTTTATAATGGCTATGAGAATGTGGATTGGCCTGTCAAAGTGTTTGTAGCACCTCTTTCTTAGTTTTAGAAAAATATGTATAAAAGCATATAGCATCTGCTTTTAGGGCTTAGTTTGCTATTATACACTAATTCCACAAGTTCCACATGTTATTAGTCTGGTGACTTTCCTTCTGGTTAGTGTGTGTGTGTGTGTGTGAGAGAGAGAGGTGCAGTTTTAAGTGCAATGTACATTTTTATTTAATTGGCTATTCAGGAAATTCGATTTAAAATTTCATTCCTTTTTTAGTGTGTTTTAGTTATCAACAGATCAGATGCATTCCATTTTAATCCTCTCATCATTTTTTCCACAGTGTTGTACACATTTGGGAAAGATTCCTGTAGTGAAGCTTTTGTGTGCATGAGAGAGAGAAGGAGAGCAAGTACTTGGGAGGTGTGGGGAAAGCACCTTATCAGTTCTATGGGGGCTGGAAAAAAGATCACATATAAATACTGTTTTCCTGATGCCATTCCTGCTGCTGGAGGAAATGTTCAGGGATTCTTATGTTCCTTTAAAATAGGATGCATTTATACCAGCACCCATGTACATAGCTATGCTTTTTTCTTTAAGAAAAAGGATTTCATCAAGCATTCTCATAATCATCTCAGTTTTACTGAAGAGCAGTTGGTGTCAGTAGTCAAGTAAATGGTGATGGAGTAGGCTACAAGAATACCTATCAGATTGCATTGGTCGCTTGTTGTGAAGTACTTAGAACTAGTATATTGGTTTACAAGGGAGGTCATGTGGTAAAACTCACATTGACAAGTGAGAACTGAAATTATTTGATTGAGAATGATATTTATGGTGACAGTGCCCAATATGGTGACAGTGCCCAATTGAGAATATAGCTTCGTACAGTAGTACAAATCAGCTTAACTTAAATCTAAGTTCCTCTTGAAATGGTTCACTACCTAATCTTACAAGTTTGGAGCAAACCTGCTGAGATGTGAAGATACATGATCAAATCTCACTCCATGCTACTATTCTTTTCAAATTGGAAAAAAACAATACAAGGCAGTTTTTCTTGTGGTGTATGTGCTTCCCAAGCTGTTTTGCCTGATATCCAAAATATAATACTATACCTACTTGAATATTACTAATTACTAATTCATAGGAAAGAACCTGCAATGTGAAGCATAATATAGTTTGGTAGAAATGTTGTGACCCAGTAGTTTGAGCCCTTCTGTTTGCTTATGTATATAACAGCTTCGTTAATGCCATGGTTTTGTTATTATGGTGGCAACTATCTTGTAAGGAAGTAATAGAATTCCTGAATACTTCAGTTAAGGAAATGGGTGAATTAGCAGTCATTGTATAGGTGATGTGTGATTTTAAAACATGATTAATAGCGCTATTCAAAAATTGTGTTTCCTGATGCTAATGTCCAAGCTAGAGTCATTATTTTGCATGATGCTGCACATCAGATTATCAGGGATGAGCTTTTGCCTTAGGAAGACAAGTGGAGAAAGAAGATTCCTATTTGGAAACATATTGCAGGTATCTGTTAGATAATTTGCCTAACATTTTGATGAATGTGACACTTATTGAGCACCTATTGATAGACATACTTTTTCCATAGTTGTGTTCTTAAACATGAATCATAGAATCATAGAATAGTAGAGTTGGAAGGGGCCATGAAGGCCATTGTGTTCAACCCCTTGCTGTTTCAGAACACCAATTTACACCATCCCACTCAGATGGCTGTCCAGTTTATTTTTGAATGTCTCTAGTGTGGACAGCCTTTCTAGGCAATTGATTCCACTGTCATTGCTTTGACAGTGAGGATTCTTTTCCTAGTATCTAGCGTAACCCTGGGTTGTCAGCACTTGACTTGATTATTTCGTGTCCTACACTCTGATATCAGCGAGAAGAGATCTTGAGCTTCCTTTTTGTGACAGCCTTTGAGGTACTTAAAGCAGGATATCATGGCCCCCTTCAGTCTTCCCTTCTCAAGGCTGGACATGCCCAGTTCTCTCCTCATAGGACAGTGTTTCCAAACCCTGGATCATTTTTGTCACCCTTCGCTGTACCCTTTCTAATTTACCTGCATCTTTCTTAAATCTTGGTGCCCAGAACTGGGCACAGTATTCCAGATGGGGTCTGACTAGTGAGGAGTAGAGGGGAACTACTACTTCTCATGATTTGGAAGTAATACTCCTATTAATGCATCCCAAAATAGCATTTGCTGTTTTGGCAGCTGCATTGCATTGTTGGCTCATCCTGTTGTCCACAATTACTCCGAGGTCTTTTCCTTTTTCCATTCTGTTGAGCCATGTACTTCCCATCTTGTATTGATGCCTTTGGTTTCTTTTTCTAGGTGGATGACTTGGCACTTGTCCTTATTAAAACTCATTCTGTTGCTTTCAGCCCAGCATTCAAATGTATCCAGATCACCCTGGATCTTCATTCTGTCTTCTAGGGTGTTCGTCATTCTACCTAGTTTTGTATAGTCTGCAAATCTGATTGCTGTTCCTTGCATTAATAAAGATGTTGAAGAGGACTGGGCTCAGGACTGAACCTTGTGGCACCCCACTAGTTACCTCCATCCAATTTGAGAAGATGCCAGTGATGAGCACTCTTTGTGTCTGATTCAGCAACCAATTTTGGACGACCTAACAGTTTTTCTATCTGGTTCAGTTTTGATAATTTGCTTGTCAGAATGTTGTGTGGCACTATGTCGAAAGCTTTGCTAAAGTCTAGGTAGATGATGTTCACAGTGTTCCCTCTGTCCACTTGGGAGGTTACCCAGTCAAAACTGAGATTAAATTAGTCTAAGTGCATTTTCTTCAAGTTGCTTGCAGACAGATTTTTTACTAATTTGCTCCAGATTTTTTCCAGGAATTGTTGTCAGACTAACTGGTCTGTAGTTCCCAGGTTCATCCTTTCCCCACTTTTTTGAAGATAGGGGCAACATTAGCCCTTCTCCAGTCATCTGGCACTTCTCCTGTATTCTAAGATTTATCCAAGATAATAGCCAGTGGCTTGGAGAGTTCCTCCGCTAACTCTTTTATGACTCTGGGATGTAGTTCTTCAGACCCTGGAGATTTGAATGTGTTTATTCCATCTAGGTATACCTTGACCATTTGTCTGTCAATCTTGGACTGCAATCTCTCTCTTTCAACTTGTACTTCTTCTTTGTTATAGATTTTCTTGTGAGTGAAGACTGAGGCGAAGTTGAAAGACAAAATTCTGTAATGGTACAATAGCTGGTTGGATGATGTTGCAATCTTTAAGGATTTGTTAGCATGCACACACAAACACACATGTGCATATACGGGAGGAAGAGAGAGAGAGATTGAGGACTGTTCTCTAAGTTTATGATTATTCGTCCCTTTGGGAAGTGAAATAATAACACCAGGGATCCAGAGCCTTTGTCTAATGGATGTACTTTCATGGAAAGAAGCTACAATTCCTTTACCTTTTTCAGTGCTGAAAATACTGAACTTTCAGCTCTTCCTAGATTCTGTGCTTCCCTTAGATTTGACTTTAGAATGGCAGAAGTAGAATTCTATTCTGAAATTACACTTTCTACTGACAGCAACTAGGGACTAAGCTAGACATGCAGAGGGAATGTGGCTTGGCTTATCCATTTAAAGAATCGTGAAGCCTACAAATTTGAAAGGGTATTTGGAACGTTTAAGTTTAATACTTAAAAAACAATATTAAAACACTGTATAACCACATACATTGTTAAGTCAGATTTTTAAAAATACAAATATTAAAAAATCTAAATTGGTATTCTGTATTCTAATAGTGTGATTAGTATGCTACATTCTATAACAGAATTTGAATTGCATAATTTAGGATAGTAAGGATCAGTTCCAACAACAGTCCTTTGCACAATTTTTAACTGATGTTCCTTATTAATTGCCTCATTCTGTGGGAATTGTATATAATATATTGGATTTTATATTCACTATCACAAAAATTATAGATGTTGTATTGTAGATTTAATAGGAAGTTGTTAAATTAAATGAGACAGAGCATTTTTTCTAGAAATACTGATTTTTCTTCCAAAATTTTGAAGCCATGGGAATATGCCTTTTTTTTTCCTGGGGGAAAATGGAAATAGGAAGAGTTGCAAACTGCTGCATTGTATATTACCTAATTTCCTAAACATACATGCCTTAGTTTCTGACATGTGAGCAGTGGGAACAAACAACAATTGAAAATAGAAAACATTTATTTTAAAAGGTAGTCTTTGGATTTCTGAAGATGGTGCCATCATCAAGGGACACAAATACATTTTTGTATACATCTGGAGCAGGGTTTGGCAACACATGTGGCAGTGTATGGTAGGCTAGTGGTCTCATACCAACAGTGGGCAAAGCCTCAGCTGGTGGCAGGTAGAGGCAAAGTGGGGTATAGCCCCTCTCCCTCACATACATACACCCTAGAATTATCAGAAAGGGCAGTGTGTTGATGTTCCTTAACCTGACTTAAGTGTTGTTATTTTCTTGGTAATAGGTGTTTAATTGTAGTAGGTTGAGTCATATGAACTGATATGAAACTATTGAACTAATAGAACTATTTTTCTTGAACAAATTTAGTAATGTACATTTTTACAGCCTTTTTATAGCATTGGATCTGAAAATTTGACAATATTTTATCTTTTTAGAACAAGCACTTAAAACAAATGCACTCTTTGTAGAACATACTCATTACAGATATAAAATGCTCTGTTTTTAATTCTGTGTAACTTTTAAGTTGAGATCCTGAATAACCTCTGTTGCTATATATCAACATGTTCAAAGAAAAAGAACCAGGGATGGAACCCTACATAGATAGTGGGAGGGATACAGGTCTGATTTTCAGTTCTGGGAGTTGTCAGGAACAGGAAGCAAGTCTGGCTTTTGCTCAGTGGTAAATCCAGTCTACAACTTTGTAATTTCTACTAAATTGGATGATTGTCATTCCCATTTGTGAGAAAAAGGATGACTCACTATGCACATCCATTCTGATTATAATGGCAAATATTTTTCTGAGTTAACAATATTTTTTCTTATTTATTAATGGGCTTTGCATCCTACACTTCAAATAAATATTTTTTTCTGGGCTGCTTTATAAACATGCATACACAAGGGAACTGTTTTCCAGCACATTTTCAAAAGCCCATTGACATTCTGATATTTTGACTTTTGACTTTCTTCTAATGCAAGGATTGAACTGAAAGAAGACGCGTGGTCTTCTGAGTCTAAGTATCGCATTCTGAGATATCAAACTGTACTTCCCTTCCAGGTTCTTCAGCAATAGTTATGAACTCTCGTCTACGGGCACTAGGTGGGAGAATAAATAACATTCGTGCAACAGAACTAGCAAAGGAACGAACTCGGTCTGAGATAATTTGCAACGTCCACTTTCTGGATGGCTCAGTGCAAAGCTTCAAAGTTAGCGTAAGTCTCAAGGTTTTCAAACAGGGTAGAATAATAATAATGAACTTCAGAATCTTCATAGAAATCTTATAGCTAAGATTCATATTATCATAAACAAAAAGTTCTTAGAATTGCATTCTAAAAGAAGTGGCTTAAAGTATGAGATATGGTGGTCATCTGTGAACTCTGCCAACAGAGTCAGTACAGCTGATTAATGAACCAAGTCATGAAATAAATGTTAAATGTGGTGCAGTTTTGTTTTCCTGTATATATTTTGAAGCTCATCCTGCAACAGAGTATGTATCGGTATATAAATAACTATATTTACAGGTATATAAATTTATAGTTATATAAATTCTAGTTCTAAGTTCATTTTGAGTTCTATAAATAGTTCTAAATGGCTTAGGACCTGGCTACCTAAAGGACTGCCTTCTCCTGTATATACCTACCTGACCACTAAGATCTGGGCAGGAGTTCCTTCTAAAGGAGCCATCCCTCAGTAGAAGAAGGACCTTCTCAGTGCTGCCCCTCACTTACGGAATAAACTCCCTGGAGAAATTCTCCTGGTGCTGACATTATTCTGTTGTCAGTGCCAGGTGAAAACATTTCTTTTTTTTCTAGGTATTATTTTAACAATAAATTTTAACAACTTTATGTTTGTAATAACTTATCATCGTATGGTTGTTCCCCCAGTGGATTTAGTGGAATTATTGTAAAGACTTATTTATTGTTGTTTTATGATAGTTTATTACTTTTACTATTGTATGTTTGTATTAGTTTTATTGTATAATGATTGTGTAATTGTAAGTGTTGTAAGCCATCCAGTGACTTCACTTGAAGTATGTGGCGTACAAATGCAAAAATAAATATTTATCATCCAGTTTCATACTTGTGAAGGACCAGCTATGGGTTATTCTGTTAAACCAGCCCTGACATTGAAGCTGGTGTGTTGTGGGGAGAGTGGTGAATGAAGCCTCAGGCTGTTCATACCACTTGTGTCAATAGTATTTCCTTTTATTCCTATTTGTTTTTTTGCTGGTATATTGTTTAGCAGTCTGAAACTGGAGATGGAAGTTTTTATAAGAACTGAAAGTGGCTTGAGAGTGTAATTGCTTCCCATAATGCACAAGCATTTATATTATTCCCCATTCTCCTCCAATTGAACAGGTGTTTTTCAGCTTTTAAAACAATTCCAGAGGTGAAGGTGAGGAGAAGCTATGCAACAACAGTGGTGATCCCTATTTCAAATGTACTTCAGTTCTCTGAAGAAACTATTGCCTCTCTGCAACCAGAGATGCAAAATTTACTGAAATTTTGAAGCCATAGATGACCACTCCCATCCCATGTCAAAAGACATTGGGGAGGAAATATATAAATTTGCATTGATTTTACTGTTTGGCAGTAAGCATTATAATAATTAGCATATGATGGCAGCATATGCAGTTATACTACTTGCCATGTCACAATTTAAGGTGATAACCTTTCTGTCCATTATTTAGACAGAACCAGTTTCCTACAGTTACAAAAACAAGACTAGCAGCATTTTTTCATAATCTTGTTAAACTAGCAATGTTGAAAACATCTAATTCTGCATATAGTGTGTGTTTCCATGTACATAATATGATCCTATACAGTAGTCCTCCTAAAAATAATTATGTTGAAAGTAGAATTTGAATATCAGAATATATCCTTTAATTATTTTAATTTGTCCATATCTTGCCAATTAAGGCTACTACCTTACTCAGAGCTGCATATTTTAATATTGCAAATAAGCTCTTTTGTATGTGAATAAGTTAAGACTCTTGTCTGCAGTAGAGTCTTATGAAGAGAAATGAAGAAAATATGTATTAATGCTTATAGATCCTCCATTTAATCTTAGTAGAAATCTCACTTTTATTTAACACTGTTAGGTAATGGTTTGAAAGATGTAGTTTTATTGTTTTGCAGAACTATTGAATTATGTTATTAAACACACTTTTTTTTTTCAGAAGCAAGATCCTGGTGAGGTGTTGCTGGATTTGGCTTATAATCATTTATACATAACAGAGAAGGAATATTTTGGTTTACAGTACTGTGAAGCATCAGCAGATTCACTAGTAAGGAAATGTATTAATATTTAGGGTACAGATCCTAAGCGTTTGCAGTTAGCAAGCCATCTAACTTTTCTTTTTTAACTTTTGCAGAGATGGCTTGAATCTGGCAAGCCTATTCGGAAACAGCTAAAAGGTAATGCTTTAACATCCACTTGCATTTATCACTCATAAACAGTTTTCTATGGTGATTCACAAGTAGTGATTAGCATGGTTCATGGCCAATACAATACAGTTGTGAAGGACTAACAGTATTGAAGGGGATCCTGTGAATAATTTCATACTACTGAAAGGCAATAAAAGGGTGGTGAAGGGATGGCATAGATGATTGGGATTCAACTCGCTGAGGTAATTTCAGCAACTAGGTAAAGAACCAGCAAAGAGTATTCTATGTGGAGGTAAGAGGTTTTTTTTTCTTAAGATAGATCTAATAAATCATCCAAATTCTCCACTATACTCAATTTGAGGCTTCACTGTCCCTAAGTCAAAGGTATTGTTTCAACTGAATTAAATGTGAAAGAACATGGATTTATTCCAATAAAATATTATTATGTTTTATTATATGCAAATTATGTTTATTTTGCCAATTATGAATGCTTATATTAAAGAAATGTTTTTAACACTTTTTGAGATCTTTCTGTGAGTTAAGATTATAGTAATGGAGGATCACTGACTCTGTACTTTAAGAAGATAATGCACTAGATTTTTTTTTTTTTCAGAGTCAAATCTCATTGTGTATTTCAAGTGGTATAACTTTTTTTCCCAATGACACACATACTCATCTAAAATATGGAAATAGGTAATACTGATTTTAATTTTGTGAACTGTTGTAGGAGTTTCCCCTTGCAGCCTGCATTTCCGTGTAAGGTTTTTTATACCAGATCCAAACACATTGCAACAGGAAGAAACTAGGTAATTGTTTTTATTTTTCAGATTTGTAGCCATATGTTAAGAACTGTCAAAATCCTTCTTAATCTGGCATTTGTAGGAAAATCAGGATTGCTGATTTTACATGCATTTGGCAAAATAGTTATGTGTGATAGAACTGTATTTTAAAGTTGATTGTTAAAGTGCTCTAGTATATAAACAGTTAAGCAAAACCAGCATTAGTAAGTACTTAATATTGTGTATTAAATTAATAGTCAAGTGGCTTTCCTGACCTCAGAGTGCAGCAGCATGGTTCTTTCAGTGCCAGCTGTGACAGGGTGGTGGCTGGAGCTCCAGTTCACAGCTTCAACATCAGACCCCAGCCTCTGACCACTTGGAATCCGAACTATCCTATATGAGCCATATGTCATTCCATAAAGCAATTAGGATGTTCAAATGAAGCACCCCATAACGAGTACCTATGTCACAGAAATGAGCACAACAAAGCTATTGCAAAACAATGTATAAAAATATTAGGAATATGAAGGTACTCCAGTATAACATTGACAGTATTTGTTTAATAATTAATTCATTCATATGTGTGATGTTGTGAAGTATGAACGCTGTTGTTAACATTCTGTGTTCTGGTGGTTTCTAGTTCTTATATGTTAATTTAACTGAGCCAACATAATTTTCTCTAAATGCTTTTTTTACTTTGGTTTTACTTTGGTTTTATGTTCTGCAATGATTTTGGTATATGCTGTTGGTTTGATCTTGGTTTTATTCTGTGCTGGGTTTTTCTAAATTTTAATGGCTCGTATACTGTTCAGAGAATTGTAGTTCTTGGACAGTTTAAAAGTACATGGTGCGTGTGTTTGTGTGTCAGTCTGAGTGCATGTAAGTTAATGAGAAAAATATATGTTTAGATTATACAACAATACTAATGCAAGAGTTTAAAATGCAGTTGGTTAATTGCAATAACTATTCCTGAATTCTGTTTTTTAGACATTTATTCTTTTTGCAATTGAAGTCTGACATTTTGGAAGGAAGGTAACAAATACTTACTAAAGCAGCTTGATTGGTTAATTGTTGAACAGACAAGGAGAAAAGATATAATTTCAGTACTGCTATGGGGAAAGCATGCAAACATTTAGAGAAACTGCTGGTTGTAAAGTACAAACAGGCACGGTTGAGCTCCTGTAACAATGGAATTTCACAAGTATATAGGGTATAACTGGGTTGCTGAAAGGAGTACAGTGGTACCTCGGCTCATGAATGCGTCAGTTCACGACCAAATTGGGTCGTGAACAGAAATTTCTGAAAAAAATTGCCTCAGGTTGCAAACTCTGCATCGGGTGACGATCACGATCACATCCAGGATCACACACGTCTCCCCCTGAGCATGCCTGCGATCGCGTGCATCTCCCACCAGCACGATCGTGCCCATCTCCCCCGCAAGCATACCCGCAATCGCGATTGCGGTCCGCTCGTGCAAAGCAGAGGGGTTCAAAAGAGCTATGGTTAAGGTAAGGAACGCATCTGGGCAAGGAAAGAGTTAATGTGGTTGGCTACACTGGCTCAGTTAAGGTGTGTGAGT
Source organism: Varanus komodoensis (assembly GCF_004798865.1). Taxonomy (NCBI): domain Eukaryota; kingdom Metazoa; phylum Chordata; class Lepidosauria; order Squamata; family Varanidae; genus Varanus; species Varanus komodoensis. The sequence goes on from NW_025335269.1 coordinate 1,058,574, forward strand.
GTGGGGGCAGCAGCATGCTCTGCCTGCCTCATCTTGAGCACCTCAAACTCCATTTTTGTGTGGGAGGGGGAGTGAGGGGTTGGGAGAGTTTCATGAATATAATAATCATCAACCCAGTATGATTGTACTCCTTTGCTTGCACTTGGCTATTTTTGGGTGGATAGGGGCTTCCGCAGTGGCAAGTCATTTCCCTGAGCACAAATACTTCGATAAAATCCATTTCCACAATTCATGCATTTACAAAGCTTGACACTCAGGAAGAAAGTATGTCAGGTCGGCAGCCTCGTGAGAGCTTGCCCCAACATGCCCCATGCCACTCCGGCTGGTGAGCACAAAGGCCGCTGTTTGCCTCAAGAAAAAGTGTCAAGGTGTGTGTTGGCTGAGTGAGCACGTGTGTATTGGTGATGCTGGTTGAGATGGGAGATGCTGATCTGCCCGCAGTGGCGCTCCCTTGCAAGGCCCTGCCGAGCACCGGGTTGCTGCCTGGATGCACTTTGGCTTGTAATTTTCTGGGGAAGGTGCAAGAAGACCATCTTTTCTTTATTTAAAACATAAAAGGCAGTGCACCTCTGCAATCGCCCCCCCCCCACAGCTTCCCTTTTGCGTTTCCCTGAATGGGCTCCCTCCCATTCCCGCAGTTTCTTTTTAGCCACGTCTGGATCGGACCTCTCCAGCTTAAACGGTTCACCATTTTTTCTTTTTCTCTCTCTCACCTTCTATTTTAAAAAAAAGAAGGAAAAAAAACCCTTCTCTCCTTTAACCGCGTGGAGAGAAGGCTGGCACTTTCTTTTACCTTTCTCAATCTCCAGTTCTCTCTCTCTTCCTTGAATCGCCCATGTGCGCTCCTCCAGGGACCGCATGGCCAATTCAATTCCATGTTGCTGCACCTCTTGCGCAGCTAGATGCCTGCCAACAATGGGCACCCTAAGTGCCCCCTCTGCCTCGGCAAGGGGCACATCGTGGAGACTTGCACCCATTGCCAGGCCTTTAAGAAGCAGACGCGCCGGCAAAGAGCCACGCGTCTTAAACGGGCCTTATGGTGGCATACCCTCACATCCTTTACCCCAAGAGTGGATAACTCTCCCAGGGAAGATTCCTCTAAGCCCACCAGGACAAGGAGGAGGACAGGGGAAGGCCCCTCCAACACCACGGCGCCGGTGAAGAAAAGAAACACCACACCGTAAAGGAACTGAGGGGGATCGTCACAGCAGCTAGAGGTTTCCCCACTCTAAAGCTCCACAACCTTCAACTCTCTGCTGACAGGGAGGCCATGCCCAGTGGATTTTTACTCGGTTTCATCGGAGACCCATGCTCCCCTCGCCAGGCCCAGGCCCCAGGCCTCAAGGAAGAGGCTTAGGAGGGCACACGTGCACGGAGCCTCTCTTCCTCTAACAACTCTGTTTCCAGAGAGCAGGCGCAAACATTCTCCTGCCTCACAGCCAGCGCCCAGGAGGCATGCGCGAGGCCGAGACATGGCGCTCAGATCACACCAGCAGGAAGCAGAGCTCTTGTGGATAGGATTACAGCACTGCAGCTCCTCGCCATTGCAGGATCTCACCTAGTGGCGAGTCGAGCAGCACCTCCAGATACGAGGACAGGCCTCGAAGGCCCAACAAGCACTGCTGGCACAGCGAGGACTCTGCAAGCAACGTGGCCTACCCCAGCCCGCCCCCCACCAGCGCCACCACTCCTGCAGCCCTGCTTTGTTCCACAAATGCACATGCGCCACCAATCGGGACAAGAGCACCTGCCATTGATGGTCTATATTGCAGGACTCAGGTCAGAGCCACTCCCCTTCCTCGGGGTGCCCCACTCCCCTCCCCACTCCCTAGAGGGGCAGGCCTGGGACCAGGATCTCTCCTTTTCACCTGCCAAGGGGAGTAGTTTCTCTGATATGGTGCTCTGCATGGCTGAGGACTTAAACTTCCAAACCTGCCAGCCCCCTAAACCTGAGGCAGACCCGTGCTATGATGCACTTGCCTCTGGGGACAACACCACAGTGTCCATCCCGGTCATGCTTGCCCTGCTGCGCACAGCACAGCAGTCCTGGAAGGCCCCGTCTGACCCTCTGACCACCTCATGCAGGGCTGAATCCAGGTTTAAAGTTATGGTCAAGCCGTTCCCCCTCCTACTCCACCACCCTAGGCCCAACTCCATCATTGTGGAGGCCATGCAGGGTTCCTCACAAAGGGACCAGTCCACCCCAGTGGACAGAGGGGCGCCGCTTGGATGCTATGTCCAAAAAGTTCTATGCTGCGGCTGCACTTGGCGTCAGAATATCCAACTATGAGACCACTATGGGAAAAGTTGGGAGCTATTGTGGGCCAGCTCCTGAGCACCTGCATGAACCCGTCTGCCTCATGCACACTGAGGCTGAGGACCTCTCCAGGTTCCAGCTGGAAGCAGCTCGATATAATGTCAACTGTGACAGCAAGGCCATGATGAGAGCAGTGGCTATACGCCGCCATGCCTGGTTGCATTCTGCCTCTCCCCGCTGAAACCTGAGCCTGCTTTGAAGACCTGCCCTTCGACACCGAAGGCCTCTTCAATACCCAAACTGACAAGAGTATGAACTCTCTCTACAAAGCACGCACCACTGGAAAGTACGTGGGCTTTGGCCAGGGCTTGACACAGAGGAGTTGGCAGGGAACCTAGTAGGCCCCAGACGCTGTTCTGGTCTGGCCCGCCACATGTGCTCCAGAGCGCCACCTGCTAACAAAAGGTGGGACTTCCAACCTCACCAGAGGCCCCAGCAGAAGCACCAGGCCAACAGGAGCAGAGTATGATGCCCTAGCCCAGGCAGGCCCTCCATCACCTCATCTGCTACTCCACCTCCCACCATCTGCTTCACAGATGACCTGGCACATTTCTTCCCCTTGTGGGAGGCTATCACCTCAGACTCCTGGATCCTCTCCATCATCAGGCTGGGGTACAGAATAGAATTCAACTCCCTCTCACCTCTTGGCCACATCAGGAGCATGACCCCATTGCCTGCCCTATGGGCGGAAGAACAAGCCATACTGGACAAGGGGGCAATTGAGTGTGTTTCTCCCTCTTACCACAGGGGCTTTTAGTCTAGGTACTTCACAGTACCCAAGCAAGATGGGACTCCAAGGCCCATACTGGACTTAAGGAAGGTGAACAAATTCATCACCCCTAAGAAGTTCATGATAGTCACACTGCAGGGCATTCTCCCTCTCCTTAACCAAGGAGACTGGTTTGCCTCTCTAGACCTCAAGGACGCTTACTTCCATATTGCGATCCACCCTGAGTTCAGGCATTTTCTGCGCTTCCAAATCGGCCAGTAGGCCTTTCTGTTCTGTGTCCTGCCCTTTGGGTTAGCCACGACTCCATGCATATTCACCAAATGTGTGGCAGTTGCTTGTGCCCACCTCAGGCTCCAAGGGATTCGGGTTTTTCCCTACCTGGATGACTAGCTCCTCGTGGCCCCATCCAGGGAGGATCTACTTCGCAGCCTGTCTCTGACACACTACTTCCTTTGGGACCTGGGGCTTCTCATAAACCATGACAAATCTGTTCTCTCCCCTACACAATCTGTACTCTTCATAGGGGCTTGCCTGGATGCCACCCTCACCAAAGCCTTCCACAACCTAGCTGCCATCTTCCACCCCCCTGTACAAGAGTCCTCTATATTTGCCCACTCCCTGGCACACCACTTCCTCAGGGGCCTCCGCAACCTTGCCCCACCAATCCGGCCCCACTCTCCCTCTTGGAGCCTCTCTGTAGTCCTGCAGGCCCTCACAAAGAGGCCCTTCGAACCAATGGCTACAACAGACCTTAGGCTCCTGTCCTGGAAGACTGCCTTTCTGGTGGCCATCACATCAGCCCGACATGCCAGTGAGCTAGCAGCCCTTCAGATCGATGCTCCCTTCACGATGTTCCACAGGGACAAGGTTGTACTTCGTCTACATCCAAACTTCACCCCAAAGGTGACATCTTCGTTCCACCTGAACCAGGAAGTCATCCTGCCCGCCTTCTTCCCCAACCCGTCCACCCCCATTGAGGCCACCCTGCATCTACTAGACATCAGAAGGGCCCTCGCCTACTACAGGTCCAGGACTGAGACCATCCGCCTCTCAGTGTGCCTCTTCATTTGCTACGAGGGCCCCAAAGCCGGGGAAGCTGTCTCCAGCCAGAGACTATCCAAATAGATCTCTAACACCCTCACCCTCACCTGGGACAGCGCGGTCTTCAGGCACTGAGGGAATGGGTGGAAGCCGCCACCTATGTACCACTCAGAGCACAGGGCGGTCCCTGCTCCCGCCCACTCCATGGCGACCAGCTCTGGAAGTTCCCACCGGATGAGGCCTACACTGCGCATCAAGCCCCATTGGTGTGTGAATGCATGAATGACCACTTGAAGAACAACAGTTACAGGTAAGCAACCTGCCTTTCTTCCTCTCCTCTCGTTTGCTTTCAAGTGTTGGGGATGAGTTCTATTAGAAAATGGTTTGGTGGGCTGAACTGTTTGTAACTTTGAGCCAGTTTTTGACCTCCATTTGTCTTGCCTTTACTAAGTTCATTGCAGACCAAGCTTGAAATCCATTTTATTGTTTGTATAATCCTTCGCAGACACATGGGGGACATATGGTTTTAAAAATGCTTTCCATCCTTTAAATGATGTAAACTAATATCTTAGAACACATATATTCCTAACTAAATTCCTCTTGACTGATGCTGGGGCACACTTTTAAAATACCCTGTGTTTATGTAACCAAAACTCTCATTTTGACTGCTGCTGTCTGAATTTGCCCTGTGTATGATATGGGTTTCTTGTTCTCCCTTATCTCTTAACTTCAAAATATGAAGAAGCTGTCTCTTCCAATATCTTTCTCTCTGTTATTGCATACTGGGATAATTGCAGTGTATTTTCTTAAGCCACTTCCAAAAAAAAAAAAAAAAAAAAAAAAACCCTTCTCTGTATTGGTTATGTGAATTAGTGTGCTGTGATTTTGTAACCCAAACTATTGTAGCCAAGGACTTTATTGCCTGCTGCCTCAGTTTGCCTGTTTGTGAAATGGGCTTCTTCCCTTTCCTTTGCCTTTACTTTCACTAAGTAGGCTCTTTCACACTTTTTTTTTCCTGTGTTATTTTATGGGTTGACAAATGTTTTTTGTGGCAAATGGTTTCTGCTGCAAAGCTTATGAGGTGTGTGTTGCAGGAAAATACTTCTTTGTTGTGGTCTCTGTGCATCACACATAGGGATGCTGCACCTGCACAGTGCCTTATTTGGGAAGATTTCTCTAGCTTAGCCTAGAACTTTCCACAGGAGCCCCACCTCCCCTCCCCCAAATGGGTGGCTCCTGCCATTTTCTTAGTTCACTTTCAGCCTCCATTTGAGAAGTGCATTGGATTCTCTAGCATCCATTTTTCCTCTCATTTACCTCAGAATTTTCCACTTTATCTAAACTCCCCTTCACCAATTGTTCAACAATCATCTCTTTATCTGTTACCCCTTCACTCCTTCTATAGTCTTTGACCCCTCCCAACCCCATTCCAGCTGTCACAACTGTCCTATACTCTTCACCAACCCTCCCCGCCAAAACAAAATAAAACCCTTCTATCATCTTCTCTCTCTTTGATTCTCCTTGTTTCTTCTGACCTGATGTCTCCGAGCAAACCAGCCTTTAGAAAGTGCACTGGCTGCGGCGTCAAATGCCTTCAACTGATGGTCACTCCTTATGCCTGTTTTGTTTAGGCGAGGAGCACCTTGTTGAAAAATGCCAATATTGTCAGGCATTTACAAAGCAAGCACATAAAATAGGGCAGGAATACTACAGATGGGAATGTGGGAGTGTGCCCTTGGAGCCATGCATTGTGTCACAGAGGAAGGAGGGCAGAGCAGTTTGGCCTCCAAGGAGGCTTCCAGAAAACGCTCTACCATCAGTATTTTGACCAAAACCAAGCTGTCTATGTTCTGAGCCTCCTACCAATCCAGAGATCCTGAGGAAAAGGAAGGAAAAAAGGATGCATCTTGAACCTGAGAGTGCAGGAATGGAAGAAAAAAAAAAGCTGAAAACAACCAAGAAGCATGTGAAATGGTTGGAACAATGCTCCCCTACCAGTCTGGAACACTGCAAACTTCCATCCAAGGAAGCGTCTCCAATTGTACCATTGGAACTGAGAGACTCTCTGACCCATGAATTGATCCCGTCGGAGCACAGTGCCTGACATAAACAATCTACTCCAGCATCATTCTCTGACAGTGAAATCTGAGGTTCTCTGACCTGATCATCACCAAAGCCTGTATCACATTGTCTGGAATTACCAGATCTGATCATGCACACACCACACCCGTTTTATGGCCTGTCTCCTACACATTCATCTCTGGGGTCCACTCAGCATTCCATCTCAGGCACTGAGCCAGCTCCACAACCATTTGGTGAACACCCATATTGCTATCCATTCCCAGTACAGTATTATCAGGCCTACCCCTGGGATCCTACAGTGGGCCCTTATGGCTAGCTCCATCGTGGAGTGCTCCCCAGTACTGTTCACCCCCAAGACCCATCCATCTCACTGAGTAGGAACCAAGCACATCCCAGGCCAACAAACCACAGGAAGGCGTTCGAAGATTGCCCTCTCCATCTTCTGGTTGTGATTCAACAGACCTAATGTACTGTGCTGATTCTAACTCCTCAGAGCCTATCAAACTGATCTCCACCAGATGATGTTGTCTTATCTCAGAGCCATGGCCCAGGATCTCAAGGTGAAAGCCTTGGGCAGTTTTTGGAACAGGTCCTCTGTATGGCTAAGTCACTGGGCAGCCAGGTACAGCAGTCTACAAAGTAAACATGATATGACATCATCTATACAGGGGAAGCTGTTCCAATTGTCATAGTGTTTATCCTGGCCCTGTCAAAAGTGATGGAGCCCTGGGAGTTTCCCAATCATCCTCACAACAATTTCTTGCTGCCAAGAGGGGATGTACCATGTCCTGGAACAAGACATCCCCTGCCCTCTACATCACCCCTGTCCAAACTCCATGATTGTTGAATCGACTCAAGGCAGACAACATAGAGACCACAGTGCACCAACAGACAGATAAGGTCAACAAATGGATGCGATGGCATGCTGCATCTATTCAGCAATGGGCCTGGACCTCCACATTCCAACTACAAGGCCATGATGGGGAGGTACCAGGCCTTTCTGTGGTAGAAGATGGAGGCTCTGGCAGCTTTCCTACTGGACTAGCAGCAGGAGCTGTCCAGGGTCTTCCTTACTGAAGGAATATAGCTGTTGAAGCAACAAATTGTCACAATGCACCATCATGTTGACTGTGATTCCATTTGTCAACATGCATGGCTTCAGGCAGTGAACTTGCCCCAGGAGACATGGTCATGTATAGAGTCCATGCCCTTTGACTGAGAGGGCCTCTTTCATGCTCGGATGGATGAACATCTCGATATCATCGAGAAAGTGAGAGTGACTGCTCAATAGATTGGAATTGGAGCGTTCCATTCTAGGGCATGTAAGTGGACATTGGGTCGACCTGCCCCATATCAAGCCCCTCAAGGGAGACAGCAGACTTACCAGTTCTCCCACCCTTCATATGGGCAGATGCAGGGCTGCCCCCATAGACAGGATGGTGCATGAAGCCAACCATCCAAAAGATGCCCCAAAGAAGAGAAGAGGCAGTGCTGACAAGCAGCGTGAACCAATCCCTCTGAAAGAGCCATCTGCCCATTCAGAGACTGCTTAAGCCATTATGCACCCAGCTGGGAATCTATCACATCTGACCAGTTGGTGCGTTCCATCATACATGACAGCTACAAAATCGAATTTGAGACCCTGCTGCCTCTTGGATTGGTCTGTACAACTCCTACCTCTCTGACCCTAACAGTGGAAGTTGCTGCATTACTAGCAAAAGGGACAGTTCATCTGGTACACCAATCTGAAGCTAAGCATGGTTTCTATTCAAGGTATTTTACTGTTCCAAAGAAAGATGGCAGTCAACAGCCAACATTAGATCTACTGAGAGTACTCATGAAATGCATGGCTCCAGTATGTGCATATTTACGATTGAAAGGAATTCATATTTACCCATTTCTGGACAGTTGGCTCCTCATAGCAGATACCAATGGATTAATGCAATTAACTAACACAATCCATTAAAACTACCTGCATCATCCTGAGTGAATTAGACCTATGCATTAATGTGGAAAAATCTATTCTCACCCCTGCACAGAGTATCATGTACATCAGGGTAGTCCTCGACTTGAGCCTGTTTGCCCAGGGACCATATGGACAAACTCATGGAGGCAGCCTCTGACAGCAGAACCAAAGTGAAGTCTTCAGCACAGAAGGTTCAATAGCTCCCAGGGCACATGGCGTCAACCGTTTCAATAGGCCAGTTTGCCAGATTGCAAATGCAACCACTGCAGCTATGGTTCATCAGAGCATTCTGACCAGGGTACGATGCACTGAGAAAGGTGGTAACTACCGATCTATGGACATGAGAGTCTTACTTGGTGGACTCATGAACTCAACCTTTCAAAAGGACTGCTATTCCAATTGATGGAACTGACAGCCACAATGACCACTGATGCATGGCACACATTCCAATGGCTCCTTGACACAAGGAGTTTGGTCTGGTCCAAAGAGGAAACTTCACATCAACCACTTCGAGCTCCTGGTGATCTACAAAGGTCTGCTGGCATTCCAGAAGCTCTTATTTGGCAGACATGTCCAAGTTGTCTCCAGCAATGCCACTGCAGTATTCTACGTGAACAAGCAAGGTGGAACAAAGTGGTCATCCCTGATGCAACTAACACTCTGCATTTGGGAATGGTCCTCAGACACAAAATAGTTGCCATTCACATGGCTGGAATGGACAGTATGACTGCAGATGCCCTTAGTTGTTCCTCACACCAAACACATGAATGAGCTCAAACCTTGGGTTCGCAAGGACATTTGCACAGCTTGGGGCACACCTTCGGTGGATGTTTTTACCACTCTGATGAATGCTGTCTGCAAGACATACTGCTCATGGGCCGGAATTGGACAATTCTGAAAAGGAGATGCCTTTCTCCTGCCCTTGATGGGAACCTTGTTTTGCACCTTCCCTCCGTTCCCTCTTTTAATAATAACCATAGCAAAGATGAGAACTGAACAGACACAAGCTATTCTGATCATGCTGTGGTGGCCAAAACAGTCTTGGTTCCCTTCCATTCTGAAGTTCTCCAACAGGACTTGGAGAAATGTCTATCTCCAAAGTGTCTATCACTAATACCCGACTTACTGTCCCAAGCTCAAGGAAAGATCTTCTATCCCAATATACAGAATCTCAGTCTTATGGCAAGGGAAATCTTGTAAAGGCCACCAGCTCAGACTTCAGAACTTACCAGCCCAACAGAAGACCATTTTCGGTTTGGTACACCCACCTCCATTCCAATAGACTGCTCACCTCATATCCATATTGTCCTCTCCATCCTGACCACAGTTTCTACCCCAACCTCTATCTCTTTCTCAACAAAATCAAATCCAATGGACCTGAATCACCCACTCTGAAACATGACCTCTCCAATCATATGGATTGAGCAAGACTACCTTATGTCCAGGGCAACAGACCTGGACCCTAGGATCCAGGATATCCTATCAGTGGCACTTTGACTCACTACCAGGTGGTCTTATATTACTAAGTGGACAGTTTAGAAAATATGTGGTGCACCATTCCTTTGAACCATCCTCTGTGTCCATTCAGAGGATTTTAGAATTCTTACACTCCCTCTTCTTATTGAGCCGGAAGCCAACTTCCATAAAAGTATACTTATCGGCAATTTCTGCTTTTTGTGGTCCCACTGGGGGACACTCCACCTTCTTTCATCCACTTTCATTCTGAAAGGACTAAAGAATTTACACCCTCCAATCTGACCTACAGTTCCTGCCTGAAGCCTATCCGTTGTGCTACATGCGTCAACAAAACCACCCTTCAAACTGCTTGCTACCATTGATTTTTGACTAGTCTCCTGGAAAGTCCCCTTCCATATCTACATCACCTCACCCTGCTGAACAAGTGAACTTTGTGCACTGCGAGTAGACCCTCCTTATTTAACTTTTCATAGAGAAAAAGTGGTCCTCCATACCTATCCTTCCTTCTTACCTAAAGTTTCATTAGCCTTCCATATCAGCCAAGAGATTATTTTTTCAGCTTTCCACCCATCACTTTCCATTAACATCAAAAGAGCACTGCATACCCTTGATGTCTGGCATCCTTTAGCATTCTATTGTTCCCAAACTGAGACCATTTGTAAGACAAAGCAACTCTTTGTCAGGTACTTGGACCATTCCAAGGGAGAACTGGTCAGACCCCAATGCTTGGCACACTGGATCATCAAGATCATTAAATCAGCTTACAAACTGTCATCCCTGGACTTGCCAGATAAACTGAAAGCTAATTCTACATGAGCTGTTGCCACATCGACATTCCTCCATGCAGGTTTCTCTATTGAAGATCTTTCCAGAGCAGCAACATGCTTGACACCATCCACATTTGTTCAACACTACAAACTGGACATTAGGGCGAGTCCTTCATAACAGCTGTATTGTCTTCCATTTTGCACTAATACTTGACTGAATGCTGGACTAAGATGTTGATAAATGTATGTTTATATGACAATGTCTGAACACGGGAACATGACATATTCCATATCTTGAATGTATTGATTTATAAATTATTTTACTGACACCTCCCACAACTGTTTAAGGTATCACTAATCACCTGTATGTGTGTTGCACAGCCACCATGATAAAGAAAGGCAGGTTGCATACCTGTAATTGTTGTTCTTCGAGTGGTCATCTGTGCATTCACACAAACCACCTGCGGGCCCCAGGTTGGTGTTGGTGGACGTATATACATACAGCAAGGTTATATACTGATGTATTTATTAGCATTGCCATGCATATTACATGGCATTAAAAGGCATCCTTTTAGGGCAAACGTTGCTCTCAGTTGATACTGAGAAAATGAAGGGAGCCAGCCTTTTATATTGGAGTGAGGAGGGGAGACAGGGCTCCCATGGAAAGTTCTAGGCTAAGGTATTTATTACTTATTTATTGCATTTGTATGTCGGTGCATAGCCAAAGGCTCTCTGTGCTGCTCACAGTGCAATATAAATATATATACAATACAGATAAAAATAAATAACAATAACAAACAACCCATAAAACATCATAAAATGAAAATACAATAGAAAGCTAGTGAAATCTTCTGAATAAAGCACTGCGCAGGCGTAGCATCCATATGTGTGAATGCACAGATGACTACTCGAAGAACAACAATTACAGGTATGCAGTCTGCCTATATCCTTGATTCCACCTCTGATGATCCTGCAGTTTGATTGGGCATGAGCCTTCACTGATGTTGACTGTAAATCAATTCTGGATCAGTTTCGTTGGTACATCTGTCAGTTAATATTTGTTTTCACTAGATGAATAACTTAACCAATTTTGCAGATGTGAAAATGCTTTCCTGATTTCCAAAACAAACATGAAACAACATTTTATCTTTTAAGGATTTACTGTAAAACATGAAGTGACTTTGTGCAGGTATTCTAAGTAAATTAATAGTAAAAATTGTGGATGCATTCATGTTGTCTTTTCGCTATAAGCTGCCTGAAGCATGGGATAATTAATTAGTTAATTAGATTCCTTTTATATGCTAACCCATTTCATTTTTTTTCTTTCAGGTTGTTATGCCCTGTTAATTCAGCTGTGGTACTTGCATCATATGCAGTTCAGTGTAAGTAGTGATGTGTATTATTGGCAGTTTAATATTTGCTTCTGTTTCACTGAACACGTAAAAGGATGGTATTCAATTCAGTTTAAATTCTGTACTGAATGATCTTATAATGGTTCAACACTGTTCCAGAAGTCTAAATTGGGGAATTCTTAGCCAACATAAAGCCATTTTGAGAACTGGGTTCTCTGAAGAGGTTTGAATCAACAAAGGCATTAAGGGAGTGATTACATGGCCTCCAGACAGCAGGCAGGCTTGTATGTCACAAGAAGCAATGGAGAAAACTTATTTTTGTAGATCAGTTGTGTTGCCTGGACACCGTTTCTAATTTTCTGCATGGCAAAATCACTTTTCTGAAATCATGGAAAGAATCCATGGTATGTTCTCAGGTTTCCAGGCTTCACCGCAGCTTCTATAGCATCCTGGACCTGGGATTGCCATTCTACTATTATGAGTACAGGAACACTACGGAGTCCCCTGTCAAGAACAGCTGCCATAGTGGTCTCTACTGCCCTCAGCCCTAATCGGCAGACGTATCATCATTGCTTACTTTACTCCCATTGGCCAAATGATTTGTCCATCTTTCTGATTACTTTTGAAACAAGGAAACAGTGTGAAAATACATGGAGGGAGAAATGGGGACTTGTAGCAAAACTGTTAATTTTCATATAATACAAATCTCTGGAACTGGGAAGCACGACAGACATGCAGGTTCAGGAGGAGGCTGCTGTGGGCCATAGGCAAGAACAGAGAAAGGATGAAGATTTTACTCGTGGGGGCTGCTGGAATGGATGGTGAGGCAAGGAGGATGGAGTAGGGAGTGTGGAAACTGTGCTGCCTGGGCAATCACGTGACTGACATCTAATTGTAAAATATCAAGAAGGTTTACATAAAAAACAAATTATTACAGCCATAAAATAGTTAAAAACTCCTTAGTGTCCATACTTGCTACACCTAATTAAAACACATTATTGATTAAAAAACTGGGAGAATTAAAAAGTTTTGGCTTGGTGCTAGAACAAATAAAGTGTTGGCTTGTAGTCTGGCTTCTAAATTTAACAATCAAGAAAGAACACTCATCAATTGACCTTGGAACCAGGAGGAACTCACAATCCCAGATACGAGTGGGTCATCAAGCATTGTGCTGCATTTCAGTGAAACTTGCACTGGAAACTTTACAGATCCATTAAGCAGTATATAGAAACAGAATAATCAGCTGATTTTCCTGTTGTTGTTGTTGTATTGCATTTATATCCTGCTGTGACTGTGTCAGGAGAGGGGTGCCGGCTAAAGTTGCCTCTGCCTTGAGTTTCCATGAAGAGCAACACAAGAAGGACAGTACACTCACTGAGCCTTTATTGCCTCTTTACACTTTCACCAGCTCGCTTCCCACAGCGCCTTGGTCTGGCCTGCTCTGGCTCCCTTCCCTCCTGTCGCTATGGCAATGAATGGCGTCGCCCAGGCAGGAACGCTCCCCAGTCTCCACTCTCCGTTTGCGCTGGCCTGCCTGCCAGCGACCACTGCACCAGCTCTCCTCCAACCACACGTGTGTTTCAGCTTTCTTTCCTCTCTTCCGTCTCTCTCAGTCGCTCACCCTCTCTCTCCTCCTCCCCATCTCCTTCCTCTGTCTCTCCTTTATACGCCCTCCTCCTGCACCACTCCACCCAACCCAGCTGTTCCTGCCTCTGTCCACAATCCCATACAGCTGCACGCTCGCGTCTCCTGGCTGTTGTCTTCTTGTGAATTGCTCTCCCCACACAGGTTCCCAACCTTGCCCTGTTATGTTTGGCCCTGCTCTGTGGAAGGCCCCAGGAAAAGGGGTGAGCCCCTCTGCCTCCTCACACCTGCCTTTCCTTTTCTTGTGTGGAACCTAAGGTGGCTAACATAGCTTCATGTTTTATCCTCACAACAGCAAACCTGTGAGATAGCTTAGGCTGAGTGTGAGTGATTGGCCCAAAGTCACCCACTGAACTTTGTGACTAAGTGGGGACTATGACCAGGATCTCTCCGGTCCCCAGGGAAACACTCTAAACACACCATATGGGGTATTGACATCTAGAACAAGTAAAAACTCTAGTTTTTAATTCTTGATGATAAGGTTCTTTTGAGTTTGGCTTTAAATGGCAGTTTTCATGATATTTTAGGAAAACTGTGTGTAGAAATTGTTAGGAACTGGGGCATGTGAATACCTCCCTGCACCCCAAATGGACCATAAATACTGGGTAGCTGTTACCCTTCAACCAGGCAAATCAATGTTTAGTCTAGTAGTTGTTCCATTGATATTTATTCTGTTATTGCTAGCTGTGATCTATTTTGAATTATTCATTATAGAGAGAGGAAAGTGGAGAACTGTTGGCAATTTGTATACTTGTGTAAAATAAGTTTTTGTTAAACACTTTGCATTTATGTTAAAACAAATATTTTTTCTCTGTATTCTTTCATACCTCTTCCCCCCAAAAAGCTCAGCTTGGAGACTACAATGCTTCCATCCATCTCCCAGGATATCTTTCAGACCTTTGCTTTACACCAGAGCAAAATACAGATTTTCTAACCAAAGTAGAATCATTACATGAACAGCACAGGTAATTGCAACATCCAGAAGGATGTGTGGGTGTTGTTAGCAATCCCTATTTATCTTGTCTCTCTTTCATTGTTAAAGTCTTAATTGTGGCTAATGCAAAGTTCCACTCAGCTAGTGTAATTGTTATGTTTAGTTCCAAGTTCCACTTTAATTGTTTAATTGTTTATATCGGAATTTATAAGGATGATCTCTTCGGCAGTTACGGAGAAGGTGGAGTTCAGATCAACCTACTAATGGTTCTAATCCAGTCAATAAATCTGGGATTTCAGATGCTCCCAGTGGACCCAACCAATATGAAGTTGCTAAACAACAATGCTGTAGAGCATGGGCCCTCAAACTATGGCCCATGGGATGGATCTGGCCCCCCATGGCCATCCATCTGGCCTGCGCTGCTGTTGGCTGCCCGTGCATGTGCTTGCTATGCAGGCAGGAATGTGGTGGCTTGCTCGCTTGGAGATGCTTTTGGTCTCGCTGGAAGATCTCCGAGCGAGCGAGCCACCACCGTGCGCACACGATACCGCCTCACGCGCACCCAATGGCACCTCCACCTTACCACAGCCTTTCAACTGGTCCCTAATCAAAAAGTTTGAGGACCCCTGCTATAGAGCTTAACAGTCTCTCATTCAATATTTTTTGTGCCCAGCGGATTCTGAGAGATAGTTTAGACATGCCACATTTGAGGCCTTTTGTAATGTTTACAAGTCTCCTAACCTGAAATACTTATGCATTAATATTTGTAGAGCAATGTCCAAATTATTACAGATTAATTTTAACAACTACTCATTTCATATTGTTTTAAATTATTGTTTATATTAATTTTTGATAAAATGTAGGGGACTTCCAAAAAAGGCAGCTTTGCATGCAGTTTTAAACATGTCATTAGCATATTTTTACAGTAACTTATGTATAAATAAGCATGCTTATTCAAAAATGTATTTGCTAATTATTGCACGCCTTTGGTAATGCAGATAGACAAATAAGACAATGCTTTTTATATCAGCAATTTCTTCTTCATGGTCTCTGTGCATCACACATATGGACTTTCACTTGAGTGCAGAGTGCAGAGCTGAGTTCATTTGGCCTCCCACAGGAGACACAGGCCCACACTGAAGACCACCCCTTCAACTGAAAGGGCCTCTTCCATGCCCAAACTGCTGACCTCCTGGACTTCATCCAGAAGGCCAGGTCCACCACCCAAAGGATGGGGATCCAGCAGAGGGGATCAGAGCAACATAAGTTGTTCAGGGTTCCCACTTCATCCCAACATTGGTGTCCGTACTATGACTGCCTGTTCCAGTCATAGATAACCTTCCACCAGAAGAGGCTTGATGGGCCACTCAGATCCAGGCAACCACCATGAAGCAGGAGGTGGGCAAGCAATGTCACTGTCTGTCTCCAGAGGCAACCCCCATCCCCTGCCCACATCATCTTTGATGGGCAACTTGCCTGATTCCTCCCCACCTGGGAAGTGATCACCTCTGACTCCTGGGTCCTGTCTATAGTGGAAGAAGACTACAGGGTCAAGTTTGATACTCTTCCACCCTTTGGTACAATCAGATGCACAGCCCTGTCTCCTGTGCTCCTGTCAGAGGTCAACACTGTCCTCTCCAAGGGGAAATCAAGAGGGTTCACCACAACCCTCCAGGGCATGGGTCCTCAAACTACAGCCCACGGGACGCATCCGGCCCGCCATGGCCTTCCATCTGGCCCGCGCAGCCGTTCCCAGCCCACGTGCGTGCTTGCTGCATGGGCGGGGAGGTGGTGGCTTGCTCGCTCAGAGGTGGTCTCTGAGTGAGCAAGCTGCCACCGCTGCCTTCCTCCTGTACGCGCAGGCTCAGAGATGGTCTCCGAGCAAGCAAGCCACTGCCACCGCCTGCCTCCTGTACGCGTGCGCTCGGAGATGGTCTCTGAGCGAGCAAACTGCCGCCTGCCTCCGGTATGCACCCACTTGCTGCTGCCTCACAACGTGGGCGGGGACATGGTGGCTCGCTCGCTCACTCAGAGATGGTTTTGGACTCGCTGGGAGATGCCCAAGCAAGCGAGCCACTGCTGTGCGTGCCTGATGCCTCCTCGCACCTGCCCGACAGCACCTCACCGGCTCGCGCCCCCAGGCACCCTCACTTCACGAGCCCCCAATGGTCACCACAGCCTTTCAACTGGTCCCCTATTCAAAAAGTTTGAGGACCCCTGCTCCAGGGGCTTCTACTCCAAGTATTTTACTGTACCTAAGGGGGATGGATGCCTCAGACCGATCCTGGACCTCACAGGTGTCAATTGCTTCATCACAACCAAAGAATCTAGAATAGTCTCCCTGCCAGCCATCCTATGACTACTGTAGCAGGGAGACTGGTTCGCCTCACTTGATCTAGAGGAGGCCTACTTCCACATAATGATCCATCAGAACTATAGACATTCCATTCACTTCCTGATCAGGGAGGAGACCTTCCAATTCTTTGTCCTTCCATTTGGTCTCTTCACAGTGCCCAGGGTCTTCACAAAATGCATGATGGTAGTATGTGTGTTCCTGTGGTTCCAGGGAATAATTCATGTCTTCCCCTACCTCAGTGACTGGCTCCTGGTGGTCCCAACTGAAACCGAGTTGCATCACACCATTCATATCACCTGCTCTCTGCTACAGGAACTGGGACTATGCCTAAATTATGAATAATCTGTTTTGCAGCCCTCCCAGTCCATAGTCTTTATAGGCATGGAGCCTTGCCTAGATTCAGCCACAACATTTCTGCCAGAGTCCGGAGCTACAGGGCTGTGAGACCTGGCAACCAACATCAAAGCAGCATCTCACACTACAGCTCACAAGATTCAGACTCCTTGGACTCATGGCAGCCACAGTGGCAGTAGTCCACTGTGCATGAGGCTGCTACAGTTGTGGTTTGTCTGCAGCTACCCTCTGGAAGACAATCCCTACAATACCTTTCTCATGGTCCCCCTGCCCCCATCCATGATAGGCTACACTGGTGGGCCACCTTGCTTAACCTCTTGCCAGGTGGCAGCTCCCTGCCCCCCCCCCCCCCCGCCCTGGAACCCTCTATCACTGTCACCACAAACACCTCCAACTTGGGCTGGGGAGTGCACTGCAACAGGCCGTCAACACATAGGCAAGACGTCATCAACTACCTGGAGATGCTGGTAGTATGCAAAGCTCTCATCTCCTTCCAGAATACCCTCCTAGGCCAACATGTGCAGATCACCGCTGACAACACCATGGTGATGTATTACATCAAAAAGGGTGGCACACACATTACCCTACTCACTAATCATGTCACAACCATCTGGGATTGGTGCATTGGCAAATGCATCATCCTCATGATGATCCACGTGACAGCTAAAGCCAATGCCCTGGCAGGCACCCTCAGCCACTCACGTGTTGACATCCATGAATGGGAGCTGAGCAAGATGGTCCTGTGGGACGTGCACTATTCCCAGAAACACCATCTGCCCACAGTTCTGCTCCAGGGCAGAGCAAGGGACTGACTCCCTTGGAGATGCCTTCCTCCTCAAATGGACCAGGACCCTGTTCTACCTGCTCCAACCTTTCCCACTGATCACCAGGGGTAATCTCCAAGATCCAAAGGGACCTAACAGACTGCATCCTCATCAGCCCCTTGTGTTTGGTGGCAGCCATGGTTCCTGCACCTCCTCTGGCTCTCCAGAGGGAATCACTCTTACCTCTCATGCTTCCATGACCTGCTTTCACTAGACAGGGGCTGAGTCCTCCAGCCAGACATCAGGACTCTGTAACTCACAACTTGGAAGTTCACCCCACGAGATGCACAAGGCTGACCCTCTCCGCCATCTTGAATGCAGCCTTCAAACTGTACATGTGGAAGTCCTATGCAGCTAAGTGGGACACCTTCATCACATTTGCTCACTGTGAAGGCTTCAACCCCTCACCTCTTCAATAGAACAAATCCTCCTTTTCCTGCAAACCCAGTTCAGGGATGGGTTCAGCCTGGCAGTGATCCTTTTCTTCCTTCCACCCACCCATCCATGGGATCTTTGTCTTCATGCACCTCCTGGTGCGCAAATTCCTGAAAGGGCTTCATGACATCTCCCCTTCCATCAGACCCCACACCCCATTGTGGAGTCTCTTGGTTGTGCTACAGGCACTAACTAAAAGACTGTTTGAGCCTCTTGCAACAACCAGCCTGTACCACCCCTACTGGAAGATAGCCTTCCTGATGGCCATAACATTGGCCCACTGCACCAGCAAGCTCTGTGCCCTCTGGGTGGATCCACCTTTCCTCAACTTCCCCTGGAGCAAGGCTGTTCTCCACTCATACTCAGCTTTTAGACCCAATATTACTTTTATCTTCCACCTGAACCAAGATACCGTGCTCCCCACCTTCTTTGCCAACCCATCCACGCCAGTAGAATCCACCTTGCATCTACTGGATGCCAGAAAAGTGCTCACCTTCTACAAGTCCAGAACCAGGTACCTCTGCTGCTCACCCAGGTTCTCTTTTTGCTACGAAGGGCAGACAAAAGGGGACCCTGTCTCCTTCCAAAGATTATCCAAATGGGTTGCCAGCACCATCTCCCTCACTTATGAGATTTCTTTTCTTCAGTTTGACTCGCAGCCCAGGGCCCACTCCACTTGAGCCCTAGACATCTTCCACAGCCCTCTTCACTAGAATCCTACTCTAGGACATCTGCAGAGCTGCCATGTGGTCCACCTCCTCACCCTTTGTCAATTGCTGGATGTCCAAGCAAGAGCAGACTGCACCTTTGGCAGTGCCATCCTCTGCTCTGTCCTCCAGTGATGACAGCTCCCACTGTGCTCTGTGAGGTAAGCCAGCTAGTTGCCCATATGTGTGCTATTGTCATAAGGTCGTAACTCACGTCCCCAATTAGTCACACAGATGCAGGCAATAAAAACTAAAGACCTTTATTCCAAACGACTACAAGATTTATGTTTACAACAGATAGTGTAGGAGCTACTGCAGAGAGCTCTAAGCAACACAGTTGCCCCCTCCTTTCTGACTTCTCTGAGATTTGTCACGGGGACCTCAATCTCCTCATACGTCCCTCTCCATGGGGGTTGGACAAACTTCTTTCTCCTCTGTTCTAATTGGTCTAAGCGTCGAAGTCTCCTCCTCAGTTGGGCACTTTCCATGACAACTGACTCCCCTTCCTGATTTCCGGGAACTGTCTCAAAAACTTCAGAGTCAGGTGGCGTTGGGACTGTTTGTGCCGTGGGCACCAAGTATAAATCTCCCTGCTCTAAAGGCTGATCCTCTCTGGGGGCTTCTGGCCCTCTTTCGTGTACTAACACCTCCCCCGAGTCATTAGGCACGACAGCTATGCAGAGAGCATGAAGAAGAAAGGCAGTTTACTTACCTGTAACTGTTGTTCTTCAAGTGGTCATCTTTGCTTCCACACAACCTACCCTCTGGCCCTGATTACTGTTGTCCTTCATAAGCTACAGGCTGTCCTCTGCCTGTGGACACTTTCTTACTCCTGGGTCCCCGGACTCTTTGCAGTCTTCATAGGAACTGATGAAATGAGTGGGAACCGTCCCACAGCCTCCTGGGAAGAGGAATGGGAGGGGCACCTGGCCACTACTGTTGAACACTCAGCTTTAGAAACTTTTCCTGATTTTAGGATCTGTGCTGGCACAAAAGCCCTTATGTGTGAATGCACAGATGATCACTTGAAGAATGATAGTTACAGGTAAGCAGCCTGCCTTTATCATGAATACTTTTGTTTCAGAATAGTGCTAAGAGCTTGCTGAAGTGCTAAGAAGCAATTCACATTGTTTTGTGAATGGGTTCTCTTAATGTAAAAATGCTTAGTGGCTAAACACTGATCCAAAAAGTTTGAGGGACTAACCTGAAGTAGGCTTGTTTCTTGATGGTTCTGTCCAGTACTATCACAAAAGCCTATTTTGATCATGAAAGGAGACAACGTCCTTTTTCCACAAAATATCTTTAGTACTACTTAGCCCTGTATTGATAACACAGTGTGCCATGCTGGTATAATGGATGTGTGGAGAAACTTTGATGGTAAAAGTCTGAAGTCATGACTGAAATCTGGAAAAAGTATTTTTGTTTTTTTTCTTTGAATATACTCAGTGACTATATTTGAATAATGGCATCTATGGACAAATGACTTTTATATCACTATAGTAACTTATTGCCTTTAACATATTTTGTTTCCTTCCACTTAGTGGCCTCAAACAATCAGAAGCTGAATCCTGCTACATTAATATAGCAAGAACACTTGAATTCTATGGAGTAGAATTACACAGTGGTAGAGTATGTTTACAGTGTTATTTTCTGTGGTTAGAGCAACTTGATTCTTAAGCTGGTTCTGTTTTTGGGTGGTATAAGTTCATTACTTGTAAATCTTTATCTAAAACTACAACTTCAAGACGAGTAATTTGCAATATTGGCAACTCAAAATGCAGTTTTTCAAATATTCTTCCGTTTTCTGTCTTTTTTGCAGTTTTTACATAGTTGGTACAGCAAATAGTAATCCCATCAGAGTGAAAGTCGGCTGCTTCAGTATAGAATGTAGTGCAAGTCCATAATTTGTGACTACATTGGTTTGCAAAATATTGCTTCTCCTAGAATTCATTGAATCCAGAATTTTATCCAAACAAGACAAACAGTATAACTGCTTGGCTGAAAATATGATACCAACTTAGGTGTGCCCCAGGGAATGGGAATGCATCGCAGAATTTTAATCTTGCTTGCTTGTTTCTATGAGAAAAAAGAGGCCCTTCCAGTTCTTCCCTTAACACCAACTGCTTTTGAGAGCCTCTTTGTTTTCAAAAAGACTTGTTATGGGATCTGCAGCTTCTGAGAAACCCCATACAAATTTTCATTAGGAATACAGACCTAGTTATGGATTTCTTTGGATTGTGAGCCCAAAAAAGAATATTATATCTAGCAATGTTCCCATTGTTATAATCGGTTATATTTATTTTGCCCAATAAAAGTAACTGTCTTATTTGAAAGAAGCTAAATAGATTGCAGTTTGGGATGCAATTGAATGGGGGGGGGCAATGATTAAAGTAAGCAGAAGCTTATTGTATAGTACTGGCAAGCTACTCAGTTTGTATGTATATGTATAAGTAAGCTCAGAGTTTAAAAAACATTCCCTTTTCATACTGCATAGAGGCAAAACCAAATACTGATAACCAGAGTAACAGAGCACAAGCTCCCCATAAAAAGCAGTGGATGCAAATAAACAGCATTGTCTGCCTTTATCTCAGGTTTTGTTTTAAATATCCATCTAGAGCACAAATGTGTACATTTCATGAAAATGAGAGTATGATCAGTGGAGAAATGCCACCACTTCTTGTTAAGTTCTCAACTATCTTTGGGTCTGGTTTCTGATGTCACATGCACAGACTTTACTCAGGCTAATTGGAAGTTGTTTGCAGGAACAAGAAATGGCTTAAATGTGGTGTGCATCCCAGCAAATAATGAGTTAAACAGCCCATGGTTTGCTGTGAACCAGGATCATGGCAGTACTCATACCAAAACAAGAAAGAAGACAGATCAGACAGATCAGATCCTGACAGATCAGATTCTAAGGATATCTCAGGGGAGGGACACAGTAATTATGGGACATTTCAATCTCCCGGATATTAGTTGGGAGACTCACTCAGCAGTGACAGGCAGGTCACGTCGCTTCCTAGAAGCTATAGAGGGAGTGTTTTTCCACACAGAGGGTCCGAGAGGTGATTGGGGGCGGGGGGGGGGAATCCTTGGCTTGGTCTTGACCAACAGGGAGGAGCTGATAGATGAGGTACAGATTAGGGGAGCTATGGATGCGAGAGATCACTCCATCCTTTGCTTTGAGATCAGGGGAATGGGGATGTGCAGCAGGTCAAGCACTAGAAGCTGGGACTTCAAGAGGGCCAACTGAAGGCCAGACTGGGGAAAGTCTCCTGGGATAGGTTACTGGAAGGCAAGGGAGTTGAGGAGGGGTGGATGGTACTCCAAAGGGAGGTTTTGGAGGTGTAAGCCTTGACAATATCTCTAGTTAGTTAGGCGAGGAGGTGAAAGAGAGTGCCGCCATGGATGCGAAAGCAGGTGGTTAGAGGGATTAGATGCAAGAGGAACCTCCATGGGTATACCAGGAGAAGGAGGCCCATTGAAGAAGGATTCTTCGCAAGGCTAATGCTGATTACGAGCTGAGACATGCAAAGAATATCAAGAGCAACAAAAAGGGAGGGAATTGGTGTGCTTGAACACCTAACACTTTATAGAATCTTGAAATTAGAGATCAAGTTTGGGGAGCTGCATGCAATAAAATCAAAATGTTTTCCTCCCTGTACTATATGGAAAATTTTCAAGGTAGAAAAAGAAGAAATCCCTCCACATCCTCCCATTGCCCTGGGCTCTGTTCCAGGCTGGCTAAAGTTTAGAGCTGTTAGGGATGATTCCTTACAACATTTTGTTTTGCCATCATTTCTTTAAGTGGGATTTCCTTCATTAGCAACATAACGTATGCTCATAATGTCAAATAAACTGCAGTATATGTTCACAGTTGTGGCTTGGCATCGAAGAACTCTGTGGACTACCTAATACCTCAGCACCTACACTTCTGGCTTGAGTTTCCCAAATACAGAAAATAATTAATTCCTTCCTATCTATTTGGTGTTATTGTGATTCTTCATTTCTGCATATAAAGAAATGGAAAATTGCACTTTGTTTTACCCATTAGTTGAATAGGATTGTTAGTTTTTCTAGTCTCTATCTCAGTTTACTAGTTTTTCCTGTGGTGTGTACTTATTTTTAGGATTTGCATAATCTTGACCTAATGATTGGAATCACTTCAGGAGGCATTGCAGTATATCGAAAATTCATTTGTACAAGCTTCTATCCATGGTAAAAAAAGTTTCTCCTTTATGTATGAATAACATTTTAAGACTGGACTTAAATAATTTCTCTCTCATTCTCCTGACATCTCCCAAAGAACTTTCCTCCTTTTTGGAATGGCACTGCACCCAGAAGCTGATAGGCAAGGTTAATTTTCTTTGCTCTTTCTAATGGGATGGACAGATGGTTCTCTCTCCACCCCCACCCACCGGATCCATACCTGCTTACTAAACATAAAGTTTCAGTCCTACTGATGCTCCAACATTTCTGAGTTTAAAAACTTACATTTTCAGTTCATGTTTCTCTGTACTTCTCCCCTTTTCCTAAATCTGGAAGGAATGGGCAAATCACCAGAGCAGCCAGAGAGAAGCCTTTGTGTTGTGAACGCTTCCTCTGTTTTAGCTTGAACAGAAATGCTTAGTGACAACATGGAGGTCTTTCTGGCTTATCTTCAGCTAATGGGAATCATTATGATTAGCAAAAAATGGACACTCTTTACTGTTGCTGCAACCCTAACTGCTTTCCCTCTGATACAGGATAGGTAAAAGGCTAGAACCATCCCATTAGGCTTTCGACTGCTTTTTAGGCAGTTCCCATCCCCAACTTGTATATCTGAGGGCTTAGAGTAGTAGTGAAGGCCTTTTTGTCAGCACAGTGTGATTCTTCCTTCCCCCTGCAGCCCATCCCATGCTACATCCCACATAGTTCTAGAGCCCCTAAAACTTCCAGAGAGGTGTTTGCAGGGTGATGGAGAGGTAGCAGGAAATTTTCTTTCCAGAAACCAAAGTTACTGGGGCCCAAGCTATTGAGGCTATTGTGTATTCTGTGCCCATATTGTCTATTAATGTTTGTTCCAGTTGCGATCTGTATTTAAAGTATGACTTTGTTTCTTTTCAGGGTGAATATAATAAAAATTTCTTTCAAGCGAAAGAAATTCTTTATTCAGCAGCAGCAAAAACATGTGAGTAGATTCTGCTCCCTAGCTCTCCACTTCTAGTTTGAAGCTTCTTTTTTGCAATGCATTTTAATTTTGCCACAAGGTAAATACTTTAAACTTGAGCATAAAGTTTATGTGTAGCTGCTCAGGGTGTTCAGAGATCCTTCTCTTAGTTTCTCTATTGTGGTAAGTTATGAACTTGTTGCCTTATTTTGTTTTCCTGATACTGGAGAGTATATTATAACTATCTGTGCTTTATCTTTCTTGTAGCTAATTGTGTTGGTGCATGTGCATGTTGGGTCTCTGAGACTGATCAAAGTCTCTCTCCCCACTCCATTCCCCCAACCTCATTTTAGCCAAAGAAAAAGAGGACATGAGATCTGATCATGGATCCCCTATTTTGGCTAATGGGGTGGGATATAAATCTAACAACAAATAAATAAATCTCATCTCCTTTACCGTGGAGGCATTCTTTAAATACATCTAATTTAATCTAACTTCTGAAGCTAAGCAGGGAATATACTATGAAGTTGGGTGTTTGCTGTATACTAGCTGCAACAACAAAGAGTTTATGAGTTGTTTTCTGTAGTAGATTGTGTGCTCTTGAGCTTGATCGGAGATCATTGAGGCTTAACTAGGAGCTAAATTTTAGATTAAGAAAAGCAGTGGACCAGGAAGTTGAACTAGCTATTACCTAGATTACCTGTCATTATTTTACCTGAGGTGTGACTCCTGTGAGTATAGAGTCATCCAGTCTCTCAACCCTTTGGAGCAGTATTGGGAAATTTTGTGGGGGGTTGCAAGAAGAATAACAAAACTATTTTGGCAGTAGAAGGATTGGATACAATTTTTCTACCCCAGATTGGAGAAAAAAGATCTGAGTAGTCCATTGGTGGTAGTGGGTGAAGATGAGATAACAAATAGGTTTGGAGAGCTGGGAGAACTCTCTCTCTCTCTCTCTCTCTCTCTCTCTCTCTCTCTCTCTCACACACACACACACACACACACACGTAGTGGGAAAAATAAAAGCTGGATGTAAGTTGAGACACATTTGAGAATAAACACATGTGGCTTCCTATTTAGAAAATAATCTTCCTGAAACTTTCACTTTTGTGGCCTCCTGTTCATTGCTTTCATCAAAATGTATGGGCTATAGTATATTTTGGCCTTCTTCCTGGAAGCCTAACAATCCTTTGCTGCCTCAACATTTCCCCCTCCAGCCTCTAAATAAAAATTCCAAAATTGCCTGTGTATTCAAGTTAGTAGCCAGCCATGGTTATTTTATGCAGATGCCACTGCTTGCAAAATGGAGATTTAGTGCTTCTGGGGGCTAATCCTGAAACGAGTGAAAATGTTCATTTCTGCAATAGGTAGCATCAGTGGAGCTTTACCAACTTGCTCTATTCCAGAAACAAGCGTTTTTGCTCATTATGGATATTTTGTAAAGCTCAAGCAAGAAATATATTTTGAAAGGGCAATGGTTTTGAATTACTACTGTCAGGAAACATTTTACCTGGTTTCAAAAGTGTCATTTTATACATATTTTATTTATTTATTTTATTTATTTAGCAAATTTCTATGCTGCCCCATTCACCGAAGCCTCAGGGCGGCTCACAAATCTATCAATTAAAATAAAGTTAACAATATAAAATAAGTCGCCCTGGCCGAAGAATAAAAAATAAATAGTATTAACAGTTAAAATGTTGCTTGAATAAAAAGGTCTTCGCCTGGTGCCGAAAAACGATGGTGCCAGGCGGACCTCTCTGGGGAGCGTATTCCATAGATTGGGCACCACCGCAGAGAAAGCCCTCCTCCGAGTACTTACCCTCCTAATATCCTTCACGGAGGGTTCCCGGAGAAGGGCCTCTCCCACAGATCTCAGGGGGCAGGCGGGCATATATGGACGTAAGTGCTCCTTCAGGTAACCAGGACCCAAGCTGTTTAGGGCTTTATAGGTCATTACCAACACCTTGAATTGGGCCCGGACTTCAATGGGAAGCCAGTGAAGCTGACGGAGGACTGGAGTCATGTGAACATAACACCCAGTCCCCGTCAGCAGCCTGGCAGCTCTGTTTTGAACCAATTGAAGTATCCGGACCGTCTTCAAGGGAAGCCCCACATAAAGTGCATTACAGAAATCAAGGCGGGAAGTCACCAACGCGTGTGTCACTGTCGCCAGGCAGTCGTACTCCAGGTAGGGGCGCAGCTGATGGATAAGCCGAAGCTGAAGGAAAGCGCTCCTCGCCACTACTGTCACCTGAGCTTCCAGTGAAACCTCTGGGTCGAGGAGCACTCCCAAGCTGCAGACCTTGTCCCTAAGAGGGAGTGCAACCCCATTCAGGACTAGGTTCAATTCACCCTCACTGAAGCCCGATCCACCAACCAACAGGACCAACGTCTTGTCTGGATTGAGCTTCAGTTTATTGGCCCTCATCCAGCCTGTTACCTCGGCCAGGTACCGGTTCAGCACAGCCACTGCCTCACCCGGATTGGTGGAAAACGAGAGGCAGAGTTGGGTATCATCAGCGTACTGATGATTCCGCAGCCCACACCTCCTGATGACCTCTCCCAGCGGTTTCATGTAGATGGTAAACAGCAAAGGGGACAAAATGGACCCCTGTGGTACTCCATGGCATAGCTGCCATGGCGCAGAGCCGTAGTCCCCCAGCACCACCTTCTGGAATCGGTCATTGAGATAGGAGCGGAACCACTGCAAAGCAGTGCCTCCAACCCCCAATCCCACTAGCCTATCCAGAAGGATACCATGGTCAATGGTATCGAAAGCCGCTGAGAGGTCCAGAAGAACCAACAGGGACACACTCCCCCTGTCCTTCTCCCTGCACAGGTCGTCGTACAGGGCGACCAAGGCAGATTCAGTACCGTACCTGGGTCTGAAGCCAGACTGAAATGGGTCCAGATAATCAGTTTCATCCAAGAGAGCTTGGAGTTGTCCCGCCACCACCCGCTCCAACACCTTGCCCAGAAATGGGTTGTTGGCCACTGGTCTATAATTAGAGGCCATCTCTGGATCCATTGATGCCTTCTTCAGGACCGGTCGGACTACCGCCTCCTTTAAAGGGGCAGGTACCCGACCCTCCCTCAGAGAAGCATTAACCACTTCCAAGATCCAGATCCCAATCCCGTGCCTGGAATTATGTATTAACCAAGACGGGCAAAGGTCCAATAGGCTAGTGGTGGGATGTACTCGTCCAAGCACCTTGTCCACATCGTCAGGCCGCAATAACTGAAATTCATCCATTAATTTTGGACCAGACGGCAGCATTGGTATCTCCCCAGAAACCTCTGACTCACTAGTAGAGTCTAGCTCGTGACGAATCTGAGCGATTTTCTCCCTGAAATGCTTGGCAAAATTGTCACAGCGGGCCTTCGTGGGTGGAACCAGATCTTTCTTAGGACCTGGACGAACCAGGCCTTGCACCACTCAAAAAAGCTCCACCGGACGGCATTTTGAGGAGGCAATGGAAATGGAAAAGAATTTCTTTTTCGCCTCCCTCACCGCCACAGCATAGGCCCGATAATGGGCTCTCAAGTGTGTTCGGTCAGATTCATCCCGTGATTTCCTTCACCCATGCTCTAGCCGTCTCTCAGCCTGCTTCATCGCCTGCAATTCAGGTGTATACCAAGGGGAAGAGTGGGCTCTGCCCGGCGGGAGAGGACGCTTAGGAGCAATCGTGTCAACAGCCCTGGTCATCTCCCTGTTCCACAGTTCGACCAGAGCCTCAACAGGAGCACCAGTCTTGTCAGCCAGAAACTCCCCCAGGGCCTTCAGGAATCCATCCTGATCCATCCGGCTCCGAGGGCGGACCCACACAATCGGGTCCGCACCCTTACAGAGGGAGAGGCCACTCTCAAGCACAAACCTCACGAGGAAGTGATCTGACCATGACAGGGGTGTCAGACATAAATTCCTCACCCTCAGACCACCCTCTTCCTGGCCCGTCGAGAAAACCAGGTCCAGAGTGTGTCCATGTTCATGGGTTGGGCCTGTGACATGTTGAGACAGCCCCATGGCCGTCATGGAGGCCATGAAGTCCTGAGCCGCCCCGGTCAGACCAGTCTCGGCATGGAGATTGAAGTCCCCCAGGACCAACATCCTGGGGGTCCTCAACACCAGGTCCGAGACGATCTCCGTCAGCTCAGGCAGGGAGACTGTTGGGCAGAAGGGTGCACGGTACACCAACAGAATCCCCAATCTGTCTCGATTGCCCAACGCCAAGTAGAGGCACTCCAGCCCAGGCCTCGAAGAGACCGGAAGTCGCGAGGGAGATGGAAGCTCGGTAAACCAAAGCGACCCCCCTCCCCTCCCCTCCAGGCATGAACGGTGCTGAACCAGATACCCGGGCGGGCATATTTGAGAGAGAGCAACATCCGCCCCCTCTCCCGCCCAGGTTTCCATTACGCAAGCCAGGCCGGGCCCCTCATCCACAGTCAAGTCATGGATGAGGGAAGATTTATTGTGGACTGACCTGGCATTGAGCAGCAGCACCGTCAGGCCCGAGGGACGGTTGACAAGACTACCTGGAACCCTCTGGCTGGGGGCAAAACCAGAAGGAGGGACAGGTGTCAGCCATCTGTCCCTCCTTCTTCTACGCGGACACGTTAAGCCCCCACCACTGTAGCGTCCATTGCCCATAACCACTCCAATGGCGGCGCCCACGCGCTCCCCAGGAAACACAAATGTCAACATGGCCAGGGACGACTCCATAAAAACAAATTAAAATACAATAAAACCTTAAAAACAATCAAAAACTCCCCATTCCCCCCCCCCAGTACAAAATTAAACTTCCCCCCACCAACCTAGTCCCCCGCCAGCCCAGCCCCGCACGGCCACGAACGGCCACAAACGGCAGCACTGCCCTTTGGCCAGCGCCCGCCCGCCCGCGCGCCCTGCCCCAATCTGGTGTTGCTCTCACCTGCGCCGGTGGGGGGGGAGCAGGGAGGGGCGCAGAAACCCGTCCGGCGGCAAGATGGCGGCGCCCTCCTCCGCGCCGTCGGCGGCAGGCCTGGCGGGCCCTGGCATCCTCCGTGCCCGGGGTGGCCCAGCGATGGCTGCGGGAGCGGCGTCAGCTGGCCCCCGGCTCAGCGGTGCGCCCCAGTCCGGCGGTGGCGGCGCGGCAGATGGTCCGAGTCACGGAGCGCGGCAGATGTTCGGGGGGGGGAGGGAGCAATATTTCTAGTTATTCACATTAACTGTTCCGTATTCTAATAAAAAGGATCCAAAGAGTATGGTAGTTGAAATGGCATTTTGCATATCACTCTAGAAAATGTAAGTAATGCACCTTAATGCTTTCCTAACTTTACATGAGGGGTGCATAGTGACAAGGGCATGCACACACATGTACACATGCATGCATGTTTTCATTGTAAGCCGTCCCGAGACACTAGTGGTGGACAGGTTAGAAAATCTTTTAATGAATGAATGAATGAATGAATGCACAATCTGTATGGGCATCTCTTGTCCAGGGAGTAAAGAATCCCTTTCCAGAGGATGTTATATGGATCTTAGAGGAAAGGTGAAATATAGATGTGGCAGCAACTTTGGCAGCAGTGGTAGAAGGAGCAGGGCACACTTGGGGGTTAGTGCAAACTGTGTACCTGCCATACAGAGAAGAGAGAGAGAGAGAGAGAGATTGCCAGCATGAAAAATTGGCAGGCAAACAATTTGTTGTTTAGTATGTAGTTTATTAGAATAATTTAGAGCATATTTTTATTGTTACAGAATGAATCCAGGGAACACACAGTAGCCTTCAATATGTTAAACTACCGAGCATGCAAAAATCTGTGGAAATCTTGTGTAGAGCTTCACACATTTTTCCAGGCAAAGAAGATGCTACCTCATGAAAAGAAATTGCTCTCCCATTATTGGACCATAGGTTCTAGAACCCCAACCAAGTGAGTATGCGTTCCTAAATAGAATACTTTGAATAAACCATGAAAATCATTTTGTGTATCTTAAATAGCCAAGTTTCCAAATAATTTAAGATTGTATGATGCAGGGATGTTCTGCCTCTTCATGTACTTTTCCTGCTTTGTAATTCAGAATTGAATTAGAAATCACAAAATTTGGGTTCTTTCTGCTCAGAAACAGATGATGATTCATTTACTTCTATATGTAGTCAATTCGCTTGAGGTTGCAAACATAAAGAATTATGTGTTCCAGGTGATGGAATTGGTAGGCAGCTTGGCTTCTCAATGTTCCTTAGTGAAGGGAAGGTAGTTTACATATGGGGAAATGTGCCTGTTCACTCAGCACCACCTGCAGTCATTATTATGGGGACATGTTTCACCATCATAAGATCATCAGGTGGTGCTGATCCCTCATTATGTCAGCCTCACAGGAAATAGTGAGTCAGTTCTTAGGCAAGGGGCAAGGCAACCTCACTACAGTGAACTTTTGGACATAATGAGCAGACTGGTGACTGCTGAAGCACTCTTGCAAGAGGAGAAGAGTTTCATGAGATTCAAGTTGTAACTCATTGCCCTCCTGTTTTATTTCTCTTTCTCTTCTTGCTCATGCTCCTGGTATACCAAGAGCTGGTTGAATCACTACTGTTATTGCAATTCCAGCAAGGGTAGAAATAATTCCTTCAAAGTTAGAAACCCCCCTCCACCCAAGCAGACCTACAGACATGGGTCACAGCTCCAATCTTCAAGCAGCTGATAGGAGAATGGATAAGCAAGGACTGTTGTTCCTGATTCCAACTCAACTCTCAGTGGATAATTCCAGCACTACTAGGATTCTAAAGAAAAGCCTCTGAGATCAGGTGTGTGTAGGAGAAGAATCTTAATATAAGTCTGAGAGGGAGGAAGAAAAATTATTAGAATAACGTACCACCCTTTCCCTGCAATATCACACTGCATGCTGTTTATATCAAGACCTGGAAGTTTGACTCAATTTAACAGGCAAAACAAGTTCCTATATTGGGGGAAAAAGCCTCAGTGCTCCCCCAAACATGTTCTCATGTAGTAAACCCTCTGACTCATTGGTGCCTTTACTCTCAGTTTTTTAGCAGTTCTCTGCTGTGAATGGAATCTAGGGATTGAAAAAAATTACACACAAATTATACAACCTGCACACTGTGCTTTTGGCCTCCACAGAAATTACTACAGCTAACTCCATCATTGCCTGGGCTTCTCTGTTATGGACTCAAGCCATTCTCTCAGACATTCTTCTTGGTCTGTGTGCATCACACACATGGGCTCTTGGCCTGTGCAGGGCCTGCTGTTGGATAGATAGAGATTTCCTAGCTAGGCTTTTTTTTGTGGGAGCCCTGCACCCTTCCCTCCAGTGCTATATAAAGCTGGGGCTCCCACCATTTTCTCTGGTTTGTTTTTAAACTGCTGCCTTGGGTGCTTCAAATTCATTCACTCCTGAGCTCTCCTCATGACATAGAACCACTTTTCCCCCTCATCTCTATTTCAATATCTTTACCTTCTGATTTCAGGAATATTTCTATTCCTATTCTAAATCCTATCGTATCTTAAAAAAAAACAGTATATCATGCTTTATTTCAGAACTTTGCTGTCGTTACCCTGTTTGACGGTCATTCTATATACCCCTTACCCCTGCCTTCCCTCTATTTCACTCACCATTCATGGTAGTATTCAGAAAATGCATTTGTTGTGGTAGTGCCTTTGATGGACGGATGTTCACTCTGTCTTCTATGCTTGGATGAAGATCATAGGGTAGGCTCTTGTCCTCACTGCCAGGCTATGATGAAGCAAGCAAGGGAGAACGGAGCATAGTGTTCATGAAATGTGGAGCAGAACCCTGCAGATGATGGACACTGTTGTGTCCTCTCTGTCCACTTCCCAGGCTGCTCGCCCACTATTAATAACTGCTGGGGCTCCACCAGATGAGCATCAAAGGCCACTGAAAAACAGATTAAAAAGAGGCCTAAACATGACCCAAAAAGGCAACCAATGGAAATGGCAGCTTAAACATTGTCGCCATTGCCCCACACCAGATGAATCACAAGTCTGCTCCAGGGTGCCTGTAGTGGGATTGACGCTGGCTGCATCACCAGCCCCACCATGTCCACCAACTGCATCGTCATGAGGTTTGATACTCCAACCGGAGCATGTTTTGCTGTTCAGTTTGACACACCGTCCGGAATACACCACTTTTTCCTGAGGGTGAGATAAGGGATTTGCCCCCATCAGTTCTGCTACGTTCTCCCTAACCGGTGCAACATCCTGGGGCGATCTTAGAATAGTTCTCCCTGGCTGTCTTCAAGGGCTCAAGATGTTGTTCTGGTGTGACTCCCATGCCCACTTGGGAGAAAGAGAGCCACTGGATGCCATCAATGGCTCCATTTGAACAGAGCTCCTGGGAACAAAGACCAACGGATTTCCAATACCAGTACTGGAACCTGTTCTTCCAAAGAGATCCATGGCCTGTGTCCTTATTTGCCCCAGCACCACCATGTCCAGGGCCAATAGCCTCCAATGTCCAACAACTACCAGCACATCCAGCTCCATGATCATGAGTGTTCCCTTCACCATCCAATCACTCCTTCACATCTTCTGTCCTGGTGGATTACACCTCTGATTTGGATGAGGTACAGTATGATGAACCAACTTCCACATCACCGGAGGACATTGTGACCACCCAAGGTTCAGGATCCCCTTCCAAAGACTTGGGTAGATTCTCCAAGCAGATCCTATGATAACAACATCTCTTCGACTGGAGACCCAACAGCTAATCAAATCACCAATTGACCTAATTTACGATGTCATCCAGACAGAAGACTCTCCCCCAGTGGCCGTCCCATTCGTGCCAATCATTCTCAATGTAGTGAAGGAGTCTTGGAAGACACTGGCTCAACGATGGCCCATGTCCAAACACTTAGGGAGTCTATACCAAGTCCAGGAGGGGGACATCCCTTTCCTCGTACATCTCCCTTGTCCAAACACAGTGATTGTGGAGTCAGGTCTAGGATGCTCTCACTGTGAACACTCAGTGCCTGCAGACAGAGAGGGACACCAATTAGACTCCATGGCAAAAGAAATACAAGCAGTGATGGGGCATTTTGAAAACAATCTCTGTGCAAGCAATCTGCTGCCTGGCTGCATACGCTCCCCCGCCTCGCCACACATGTCCTGACCCCAACCCCTCACCAGCCCAAGCCCCCTCCTGCCGGCACTGCCTTGGGGGCCCGCACCCACCTCCAGAACCTTTCAATTGGCCCCCTGTTGAAAAAGTTTGAGGACCCCTGATTTAAACAAACAGGGTAGAACTTCTTCCATCCTGTTAACACATCTGACTATACAGATTTGGGACTGGGGCTTAGAGTACATTGTAGCTCCCGTACAGGTCCATCTAGCAGGGGTATTCAATGAGATTGTTGTTGTTGTTAGTTGCAAAGTCGTGTCCGACCCATCGCAACCCCACGGACAACATTCCTCCAGGCCTTCCTGTCCTCCACCATCCCCCGGAGTCCACTTAAGCTCACATTCAATGAGATAGCCACCAAATTAAGCAGAAGAATAGACCCAACACACAAGTGAGAACTACACCCCATAATCCTGAAAAAGCTATTTACAACATGGGGAAATCTTGTGGATCTGATGGCAACACCAGCTAACACAGTGTGCATCCGATACAGCTCCAGGGCAGGGGCAGGCAGAGGATCTCTCAGCAATGCATTCCTGCAGTGGTGAAACAGAACACTGTTTTACATGTTTCTACCTTCCCTGCTTGTAACAAAAGTAGTGGCCAAGATTGAGAGAGATCACACAGACTGTATCTTAGTGATGTCACGGTAGCCATAGCCACCTTAGTTCACAGATCTCCTTGTGAACGCCTTGTGATCTCTTGTCCAACCAGAACTACAGGAAACTTCCTTTGTAGATGGACATAATATCTCAGGAGGGAGGACAAGTTCACCACCCCATGTAGAGACATTATGGCTGATGGCCTGGAGAATTGTCAGGTAGGTTTAGAAACACCTAATCAGCCCAAAATATAACAAATCCCCGATGCGGTGCCTAAATGGACTACCAGGTGCTCATATGAAGCGAAGTGGTAAAAATTCAGTTTGCAAAACAGCACGGGTTCATCCCTAGCACATCGTGGGCATGTCATGAGTGGAGCCGGCTGGAGCAGGGGGTCAGACTAGCTGGCCCGGGAGACCCCTTCTGACTCACTCTGTTTCTATGATTCTATACAGCCTTCATACTAGAGACAGAAAGCCATTGTGAATCAGAATGTACTTGGCCGCTATATCCTCCTTCCATGGGACTATTGAAGGGTATATGGCTTTCTCACCTTCTTGCCAGAAGGTTCTTGAAAGAATTGCACAATACCACTATCCCAAGCAATCATGCCAGGATGAAGTCTTTCAATGGTGCTCCAGGCACTAACAAAGACACAGTTTGAACCATTGGCTATGGCAGACATCTGCCTGGTGTCCTGGAAGGTGGTTTTCCTTTTGACCATTACATCAGCACACAAGGTGAGCAGACTAAGTGCGCTATGGATTGACCCTCTATTCCTAACCTTCCACAAGGAAAAGTCAGTACTCTGTCCAGACCACTCCTTTCTCCCTGAAGTGGAATCCTCCTTCCACTTAAAGTAAGATATTATCCTACCAGCTTTCTTCCTGGCACCAGCCGGACCAATAGAAACAATGCTACATGCACTGGATGTTTGCAGAGCCTTAGACTTCTACTGCTCACACACCAAACCAATCCGCAAAACTGAAAGACTATCTGTTTTATATGTGGAACACGCTAAAGGAAACCCAATAACATCTTAAAGACTGGCCCACTGGATAGTGGAGACCATCAAGCTAGCATGCCAACTACCCAGACTGGAACTTCCACAACACCCAAAAGTGGACTCAACCAGAGTGATGGCAACTTCAACAGCAGTACATTCTGGCATCCTGGTGGAGGACCTATGCAAAGCAGCAACATGATCCAATCCATCTACATTTATCCAGTACTACTGACTCAATGCTCAGGCGAGGAAAGATTGTTCCTTTGGACTGGTAATCTTGTCAGCAGTTCTTTAATAACGACACTGCTTCACCTCCAGTCCAAAGTAAACTCACTAATTGCCCATATGTGTGATGCACAGAGACCACAAAGAAGAAAGTAAGTTCACTTACTTGTAACCAATGTTCTTTGAGAAAATGGTGGGAACTCCACCTTTATATGACATCAGGAGAAGTGGGAGGGGCTCCCACCAAAAATGCTTAGCTAAGGAATCTCTATCCGATGGCACACACAGAGCCCATATGTGTGAATGCACAGATGATCATTCAAAGAATGTTGGTTACAGGTAAGCAACCTTTCTAAGTACAAGTGCAGACTGATCAAGCTGGATTCTAATATAAATTGTACACCACAGTAGGATGATAGCCTGCAGAGGGCTGTGGCTGTAGCTTTGCAACATGGATCAGCAGTGCAAACAGAATCTTTTAAACAACATCAATGGGGGAAGGCTCTGTGGAGATTAACTTTCAGTGTAATCAGAAACCAAGGAGAAGGGAAAATTCTTTCTTTGCAATGAAAAGGACAGTAAACAAAAGAAATGGGCCTTTCATTCTTTTCTCAGTGGGCAAGTGTCACCCTGTCAGCCTCTTCAGGAATTCCTTACCCAGCTTTCCACATTTGACCAAAACCACATCTCTAAACCTCAACAGGAGGTGGTCAACATGTACACAGCCCTCAGCATGACAC
Organism: Varanus komodoensis; assembly: GCF_004798865.1. Lineage (NCBI taxonomy): Eukaryota > Metazoa > Chordata > Lepidosauria > Squamata > Varanidae > Varanus > Varanus komodoensis. Next base: position 1,094,411 of record NW_025335269.1, read on the forward strand.
TAGCTCTCCATGTGTAGGGGGTCATTTTGATTTTTGCCATCTTCAGAAACAGGGTTGACTTTTTGCTATCTGCTCTGTCCTTATGGATCAAAAGAACACTTCATAGTAAGTCCAACTTTCCATTCTTGAAAATGTTTAAGTGCTCTTAGTGCTATGTGCATTTGTGATTAGATATAGGCTGCTGCTGTTTCCCCCATATTTTTACAAAAGCACCCAGAGCAGCTGACATTATATCAGTATGATATAACTAATTTGAAAATATAGAACTAATAATAAATTAACAAGCAAAGTCAGAGGGCTTATCAATAAAAGATACCATATGTTTACAATGAAAGGGAATGCTGTTATTGTCCTGTTCCATCAGGGAGTCTGTTGTTTGCTTTAGGCAATGGCTCAGGCAAGGAGGCATGAAGTGAGGCAGCTGATGGGAGCAGGGGAAGGACAGCAGATTCAGGACTGCAGTCAGGACACCAGACAAGGACTTTGGGTTTGGTTTCAGGACTATGGAGAGCAACCCTCCAGTTAGCAGTTAGTAGACAAGTGATGAGTACTGGCCTGGAATCACTGACAGTGTATATATTCAAGCCACAAGTTGTTGCAGCTTATCATGTTGTATGAACAGAGGTAGGGTGGCTTGCTACCCTGGTTAGGAAGCTACCCAGAATCCATGGGGTATGCTTGGGTTCTGGTGTGCCCTTGTTTGCCAGAGGAACAGGCCACCCTCTCTCTTGTGGCATGAACATGGCACATGCTGCAAGCCTTCATTACTTATTAAAACCATGTTGACAGCTACCAAGTGTACAAACTGGTCGATTGTTTTGTAACCAGGCTAGAAATGTGTTTCTGAAAGTTCCACTCCATCAAGTGCTGAATCTGGCTGTTAAAAGTCCAGTGCCCTTTTTTGTTGTTGCTGTCTTCTCCAGAGAGAGTAAAGGTTGAAGGACCTAGACAGGGGAATGTTTTTCAAGATCTTGTTCTTCGCTGTGGCCTCTGTGCATCACACATATGGGTTCTGCGCCTGTGCAGTGCCTTTGGCCAGAAGATTGACAGCTAACCGATTTTGGCGGGAAGCTCCGCTCCCCTCCCCAATGGCCTATAAAGAGTGGAGCGTCCGCCATTTGTTCAGTCTTTGCGACCGCCGTTCACTGTGCCTCGTGCCGCTTTCGTCTTTTGCTTGACCATTTCCTCGTAGCTATTGTCTTCTTCTCATTCCCAGTTTTATATCCGTAAAACTCTTGTTACTTCTAGTTTCTTCTTCTATCGTTCTAGTGTTCCATCTCTCCTTCTAAATAAAAACAAAAGAAACAAAAATATATTCTTACCCTCTACACTGTCTCCTTTTCTCTTCTCGTTCTTTCTGCGATGGCGCAGTGAGCAGCCTTCCGCAAGTGTGCAGAGTGCGGGTCGAAAATGTCTCCGTCCGACCCGCACAATCTATGCCTCCTCTGCTTGGGGGAGGGTCATAGAACTGACAGGTGCTCCCACTGCCTGGCCTTCTCCAAACAGGCCAGAAAAAACCGGGAGAACTGCCTCCAGAGACTCCTGTGGGATCGGGCTCTCATGCAGTCCAACCCATTGGTCACTGCTCCGAAGCCTTGCCCGGCTGCGGTGGTACCGCCCTCCTGTCCATCGGATGAAGGTGCCTCTGCTTTGAGGGCCCCACCAGCTTCTCCTAAGAAAAAAAGGGAGAAGCGCAAGCATGCCGAGGCTGTAAAACCTGCCAAAAAGGCCAGGAAGGAGAAGCCTTCTAAGTTGACCCTGAAGGCTAAGGATCCGGATCGACCCTGACACCGTACCTCGGGTTCGACAGTAGCATCGGTACCGGCGCCTCCTACTGTGCCGACACCACCCGAGCCGGTGATCCAGGCAGCCATGAGGGTCACCCCTCAAGGGTCTCCTCACCTTGTGGCTGACCCCCTGGTTGAACCGCCACCAGCTGTCCAACGGGGTTTGATCTCGGATGGAGAGATCCAGGACTCTCTCCCCAGGGCTAGGTCACTAACCCCTATGCCCGCGGCTATGCTGGAGGCGGATGTGGTTGACACCCCGCCTAGGACCTGCAGAAGCCATTCTAGGGAGCAGCGGTCCGAGAGGGTCGAGGACTGGCATCGTCCCTACTATCCACCTTGGGACGAGCCATACTCGACCGGATACTATCCCGCTCCAAGGGATCAACCACAATTTCACCTTCATGACTGCCCGCCCCATCCGGATCCAAGGCGCTCATCCCCGGTACCACGGGATGATAGCAGCCGCTCCGTCTCGCCAGCAGAGTCTTCCTCTTCGGCTCCTCCTTATTACGGCGAGGATTCTGATGACTCCGATTTGGATTCGAGCTCTCCTGATGCCATGGTAACCTCCCAGGGCCCCGCATCACCGGACGAGTCACATGTGTCCTTTGCGGAGCTGATGGGCAGGCTCGTCCAATCTTTGGACATCGACGCCGTCCAATGGCCAGGGCCATCTACGGACAAAATATACGACGTCGTCCGTGGGGAGCAGTCCACCTCCATCGTCCTGCCACTGATTACCACCTTGCGGCAGGCGATGACCCAACCCTGGGACTTGCCATCCCATCCTCAACCTACATCCCGGAGGTACGAAGCCATGTACCGGGTTCGGGAGGAGGACATTCCATTCCTCCTCTGACACCCCAAGCCGAACTCGGTCGTGGTGGAGTCCTCCCAAGGAAGAGAGGCAAGGGGTCATACCGCGCCGAGAGACAAGGAGGACCGCAAGATAGATTCACTGGCCTGGAGGGTTTACACAGCCTCAGGCTTGGGGTTGCATATCTCTAATTACGAGGCGACGTTGGTGAGATACCAGTATTTCATAATGCAGCGTCTCAACAACGTCGTCTTGGCCCTCCCGGATCAACAGGGCGAATTGGCCAAGGTCCTCATCAAAGAGGCGATGCATGTGGTGGTGCAACAATTGTCCACAGCCAGGCACCATGTGGACACCAATTCGAGGGCACTGGTTGGTGCCGTCTCTCTTCGGAGACATGTGTGGCTACGGAGTGCCAATATCCTTGAAGAGACCAAGCGGCGCATCGAAGAAATGCCCTTCGATGGGTCCGGGCTATTCCATGCTAAGACGGACCACAAGTTCAAGAAACTCCATGAGTCTCGGATGACGGCCCAACGAATGGCGCTTCAGTCGCTGCCCAAATGTAAGTGGCCATGGAACTGTCCGCCCTACAGGCAGCAATATCACCCCAGGCAACAGCCTCAACATAGGCAGCAACAGCAACAACAACGCCACCGTCAGCAACCTCAACAAAGATACCAGCAGGGCCGTCGCCAATTCAACGATCAGAGGCAGCGCTGACGGGATTGGCGAACCACTCCTCATATTCCTCAAATACCCACCCCCCTCTCATCTGGGGATCGGCTCCGGAGCCGACTCCCCATCTGGGAGTCCATCACATCTGACCGGTGGGTATTACCCATCGTTCAACACGGCTATCGAATAGAATTCGACACCGTTCCTCCATCGAGTCCGATCCGGTCTACTTCATGTTCGCTGGTACTTCTCGACGAAATACACCAACTTCTCCGAAAAGGAGCGATTCGTCAAGTATTTCCTTCTGACGGACTTCACGGATTCTATTCCAGATACTTTACGGTTCCCAAGCGGGATGGTGGTCTACGTCCGATTTTGGATTTACGGAACTTGAATAAGTTTATTGTACCGAAAAAATTCCGTATGACCACCCTTCAAAACATTTTGCCGTTGTTGAGGAGAGGGGATTGGTTCGCCTCACTGGACTTGAAAGACGCCTACTTTCATATTTCAATTCATCCAATTTACAGGCATTTCCTTCATTTTGCAGTTGCAAATCAACTTTATGAGTTTACAGTTCTACCCTTTGGACTGGCTATGGCCCCGAGAGTTTTTACCAAATGTGTGGTTCCTGTCTGTGCCTTCCTGTGCCTTCAGGGCATACAGATTTACCCGTACCTCGATGACTGGCTGTTGGTCTCGCAGTCCAGAGAAGGACTCTTGGATGCCATCCATTCAACATGTACCTGGCTAGATAGTCTGGGCCTGCATATTAATACAGAGAAATCTTCTCTTCTCCCGACACAGATGCTTACCTTCATTGGAGCCCACTTGGATTCGACGCTGGAGAAAGCCTTCCTTCCTCGGGACAGACAGCAGACCCTTGCTCACCATATCCATCGAATCCGTTGACAGGGAACGGTTACGGCGAGATCCATCCAGAGGGTCCTGGGGTATATGGCCTCCTCGGTTGCCGTAGTTCCACATGCCAGACTTCGGCTTCGCCCATTACAACTATTGTTCAACAAGGTGTATCATCCTCAAAGGGACCCACAATCGAAACTGATTCAGATCCCGTCTTCCGTGCTCCACTCCCTGTGCTGGTGGCTGAAGCCGACCAATCTAGTGATGGGAGTCCCCTTCAGGGCGCGACCTCCTATGACAACTCTCGGTACCGACGTGTCACTTCTAGGATGGGGAGCGATATGCTCTGGCTTGTCTACCCAGGGTACGTGGACTCGTCTAGAATCCACGAATCATATCAACTTCCTAGAGCTATTGGCAGTCTTCAAGGCCCTTCGTTCTTTCGAAGACCTCCTTCATTATCAGATCGTTCAGATAACTTCGGACAATATAGCGACCGTTTTTTATCTGAACAAACAGGGAGGGACGAAGTCACCGACCTTAGCCAGGCTTTCTATGAGAATTTGGGACCGGTGCATTCAGAGACACATCACTCTGATGGCCGTTCATCTGGCTGGCACAGACAATGTGCACGTGGATCTTCTCAGCAGGCACATCTTCACTTCTCACGAGTGAGAACTGGATCCTCACACGCGCAACCACCTGTTCAGGCGCTGGGGGTTCCCCGATGTGGACTTATTCGCTTCCCAACAGAACAGGGTATGCGAGACTTACTGTTCCAGAACGGGAACTGGACAAGCATCCCTAGGGGATGCATTCATGATCCCTTGGGGCAACATCAACTTCTATGCTTTTCCTCCAATCCCTCTTTTGATGAAGGTCGTAGCAAAGATAGTGAGCGACCGTGCATCGGGGATACTAGTTGCCCCTTGGTGGCCACGCCAAGTGTGGTTTGCGAAACTGCTCGACATCTCCCGCGGGGAGTTTCTTCATCTTCCAGCGCTTCCATACCTTATAATGCAAATGGACAGCACCCTTTGTCACCCGGACTTGCTCTCATTGAACCTGACAGTGTGGCGGATTTGATGATTGACCTTCCATTGGGGCCAACGACGGATTTGAGAGCCTCGAATCCGACAGCTTCTATTAATCCATTGGTATCGACGATTACTTCGACCGCTTCGGTTCCAATTCTCGAATCCAACCATGCGGGTGCCTCTCACTGCCACAGTCTCTCCGTACCATCTGGTTCGAGACAGACCCCGTCGAATTCGAACCCAATGCTCTTGCACCCTGAGATTCAGCATATTATCGACTCTGCCCTAAAGCCGTCCATAAGGAAGTCATATACAGCTAAATGGAAACGTTTTTCCACCTTCGCCGAGTCTCATTCGTTCTCCCCACTTGTCTCATCAATCGAACAAATTCTTCAGTTCCTTCTGGAGTTGCATCACTCTGGACTGAAGCTGTCTTCTATTAAAGTGTATATGGCCGCAATAGCCTACTACCGTGGCTTAGTCGACGGATCACCCCTATTTTTTCATCCTATCCTCAGATTTTTGAAAGGACTGTATAATCTTAATCCATCGATTAGACCGGTTATGCCCACGTGGAGCCTTTCTGTAGTTCTACAGGCCCTTATGAAGGCCCCCTTTGAACCTTTGGCGACTGTGGATCTCTGATTAGTTTCGTGGAAGACGGCGTTCCTTGTAGTTGTCACGTCAGCCCGGAGGGCCAGTGAACTTTGTGCCCTCCGCATCAACCCTCCTTATCTAAACTTCCACAGAGAAAAGGTCATTTTACGTCTCGACCCATCTTTCTTGCCCAAAGTCTCTACACCTTTCCATACAGGACAAGACATTGTACTGCCTGCCTTTTTTCCATCGCCGTCGAATCCCTTGGAAAGATCCTTGCACTCCCTCGACGTTCGGCGTTGTTTAGCCTTTTATCGATTGCGAACGGAGTCTATTCGGCGATCCAATAAACTGTTCATCAAATATTCGGCTAGAGATCAGGGCGACCCAGTCACTCCACAAAGGCTTTCTAAATGGATAATCCACACTATTATCTTGTGTCATCAGTTAGCTAAGCTTGAACTGCCTACAGTTCCCCGAGGCCATTCTACTAGAGCTGTCGCTACGTCTTCTGCATTCGCATCCGGAGTTCTGATTGATGACGTCTGCCGAGCTGCTACTTGGGCGAATCCCTGCACTTTCACCAAGCATTACCATCTCGATGTTCAGGCTCGATGGGACTGCTCCTTCGGTAGAGCTGTTCTCTCCTCCATCCTACAATGAGGACACCTTCCCTCCTCCTTTGATGGTAAGCTTGTTAATCTACCCATATGTGTGATGCACAGAGGCCACGACGAAGAAAAGCAGGTTGCTTACCTGTAACTGATGTTCTTCGAGTGGCCATCTGTGCAGTCACACGACCCACCCGCCGGACCCGCTCAGTGTCAGTGAGTGGACACATTCATCGGTACCAAAAGTTTCCCATTTTTTCTTGGTACCGATCCCTTTTTTCCTATCTCATACTGAAATTTTTTCCACAAGGGGGCGCACATTAGGTCGTCAAAGACTGAACAAATGGCGGATGCTCCGCTCTTTATAGGCCATGGGGGAGGGGAGCGGAGCTTCCCGCCAAAAACCGTTAGCTGTCAATCTTCCGGCCAAAGGCATTGCGCAGGCGCAGAACCCATATGTGTGACTGCACAGATGGCCACTCGGAGAACATCAATTACAGGTAAGCAACCTGCTTTTCACTGGAAGAGTCCCAACACCCACTCCTCAGTTGTAACAGATAGGGTTGTAATCCTTCTGTTGTAAGGATAAAATGAAGAGGAGGATACACTTGCAAGCTACCATGGATTCCTTGCAAGAAGAAGAAAGTTGGGATTTAAATGTGATGTGATGGTGGTGGTGGTAGTGATGATGATACAAGATCTGAGGTGGGAGGCACCTGTCAGAAATTTCCAGAATTGCTTCTGACACCTCCTTGGCGTTGCTCTCACTAGATGATAGTTCTAGGCTGTGACAATTACCCAATTACAATTATTTTCTAAGAATGAAATATAGCAAGCTCTGAAATACACAGGTAACTTAAACTATGTGGAGCTCTTTAGATAAAAATGAGACAACTTACTAAGTTACTCAAGCTGGCATTGAAGCAATATTGTGTTTACATCACAAGTGGTCTTACAAGGATGTCACCCAACAAGCTTTTAAAGTGCGGACAGAAGAAGTCTAATAGTTACTCTTTGCTTTTGATAGCAGCTAGTCTAACTGGCTGAGAATCTGGTTTTTTGAAACACTTTCTGTTAAACAGTCTTGTGTTATTTCTGGTTTTGTTATGGAAGTACTCTTAGAAAGAGTCTACTTGCACCTGAAAAGGAAACAAAAACTTGTTGTTCTGGACAGAGAAGCTTGTCTAAAGTGTGTTCCTTCATTTCAGATCTAATATTCAGTATTGCAGAAAAGTAATAGGTGGCATGATTTGGAATCCAGTTGTAAGGAGATCCTTATCTGCTGATCATCTAGAAACCAAAAGCCTGCCGTCTCGGTCTCCTCCAGTTACACCAAATTGGTAAAGCATTTTTTGGATCATTCACAAAAGGAGAGGGGTCAGAAGAACAAGATCACAGTCCAATGAGGCCCTATATTTCAGAACACGTAAACCACAGTCCTCTTTGGTTTTTGAACAAGGAAGGAATTATGCTCACTGAAAAGAGTGTGCTTAGCCTGTAAATGTATGCACAAACTGTTCTTCAGTGCCACTTCCCAGTCCCCTGCAGGCAGTAACCAACACAGAACTCTTCAGGGCTGTACTATTCCCATTTGCAGGCACTGAAGTAGGATGCAGCAGGCACCTGAGGCCAGATTCCCCTGAGATTTGCTGTGAGCACCTTGCATGCTGTGATTTGGCTGCCTTACAATGTGATTTTGAGACATTGACTGTGAACCTGAAGGTGTTTTCCACTGCCTTGCTCTTTTGCCAGTTCTCCCTCCACTTGAGACAACATGATCCCAGCTAAACATGATACAGAGAGGGAAACCAGTGACACCTTCAGAAGGGTGGTTGTCCTACCTCAGATGAGACATTACAACTTGAAGCCAATCTGTGACATCCATTTTTGCTGGCAGAAGAAATCTGCCTGTGTAGATTGAGGGCATGAAATACAAACCTAAGGCAAGCCTGGGCAGTACTCCTTTCTTAGTTTGCAGACTCTTCTGGAAAACCCAAAAGATGGTCAAATTTAAGAAGGAAGCTCTTTATGACAAGATAAGACCATCTGTGGAAATCCTTCCAAAGTCCTCTCCGCTGTCTCTCCAGATGTCAATAGCAAACTCAAATGTAGATTTATGCCTGTATCCTCAACACAGTGGGAAGGATCCCACGTGACTGTTTTTCCTCTCACTAAGTATGGTTGCTGAGAGGAATTCATATATGCCCCTACACCAATATATAGGTGCTTGAAACCTCCTTAAAGAGAGAGTTTTCCAGTTTTCTAAGGAACATTTTTTCCCCACAGCATCAGTTTATTTCTTTTTTCAGTAAATGGTGACTTTCTATCAGTTTAATTTTATGTTATAGTTTTGAATTTTATCTATATCTAATTATTATTTTCTGCCTTTTTTACTATTTTTGACTTTTTTACTATTTTACTAGGAAGGCAGGATATTTATTTAAAAGCTGTATTACATTACAAGTTGAGAACAATCCTTGTTCTTCATAGGGATGGATCAAATTCCTCCCTTGGAGTTTGGAGTCAGTACACTGACCTTTGAAAGGGGAGTTGGCATGGAGACAACTATACCAGCTTTCTTTCCAAGGTTGGGAAATCAATCTTGGAGTGGGTAGGGAGTATTCTGGTGGATAGGAAGAAGAGGATACCGGAGACACCAGGATAACATTTATCCTGAGTCTCCTCCAGCCTTCTTCCCTTCCACTCTGAAGAACTATTGCTAGATGACCTAAAAAGCCTGTCTAGCAAAAACTCAAAGACTGGAAAACAAAGAGGCAAAGATCACCTTTGCCGCTCAGTCCAGCATTGCATAGAAATGTTGTAAGCCTCTAAATCTGGGGACTTTCAAGGAGTGAGGGTGCAGTCCATAGGACTGTGCTCTGAACTGGATTGTACTTTGACCTCTTTGTATGAAAGAGCTCTAGTAAGGATACTTTTGGATGAAACTTTGATGGAAGTAATACATGTGGGCCAGTTGTAAAAAAAAAAAAGTGTTGATTTCAAATTGAAACAAAAATTGTTGAGCCCACTTCTATCTCCTTTGAGTAATAGAAAAATTAGATACATAGATGAAGTTAAAAGAACTGTTTTATCTATAAAATTGTGGAGCAGAATGAAATCATACTTGGAAATTAAAAGGAGATTAAATTGAGTCTACCTCCCCGGTTTGAACTTTTTCAAACTTGATCAATTATCACAGAATAACTTAAACCAATGCTAAGACTTATGACAGAACTTACGCAAATGGGGCGGCATATAAGCTCTCCAAATAAAATAAAATAAATAAAATAAAATAAATAAAATAAAATAAAACTTGAACAGGTAATAATGAGTGCAGGAATTTTTTCAGCTTCAGAGCCTTGTAAAGATAAAACTAGAAAGTGCTTTCTCAAACCTATCTACTATACTCTTGTGTAAAACATACATTCACAGATTTAATTTACCTGCTTTTTTTGCAATGCTTACTTGGGAGTAAACCCCACAGTAGGAAGTCATAGCGCTTGATCCTGAGGAATAATTGCAGAGTTAATCTGTTTCTTGTATAAATATACTGGGGAAGGAGTAGGAAGAAAGTCAAGATAACGAATTTTAAATATTTTTTGGAAAGTAATATAGTAATTCCATGAAAGGAAGAAGCTTTAGCTTGCATGTTAGGATATGGTATACTTAATATTTTAAATATTTCTTAAAAAGAATCTGACTCCTGAATCCTGTGTTTGTTAAGGAGAAGTCCCAGACTGCGCCATGAGATTCGTAGACCACCACATTCATCTGTAGACAATCTAGCAAATGAGATTTCCTACATAACAGAAACAGAAGATGTCTTTTATACCTATAAAGTTTCCCCAGCTTCAAAGGGTAGTGATTCAGAGTTGTCACAGAACCACAGCCCAGGGAGAAGGTAAATACCTCTACAAGCAATGTGATTTATTTCAGTGATACTTTGCATTAATAATAGGTAGCATAATAAACAGGATGATATAAATGAAGAATCATGTATGGGAGTAGCTGCTGCAGCTTGATGGAATTTAGTGGCTGGGTGTGAATAACTTTTAATATTGTGGGTTTCTTCCAGCATCACAGAATAATTATGTGTGTTAAGTTAGAAGGAAGAAGTGAAAACTTGGTGGGTTGGGTCCAAATATAATCACAGATTGAGTTGGCCCATTGAAATCTTTACCTTGACTAAGTAAGTTCCCATTGACTTCTGGGGTCTACTCTAAGTATGACTAAATTTGGATCCAGTGTAGTGTATTCTTTGTTACTTAGAGTAATTTCTTTTAGGAAGAGGAATGAAGCCCAAGTAATAAGTGCTATAAACCTGAATTGCTTAGAAAAACCCTTATGTCATATGATATTCAGTTATATTTCTCTACATCTGATGAGTTAAAGACTAATAATGAAATTCTAAAAAAAGAACTGTTAAAGTGTACTTTACATTCAACATGAAAAGAATGAATGAATTTGTCATTAACTTTATACTTTGAGGTCAGTTTGACTATTAATATTGCTCTTAATTTATTTTTTTCTTAATCAAGGAATATATTGGAAAATAATTCAGCACAGAATCCATCATCCCAAACAGTCAATGGAGTTGGCAACCTTTCTGGGTCTTCTCCTTTGGATGGAACAGATAAGCAATTTTTAGAAACAAATGAACATGCTAGAAAAGGACTTTTAATTGATGATTCTAATCAGTACTACTTTGATAAGGTATGAAAAAGATAAAACAGGAAAATAGTCCACATTGTACAGTGCTAGTTGTGATAACCACGAATGCAAAATACAATGGCTTCCTGTTGGCGTATACAAGTTTACAGGAAAATTTCTTGGTGCTTTGTTTCTGTATGAAGCTTTTTAGTTTAGGCATTGCTGGTTTCTTAATTTAGTGATTCCATGCATAGATTAGATTCACTCATGATTATTTGACTAAATCAAACCATCACATCTAAATCCCATTAAAATCAAAATGAAAAGTTATGTCAATGACATGTTATGAATTTCAGTCAGACTTAAGGGTGGCTAACTTAATCTGGATCCAAGACAATATTTTACAGTACTGTATTTTTCTGTGTATAAGAAGCCCCCATGTATAGGATGCCGCCCACTTTTCTTACCGATCTCCAAGTGAGCAAGCTGCACCTCGCTGCTTCCCCATATGGGTGCCCATGCCTGTCTCCACCCCAAGTGCACCCACACCTGCGCCTGCTTCCCCCCCGAGTGCACCCACAACAGCATCCTCTCCCCTGAGCGTGCCCGCACCCACCTCTCTCCCTGAGTGCCTGCGATCGTGCCAGTCCCCACCCCCACAAGCACACCTGCGGTTCTCTGTTCAGCCCCTCGTGTATAAGACACCCTTCCATTTTTAGGTAAATATTTTAAAGAAAAAGTACTGTCTTATACATGGAAAAATACAGTAAGTCATGCGAGATCTCTGTTAGGGGCTGAGGGCATCAGGTTTAGGTTGAGTAATTCTTAAGGGATGAAATATTTTCATTTGCCCATAGATAAGAAAGTGTAAGTAGTTCATGAACGAACAGTGAAACATGCCCCTTTGACTGACAATGGGAGGAGATTACACACCAAAGACATTTATTGAAGGTCAGCTAGGATGTGAGTTAGTGTGGGGAATGAAGTGTTTGCTTTCAAAGGAGAGTAGAGATATACAGGACATAAGAAAAACCTGGTGGAATGGAGAGAAGCAGTGGGATAGAAACTGTGTAGGGGGATAAGGAAGGGTATACTGGGACTAGTATCATATACATGAAAAGAGAGTATAGTGTTAAACTAGAAACTGCAGTACTGGCAAACTCCTTTAATTGCTGTAAGTGACAATAGCAGACCCCAAAATAAGTATTGGGAGTATGTTATTGTCCTATTTACCAAAATGCTGAGGGTAGTCTTGAAAAGGTGAGTGAAATTAGGGAGACATTCAAAGTATAGTAATGGCTGACTTCATTTACTCTCACAATGACGTGTCATGACAAAGAGGTAACCTTTGTGTACCTTTTTATTTACCCACTATTTTAAGGATTAGGAATTTTAATTGGTTTTAAATATTTACAATCACATTTTGTTTTTGTTGCTATTATGTATGTTGTTATTTATTATTATTTATTGCTTTATTTATTGTTTTAATTCTTGTAAACCATTCTGAAATGATTTTCGTATAGGATTGGGTAGAAATATTTTAAATAAATACATAACTCTGCCTAAGAATAGATGGTCATGAAATATACCTGAGGAAATTTTGTCCTGGATTTAATCATAAGTAGTGTCAAGGATCTAGTGCCTGATGTGAGTGTTGTTAAACCAAATGGAAATATTGACCATATGCTTCCAAATGCCAAGAAAGTTCAACACAATCATATTTGACTTCGAAGAAGGCAACTTCTCTAAAATTAGGGAATTCATATAAAAGAGATTGGAAAAAAGTTGAGAAAGTGAAATATTTCTGGAGTGTTTCTCAAATGTAGTCATCTAGAATGTATACTGCAGATCAGGAAAGGTAGCACAAAGTGCAAGAGGTCACCAATATAATTATCAGATTGAGATAATGATTTCTACTGAACCAGTATTTGTATTTATTTATTTATTTATTTATTTATTTAAAACATTTCTATGCCGCCCCATCGCAATAAGCCTCGGGGTGGCTCACAACATCAAAAAAGTCAACCATACATTAAAACCCCCAATACAATAAACCTTCCAGTACAATAAAACCTCAATAAAACCTCAATGCATTCTCAGCTAAAAAAAAAAAAAAACCCTAGTTAAATAAATAAATTAACCATTAAAATAAGTTTTAAATAAAAAGGCCTTAGCCTGGCGCCAAAAAGCAAATAACAACGGCGCCAGGTGGGCCTCCCTGGGGAGCGCATTCCATAAATGGGGCACCACTGCCGAGAAAGCCCTCCTCCAGGTACTCACCCTCCTGATGTCATTCACAGATGGTTCCCGGAGAAGGGCATCTGCTGTTGACCTCAAGGGGTGGGAGGGCATATATGGGAGTAAGCGTTCCGTTAAGTATCCAGGTCCCAAGCCATTGAGGGCTTTATAGGTCATAACCAATACCTTGAATCGGGCCCGGACTTCAATCAGGAGCCAGTGGAGCTGACGGAGAACTGGGGCTATATGAGAACAACGCCCAGTCCCCGTCAGCAACCTGGCAGCTCTATTCTGCACCAATTGAAGTATCTGGACCGTCTTCAAGGGTAGCCCCACGTAGAGCGTGTTACAGAAATCTTATTGGGAAGTTACCAGCGCATGTGTCACTGTCGCCAGGCAGTCATTGTCTAGGAAGGGACGCAGCTGATGGATCAGCCGAAGCTGAAGGAAGGTGCTCCTCGCCACCGCCGTCACCTGGGCTTCCAGAGACAGCTCCAGGTCGAGGAGCACTCCTAAGCTGCGAACCCTGTCCCTCAGAGGGAGTGCAACCCCATTTAGGACAAGGCCCAAGTCCCCCATCCCAAGGTCCGAGCCGCCCGCCAACAGGACCTCCGTCTTGTCTGGATTGAGCTTCAGTTTATTGGCCCTCATCCAGCCCATTACCTCGACCAGGTTAGCACAGCCACTGCCTCACCTGGATTGGTGGAAAACGAGAGGTAGAGCTGGGTATCATCAGCGTACTGATGATTCCTCAGCCCACACCTCCTGATGACCTCTCCCAGTGGTTTCGTGTAGATGTTAAAGAGCAAAGGGGACAAAATGGACTCCTGCGGAACTCCATGGCATAGCTGCCATGGTGCAGAGCCATAGTCCCCCAGCACCACCTTCTGAAATCGGCCATTGAGGTAGGAGCGGAACCACCGCCACGCGGTGCCTCCAACTCCCAATCCCACCAGCCTATTCAGAAGGATACCATGGTCGATGTTATCGAAAGCCTCTGAGAGGTCCAGGAGAACTAACAGGGACGCACTCCCCCTGTCTCTCTCCCTGCACAGGTCATCGTACAGGGCGACCAAGGCAGATTCAGTGCCATACCCAGGTCTGAAGCCGGACTGAAATGGGTCCAGATAATCAGTTTCATCCAAGAGTGCTTGGAGTTGTCCCACCACCACCCACTCTAGTACCTTGCCCAGGAATGGGATGTTGGCCACCGGTCTATAATTGGTGGCCACCTCTGGATCCAGGGATGCCTTCTTTAGGACTGGCCGGACTACCGCCTCCTTTAAAGGGGCAGGTACCTGGCCGTCTCTTAAAGAGGCGTTGACCACCTCCAGGATCCAGGTCCCAATCCCGTCCTTGGCTTTCTTAGGTAGCCAAGATGGGCATGGGTCTAGTAAGCAAGTGGTAGGACATACTTGTCCAAGCACCTTGTCCACATCATCAGGCTGCAACAACTGAAATTCATCCATTAATTGTGGACTCAACGGCATCGATGGCAACTCCCTAGCGAAATCTGATTCAATAGCAGAGTCAAACTCGTGGCGAATCTGAGCGATTTTCTCCCTGAAATGCTTGGCAAAGTCGTCACAGCGGGCCTTCAAGGGTGGCACCAGATCTCTCTTCGGGCCCGGATGTAACAGCCACTGCACCACCCAAAAGAGCTCCGCCAGACGGCATTGTGAAGAGGCAATGGAAACGGAGAAGAATTTCTTCTTCGCCATCCTCACCGCCACAGCATAGGCCCGATAATGGGCTCTCAAGTGTGTTCGATTAGACTCACCCTGTGATCTCCTCCACCTACTCTCTAGACATCTCCCAACCTGCTTCATCGCCTGTAATTCAGGCGTATACCAAGGAGATGAACGGGCTCTGCCAGGTGGGAGAGGACGCTTGGGAGTGATCATGTCTATAGCCCTGGTCATCTCCTCATTCCACAGTTCAACCAGGGCATCAACAGGATCACCAGCCTTGTCAACCGGAAAATCCCCCAGAGCTTCCAGGAATCCATCAGGATCCATCTGGCTCCAGGGGCGGACCAATACAATCGGGTCCGCACCCTTGCAGAGGGAAAGGCTGCTCTCGAGCTGAAACCTTGTGAGGAAGTGATCTGACCATGACAAGGGCATCAAACTTAAATTCCTTACCCTCAGATCACCCTCTTCCTGCCCCGTCGAGAAAACCATGTTCCATGTTCATGGGTCGGGCCTATGACGTGTTGAGACAGCCCCATGGCCATCATGGAGGCCATGGAGTCCTGAGCCGCCCCGTTAGAACCGTCTCAGCATGGAAGTTGAAGTCCCCCAGGACCAACATCCTGGGAGTCTTCAACACCAGGTCCGAGATGATCTCCGTCAGCTCAGGTGGGGAATCTGTTGGGCAGAAGGGTTCACGGTACACCAACAGAATCCCCAATCTGTCTCGGTCACCCAACACCAAGTGGAGGCACTCTAGCCCCAGTCTTGAGAGGACAGGAAGCCCCACAAGGGAAATAGAAGCTCAATAGACCAGAGCGACCCCCCCTCCCCTCCAGGTGTGGTCGGTGCTGGACCAGGTACCCGGGCGGGCACAATTGTGAGAGGGAGACATTCCCCTCCTCACCCACCCAAGTCTCTGTTATGCAAGCCAGGTCGGCCCTCTCATCCATGATCAAATCATGGATGAGTGATACCTTATTTTGGACCGACCTGGCATTAAGCAACAGCACCGACAGGCCTGGGGGGCAGTTGACAAGTCTACCTGGAACCCGCTGGCTGGGGGAATAACCAGAAAGAGGGACAAGTGTTAACCATCTGTCCCTCCTTCTTCTATGCAGACCCGTTAGACCCCCAATGCCATAACGTACATTGTCCATCACCACCCCAATGGCGGCGGCCCCGCACTCCCGAGGCAACATCCTAATAAGCACGAGAATGCACCAAATTAAAAACCAATTAAAAACAAACTAAAACCCCAACTAAGCCACAGCCAGAGCCCCTGGCCAGCCCAGTCCCCTGCTCGGCCCCCGAACAGCTCCCAAACGGCGGCGACCGCCCTTAGGCTGTCGTCCTTCGGCTGCCGGCGCTTTGTGGCCGGCAGGACTCCTCCCTGTGCCCCGCCTCTTCCCAGCACATCTCTCACCCGTGCCAAGGGAAGCAGGTCGGAGCCGGGCCCTGCGCCGATGGTCCTGGCCTCTAGGCCGGCGGCATCGCTGCCAGTGGCAGCGGAGTTGGTCCAGGAGGGCGGCGCGGCGCGGGCTCCGGGCAGCACAGATGGAGGTGGGTCTGTCCAGCACACAGGTTCCTCCCGGCAGGCTGGCCTGTCCGCCGCCGGCGCTTTGTGGCCGGCAGGGCTCCTCCCCATGCCTCACCTCTTCCCAGCGCATCTCTCACCCGCACCGAGGGAAGCAGGCCGAAGCCGGGCCCTGGGCCGATGGTCCTGGCCTCTAGGCTGGCAGCATTGGAGCCGGCGGCAGCGGAGTTGGTCCGGGTGGGCGGCGTGGGCTCTGGGCGGTGCAGATGGCGGTGGGTCTGTCAGGCGCGCAGGTTCCTCCTGGCAGGCCGGCCCGTCCGCCGCTGGTGCTTTGTGGCCGGCAGGGCTCCTCCCCGTGCCCTGCCTCTTCCCAGCGCAAATGCAAATTAACTGTTGTTTTCCTTCTGCTTAACTGTTGGAGTAGCTTAGCTTCCTCATGTTAGGACAGGTTGACAGAGAAAGGGATTCAGTGACAGTGATTTATGGATGCAGATTAGGTACACAAACCACACTTGCAAGGTCATATATTTTCACTGGGACCTCAAGCTGGAGACAGGACTTACTGGTGGCAAGGCAAAGTCCTGGTACATGCCACTGTACTGCCTCTTACTTTAATGATCTTCAACAAAAGCTGTTTTCCAGCATAGGGCCTAGACTTTGGGAATTATGGTATTCTAATGATTCTATCATGGGTTTTCTGTAATGTGCTAATACATGGCTTTTTGGCTCCTATCATCTTTGGAACAGCAACATTGGCTTATACCGTAGGCATTTTGAACTTGCAAATAAAATCACGCAAGTTTGTGTCTTTCTGACATTGGTTGTGCATGTCCTACTTCAGAAACTACTTAGCTGTCCATGAGTGAGCATTACATTTGCACAGGGTTTGTATGTTTAAAATGCACCATGAGTAAGTCCCAAAAGTATCAGTTTGTAGACTTGATTATATCAGTTGTGTTGTTCAGCATTACCTATATATGCTTGTGTTCAAACATTAGGCTGACATGTGAGATGCTTAATGGTCAGGAAGTCACAGTCTTGCTTTCCCACCAAAGGAAGGCAGGAGGTAATTTGAACTAGCTTATAGCTGCAGGGTTTACTTTATTATACAATTCAAATGTCTGTTTTCACTGTCTTCTAGAATGACATTATTGATGGCGACTTGCTTTTAATACACATTTTGCCAGATGAAGATGGGAAATTTGGGTTTAATCTGAAGGTAAAATTCTCTGATAAAATAACCTTGATGATCAAATATGTCTGAAAACAAAATGGTCTTCGATTACTAGGATTATTTTCATTGGCCAGAATACCCTGGCTGCATCTGTTATACAATGTGTGAATAGTAATTATGGGAGAAATTGGCCTCCAGGGATGAAAATCTGATTAAGAAAGTGGTGATCATGCCAACAACAAGGTGAAGCAATAATGTACAAATGTTAAATTAATCAGTGAAATAATTTTCTAATGGGAGCTGAAATTAGGGATGAACAAATTTTGACAGATGTTGATAGTGTTTTGTGCAAAATTCTGTAAGTATTTTGTCGTAGCATGAACTTTCACATTTGTCTCACATTTTGCTTTAAGTGAAAGTCATTACTGACAGTGGTTGAGATAAGGATTATTTTATTCACAGATACTTGTGCTGCTCTCACAGCTTAAAGGAACAGTAAAATGGAAGTACAATACAGTTGCTTTTATTGTGTTTTCACACAGAAAAGTGTTAGTATAGTTGTGTACTCACTGCCTAAATTGTATTAGTTTTAGTCTCAAATAATCATAATCCTTCCATAATACGGGCAATATCCAAGGCCTTCCTTGTGCTCCAGTGATTTTCGGGAAGGGAATATAAGTTTGCAGCCTAAATCTATTTATCATTATTTTTGGCATAATATTTTAGGGTGGTATTGACCAGAAGATGCCTCTAGTTGTGTCCAGAATAATCCCAGGCTCTCCTGTAAGTATAGTTGTTTTTAAAGATCTTCTTTGTTTTTCTTTATTAAATATATTTCATATTGAGGTAGAAATGCAAGATTTCTTTTGGCTGACAGGTTTGAAAATACTGATGATATTTTCCCCTCCCCTCCCCCTTCTTGGCTTTATGGCAGTCTGATAAGTGCATTCCAAAACTGCTTGAAGGTGACCAGATAGTATTAATCAATGGACGAGACATCTCTGAACACACTCATGACCAAGTGGTGATGTTTATAAAAGCCAGCAGAGAGTCACACACGAGAGAGCTTGTGCTTCTGATCAGGCGGAAAGGTAACTAATGCATACTGCATTGGCATTGAAAAGTAGACTTACTGTATTTAAGAGTCTTAATAAATATGATTGACATTCTATCTGTATATTGGAAACTTCCTTCCCTTGCAGGTCATTCTTAAATTTCTCTGAAGAGTCAGCTGACCTACTGAAATCACACAGTTTAGATAGCTAACAATGGTCTTTGCTTTTATCTTTATTAGATTGAGAGAGAAAATGATTTTAGAATTTTGCATAGAAACAATTAAAATTGTACCCATTAAATAATAATGGTATTTTGTATTAGATTTGCATGTTAATATTAAAATTGGGGCAGATGAAGAGCCATGAGTACAGCTCATGTCTCTGCTGTCTACATTTGCCCTGCTGATCCTGGCCAATGTCCTGAAAGATGCCTCTTTAGCAAAGGTTGTGGCCACCTTCTAGCTTTTATTTATTTATTTAGAATATTTATATGCTGTCCTTTTGCAGAGCCTCAGGATGGCTTACTTAAATAAATAAGAATAATAATTGACAAATAAGCTAGCTATTGTATCCATATGCAGGGTTGGGTAGAAATCACAGATAGGAAGACTGGGTTGCTTAAATGGAGTTCTAGAATTGTCATTTGTGCAGTCTCATGGCCCACCCTCCTCTGCTGCACGTATCATTGTGCATCTGTTTTCACTTTGTGTTTGTATAACTGTTGTGTTGGCCAGAGTGAAACTCAGTGAAAAGGTGGAAACTATGACGTCTGATGATTAGGGAGTGGATTTGTGGGACCCAAAAAAAGCCCTAGTGTAGCTGCAGGGGTTTTTTTAAATGGACTTTGCATAGATGTGGAACCTATGTGTGACTGTACAGATGAACACCCAAAGAACTAGAGTTACAAGTAACTCTGTCACCTTTGGGCTGGGTGGGAAATTTTAAGTCAGGAGAACCAGAATTCTCTTCTTGCAGTAGCAATTCTTTAGCAAAACTGTCCTCCAGTTTTGACTATGAAAACTGCACCGGCCTGTATTGGATATCATGGTTATCCAAACCATACTCTTCATGCACAGGTTCTATTTCTCATGCTGATTTTTCTCTAGCCATGGATTGCTGTTACATCCACATTGACAAACCACAGATAGTACCATGTCTTGAAGCCAGCATTTGCAAACTCATTTCATTATAATTCCAAGCTACAATTTCCAGGTGAGACCTTGGGGTTAAATGTTTTAAATTGTCTTCTTAAAACAAGGACCTAAAATCTGTGTCCAGATAATGTTAGCAGAAGTGATTTAATTTTTCTTTACTATACAAGATTACACATAAAAGTGGTTAGCTGGGTTAGCCCTTAGGCAAGAAACCTTTCTAAAGGAAATAACGTGGAAAAACTTATAAACAATTTATAAGACTATAAATTGAAGGGGAAAAGCTGCTCCATTTTCAGCTATATGCCTCTTAGAAATGAATTCATTAGCCTTCTAGGAGACTGCAATGTATCAAGATACTTATCCCAAAAACTTTCTTTCTCCCATAGTAGGATAAGATTTCAGGAGATTGTCTGGCAAGAAAGGAAGGTTGCATCTTAAAAGAGAAAACTGTGTCACACTCCCATGGAGTTAATAGTTGAACTGAGGAAGAGTTGGTCTTACTCCTCCAGTATATAGTTTTCCTGTCTCAGAATGTTTGCTTTGGTGTTCTCCAACATAATTTCTTTCAAAGGGTTTCCTAAGTGATCTGTTCTATCTCAGGTCCTTATTTTTGTACATGTAAACAAAACCTGTACCTTTTTGTCTTTAAAAAATCATTTTATTTCATGTTCATGTTGGATATATCTAAACATTGTCTCTTGAAGAATATTTGTCTTTGCATCTTTCAGTTGTCAGGCCATTTATTGAGTGCAAATCCGAGGATGAAGCTGATAGCTTTAAATTTCCAGAAACAATTCTTCCCACCTGTTTGGAGTATGGTGAGACCCTTGAGGAATCAATGGAACAACTGAAGAAAGGACTAGAAAGTGGAACAGTCCTAATTCAGTTTGAGGTAACCAGCCATCAGAGTATTGAGTTTAATTTGAATCTGACCCTTCTTGACTAGATCCAAAGAAAGCAGGCAGGCTTCTGGCTGCTCTCTTTTTCCAGCTGTTCTATATGCCTGATCATTATGCTTCAGTTAATAGCCTTGCCGAAAATGGAAACTTCAGTGTTCCAGAAGTGTACATCCAAGTGCCTTCTTTTTGACAAGTGGTGTGTCAGGTCTACTAAAGAAGTATTTTAACTGATGACTCTACAATATTGCTTAGATTTTCTAAGTAAGCAGAAATTGCAATGGATTATTTTTATATGCAATATAATGTTGGTTCATCTGCATTAAGGATGCAATTTTAGTAATACTTAGCTATGCTAGAGTACAAACAATCTTAAACTTCTAAAATACAGCTGCAAAAAAAATTGTGTATTATTAACAATTAGTTAGCTTAGCTTTCTTCTTCACAGACTCTGTTGTTGCACACATTCATTCTGTGCCTGCCCAGAGCCTCATCTTGGAACTTTCTCAAGCTACCCTAGCTTTCTTGCCTTCTTCAGTACATATGGTCAACTGAGTGTGGTTCCTGCCTTCCCGCTCTGTTCCTTTTGACTGCTGTATCATTGCTAGAAACTTTTTATTTCCTTAGCTTTAGATAGTCAAAAAAAGACAACAGCTTTCTCCCTTGACCAGAGAGAACATTCCAAGGCTCTTTGGAAAGTTGCTCTTCCCCTGGAAGTTGGCCAAGTCAAGACTTCTACTGTTTTACACACCTCGTGGCACTGCTCAATGTCAACTCAGTCTATCACCTTGTTAGCAACTGATCCTACAGAGCTAGCAGTCATTTAGCAATCACTGGTCTCTGGCTTGCCCATGACCCCAGCTGACATAGCAATATATTGCTTTTCAGAGTTACCTCTTCAGTCCATCTTGTGCGCCTTCTGCTACCTTGCTTCTTTATCTGTGGACAAAGTGGGTCTTGTCTCTGCCTCCTAAGGTACCTAAATCCAAGCTGTCCTTGTCAAACCCAACACCAATAGGAAGATAGAGGGATGGACAGGCAGAGTAAATGTTTTCATACCAGGTGTCTTACCACTACCCCCTTCTGTAGAAGCTCTTCCTACTTCCTTACAGAAATATCTGTGTTTCTGTTGTGAGCTGGCCCGACTTTGTTGCGAAGGGGGGGCAGCATAAAAATGTTTTAAATAAATAAATAAATATCATCCTCTCGCTGACATCACCTCCTCCCTTTCTGAAGAAGTTCCCTTTTGGCTTCACCATTGCTTAGTCTCGTGAAACCTGTACCTCTTACTCATCCACTGGCGGTTGAGGAGATCCACATCAGAAGATGGTAACTTTGATTGATCTCATTCCAATATTGGAGTGACCCAAGAAATTGATGCCACTACTTCCCTGACAGTCACTTTGCCGTGTATGACATTTTCCCAATGTGAAACGGTCATCCCCAAGGCGATAGTAACCTAAGGAATAGCTCTTTCATGATTTTGAATATGGAGGGGATTCATCTTAGAGCATGGGTCCTCAAACTACGGCCTGCAGGCTGGATCCGGCCTGCCATGCCCATTTATCCAGCCCGCCATAGCTTGCCATGTGCATGCATGGCAAGGTGCCGGCTTGCTCACAAGGAGATTGTTTTGGACTCACTCAGAGAAAAGGATCTCATTGTGAGTGAGCCGGCGCCTTGCTGGGAAATCTTTTTCTCTGAGTGAGTCCAAAACGATCTCCTTGAGAGCAAGCTGGCACCAGCTTGCTCGCAAGGAGATCGTTTTGGACTTGTTGGGAGAAAATGATCTCTGCACATGCATGCCCCTGCCTTTCTGCATGCACGTGTGCGCACATGTACATGCCCCCCCTCCGGCCCACAGCCCCCCTGTCTGCACCACCTTGGCAGCCACGCCCATCCCTGGCACCTTTCAACTGGCCCCCTATTCAAAAAGTTTGAGGACCCCTGGCTTAGAGGGACCGATCGTATTGATGGGTTCATAACTCCCCTTTCCTGTATTCTTCAGATAGATTCAGTCTGGAAACAGAATCCCTCCACCAGTAGTGCATCATGTTCCTTTTGTCACTATGCCTGTTGTGGCAGCAGACTGCCCCCACTTATGGTGAATGTCTTACTGAAAACTCAATTTTGCCTGTATTTTTTCCTCATCATAGCTGAAGATTCATTTATTCATTTTGAATGTTTGGAGAGCTCTAGCATTTTATGTGGACAGGACTGCAAACTTGAGAAAAAATTCCAAGCTGTTCCTTTGTTACATGTTTCTCTCTCCAGCAATTTGCTTATTAAATTGCTTCAGTATTAAGAACTGGGCAAATTTCTGGCTCCACAAAAGGTTCGTGCTCATTCCACTGGCATAGTCACTTCTTTAACAGCTTTCCTTAATGGGGTGTCAGTACCAGAGTTTTACTACATAGTAGTATTGTTGCAGCCCTCTTTATTCATCCAGCTCTACAGATGTGATGTTGAGGCTAGGATGGGTAGTTCTTTCACAAAAGCCATGATGTGCATGGTTTCGTGCTGCACCTGCCCCACGCCTATTCTGTGTGACTTCAAAAAGAGGATGATGAAGAACAATTGGTTATTTATTTATTTATTTATTTATTAGATTTATATCCTGCCTTACAAAGAACTCAAGGTGGCTCACATCATTCTCCTCCTCCTGCTTTCAGGTTGGGCTGAGTCACCCAGTTGGCTCCATGGCAAAGTGGGAACTAGAACCAGTTGCTTACTGGTTATTGTTCACTCTCTTGTAAATTAGTTCTTGTAAGTTAGAAGTTTCTGTTCTCTCTTGCTACTTCCTTATATAAGCTGCTGCATATGGATAATTGTGGACAGAGTCGGAAGATGGGCCACATCCAATTGAGAGTGTGTACTGAAAGTAAACCAAAACATGAATCTTGCTTGGCTTTGTACAGGTGGAGAACCAGTTAGAGTTCATTTTTGAAGAATTTTATTTATTTGAAATACTTCTATACAGCTTAATATATTAAAATCCCTAAGCACTTTATATTGAAATATGACATAAAAAGAAAGAATAATAAAACATGAAAACAGTTAAGAGTGAGGGACTAGAGTTTGCAAAGAGCATGATGAGCTTCACAAGAACTGGGAAGAGGCTGTGCTTCCTTTTACTTCTGGTATCAACATTCTAAAATGCAACTGCCTTCCCAGACTTCCAGAGAATGCTCAGAATAAGGGTAGAGATGCAAGTCCTTTTTAAAAACAATCTAAAACACAATAGCACTTTCCTTCAGCTTCGGCTGATCCATCAGCTGCGTCCCTTCCTGGAGAACGACTGCCTGGCGACAGTGACACACGTGTTGATAACTTCCCGATTAGATTTCTGCAACGCGCTCTACATGGGGCTACCCTTGAAGACGGTCTGGATACTTCAATTGGTGCAGAATAATGCTGCTGATGGGGACTGGGTGTTGTTCTCATATAACCCCAGTTCTCCATCAGCTCCACTGGCCCCCAATTGAAGTCCGAGCCCGATTCAAGGTGTTGGTTATGACCTATAAAGCCCTCAACAGCTTGGGTCCTGGGTATCTAAAGGAACGCTTGCGCCCATATATGCCCTCCCACCCCTTGAGATCAGCAACGGATGCCCTTCTCCGGGAGCCCTCTGTGAATGATATTAGGAGGGTGAGTACCCGGAGGAGGGCTTTCTCAGCAGTGGCACCCCATCTATGGAATGCGCTCCCCAGAGAGATTTGCCTGGCACCATCATTTGTTTTTCAGTGCCAGGCTAAGACCTTTTTATTTAAAACTTATTTTAATTGTTAATTTATTGGTTATTTATAGGAGTTTAAATCTTTTAAGCTGAGATGCACTGGGTTTTAATATTTTTATTGTATAATTTGTTATATTTGTATATTTTGTTCCTGTTGTGAGCTGCCCCAAGGCTTTCTTGCTATGGGGGTGGCATAAAAATGTTTTAAATAAATAAATAGGTAACCTCCAATTGTTTGGCCTCCTATAATGTCACTTTTTAAAAAAAATTATTAAGATTTTTAAACTAATACTAAAGACATCAATCATCAAATACATTGGACGTACTGGGTCAGCCCCCTACTCATATTTTTTAACATTCTATAGTCATATTCAAATCCATTTATAATAACTTAAAAATATCTTTAAATCTAAGCCAAGTCCCGTTTCTCTAGCCAATAACAAAAAAAATCCCAAGTTTGATAGAAGTCAGTATCTTCTTTCTCCTTCAGTGATAAAGTCAATCTATCCATTTCTGCACAGTCCAGAATCTTTTTTAGAATCAGTTCCTTGGTGGGTAATTCCTCACTTTTCCAGTGTTGAGCAAATGCAATCCTCGCCGCAGTGATTACATGTAACATCAAATTCATTTCTTGTTTACTAATATCTTCCGGTATAATGCCTAATAAAAAAACTTCAGGTTTGAAAGCTAAGGGTTTTCGTAGCATTTCCTCAAGCCATTTATGTATTTTAATCCAATACTTTTTTCACATTGTCACAAGTCCACCACATATGGTAAAAAGTACCCATCATGTTTACATTTCCAACATCCATTTGACATATTTGGAAACATCTTAGCTAATTGATTTTTGATGTTTTACCATCTATAAAACATTTTATATAAATTTTCTTTATACGAAATTGCTAATGTTGAGAGCCAGTTAGAGTTACTGTACAGATGACCTTTCAAAGAACAAACTGTAGTTTTTTCTGTGAATAGCAATATTTGTACTCTGGATATTAAGATCACAATTCCAAAATAGTTCATATCCTTAAAAGTTGGCTAGTGATCAATGGCTGTTTATATCACAACTATAGTACATCTCACTTTTCAGACAGACTATATTTAATATTAAAAACCATGGTGAAAATCATGTTGCTTACCTGTAACTGTTGTTTTTAACTTTTACAACTTGTCAGATGTACTAAGTTTGTTCCCCTATATCCCCACATTCTCCTGTGAAACTAAAAATTTGAACTGGACAGTATATTTTAGCATTGGAATTCAACCAGTTAGATAAAATAGCCCTGCCATAGCAAAGCACTGGCATTGCGGCAAAAGACTAGCAGCTACAATATTGTGGATTGTGGTGTACGAACAAGGTCATTATTTCTGTCTTACATTGTACTAGATGTGTTCTATGTTGACTGGGGACAAAGTGAGACTGCTCATTTGTTCCTATTTGTCATTCTATGTATTGCATTTTTTAAAAATGTGTATTTTCGCATGTTAGTGTAAACTGGTATTGGCTAATGTGCTAATCCATTGTGCCATTCATAGTGTAGGCTCATTTACATAGATTGTATTCTCAGAAATGTTAGGAAATAGGGTATGAAAGAGGCTAGCTGGAGTGAAACTGTCTGCTGAAGAAAGGATATTTTCAAGGAGTACTATTAAGATAGTACCTGAGACACTGTAGCATTGCCCCGAGAAACTGTGAAGGGCAGGATACAAAAATTTTGAACAAACAAATATTACTTACACAATTAACGTATTTAATTCTTTTAATATAATACTATATCAGCTGCAGTGCCACACACTTAGGAGAATGTCTACTCACAAATCAAGTGTATTAAGCAAGGGGCCCAGCATACCTCAGTTGCAGGTTCAGTCATTTTTCTTGCTAGTTATTGATCTTGGTGTGATATCTGATGGCATATGATAGGACTTTTAATCTTCATCTCCACAAGAATAATGCTATGGAATATTTTATACCTGAAAGAATAGGTCCCAAACAAAGAAACAAAAGACATTTCAGTGGATATTTATTTATTTATATTTATTAGGATATTTTTAACCCTATACCAATTGTCTCTGGATGGCTTACAATATGATAAATACCTAATAAATACAACAATCAATAACAAGATAAAATACGACTGAGGATGTTAATAAAACCTGACTGAAATATTTAAACTTTAAAATATTGGGTAAATCAAAAGGTCTTAACCTGATGCCAAAAAGCATATAATGACGGCGCCAGGCAGACCTCTCTAGGGAGCACATTCCATAGCTGGGGTGTCACCGCAGAGAAAGCCCTCCTCTGAGTATTCCGTCTCCTAATCTCCTTCAAAGAGGGTTCCTGGGGGAGGGCCTCTGCTGCCAATTTTAAGGGGCAGGAGGGTGTATAGGGAAAAAGATGTTCCTTTAGGTATCCTAGTTCCAAGCAGTTTAGGGCTTTATACGTCAATACCAGCACCTTAAATTGGGCCTGGACTTCAATGGGGAGCCAGTGTAGCTGATAGAGGACCGGTGTAACATGAGAATAGTGACCAGCCCCTGACAGCAATCTGGCTGCTCTGCTTTGAACCGATTGAAGTATCTGGACTGTCTTCAAGGACAGCCCCACATAGAGCATGTTACAATCGTCCAACCAGGAGGTTGTCAGAGCATGTGACACTGTTGCTAGGCAGTGCTTGTCCAGGTAAGGATGCAGCTGATGGATCAGCCGAAGCTGAAGGAAAGCACTCCTCGCCACCACTTGACCTCATTTTGAAGCTAAGATTCTTAGCTGAATCCTCCAGTGAACAGAATTAAATCAATTGAGGGGAAGCTTGGCCATGATTTTTAAAGTAAATAGGGCAAATTATTGTTATGCAGAGAAAAGCACTGTTTGTAAGTAGGACAAGCACAGTTATGAAAATTTTATTGTCTTGCATAGCCTTAGGAAGGATTAAACCTTAAATTACTTATACTTGCTGAGGCATGTTGGCCTGAGGTCAAAAAATGACCCCATATATGACTAATGCTGTTTTTTTCACTGCACGATGCTGTCTTGCAGTGTTCTGTTGTAACTTTTTAACCTGTTTTAAATTGTTTTACAATTTGGTATGTAAATAAAAACAATACAAAATCTTTTTGTTGTATTTTTGGCTATAATTTTTGTGAACTGCCCATGTACCTTTGGCTATTTGGTGGTATAGTAGTGAGAATGAATCAATGAACGAGTGAGGATCAATAATAAAGGGCCTATGGGGAGGAAGTTAGAGTGTTGAACCTGGGAGATCTAGGTTCTAGTTCCTACTTGGCCATGAAGCTCACTGGGTGACTTTGGGCCAGTCACTCATTTTCAGCCTAACCTGCCTCATATGATGGTTGTTGTGAGGATAAAATGGAGCTATGTAGACCACCTTGGGTACCTCACAAGAGGAAAAAGGCAAAATATAAATAAAATGTTTTTGTTGCTTTGTCTTGGATACTCTCTTTATGAATTGACCTGTTCCTTTTTTAAAAAAATCAAAATATCTTGTTGGTGATATTTTAATTGCATGCCTAAAAAGCCACAACTTGTGTCAATTGGTCAGTCATTTAGTCTTTCAGTTTCTGTATTGTAAAATAATTCTGCCTATGTTTAGCTGCATTGAATGTAAATGTTAAGGTCTTGATCTTACAAAAGGAATTATATTTCTGTTCAGCAACTTTATAGGAAAAAGCCAGGATTAACTGTTACTTCTGCAAAGCTACCTCAGAATATGGACAAAAATCGGTACAAAGATGTTCTGCCATGTGAGTATTATGTTTCTCTTGGTTATAATTTCCTTTAATGCCAGACAGAGATGATTCCATACACTTGTAAGTTTGAAAGCAAAACAGAAACACTCAAATGTAAGGTGGCATTTATATATTTAAGATACTCTCTAATGTGCAAAAGTACATTAGTTTATAATTTTAAATTGTTCTTTGAAACAGCCTGGTAAATTGCTGTAGATATAGAGAACAATTTTGCTATGAGATGTTGAGGGTTTCAGTTGAAGCTGGGAGAGAAAAATTAAGGGAGTGTGAGGAATTTGGCCTGCTTGGATCAGGACTGGGAAGGATGTTCATGTTTAAAAAGCACCCAAGAGTATAGGGTGAAGTACATCTTTTTTCTTTGCCAGTATTCCTGCAGCTCAAGGGAGGCTGATATCCTTGCCCAGGAAGAGGGCAACTCCATGCCTCTGTATGGTTCATTGGGGCAGGGTTCAACAAGGCTTTTTCCTCAGGTTATTTTCAGTGGTCACCTGAACATTACAGTAATAGGCTTATCTCTGGAGTTTCAGGGAGGAAAATCCCAACTACCATCTCAGCTGAGTCTATCAAGATCAAGTTTTATTCTCTTTTGATTTCTGGGTATATCAATTAAATGACTTCAGACTTTGAACATGAGCACATTTGGTTGTGGGTTCCTATCTTACTTCATTTCCATAAAATGGCTCTGCATTGGTGAAATGTGTTCTTGTCCATCCTGTAAGTCAATATATATTTTCTTGGGTTTGTTTTCCTTGAAGAGAGTTTCTTATGTCTCTTTTGTGCAGTATTTCCCCTCCTTTCTGTGATTTAAAAATTTGTACTACTTTTATATTTCTTCAAGAAAGGTAATATTTTTGCAACATAATTATTGTTTTTCATTTTTTTCTCCCATCAGATGATAAAACCCGAGTAATATTAAAGGGAAATGATGATTATATAAATGCAAATTATGTGAATGTAAGTAACACAGGCAATTTTTGAATTTAAAAATAAAGTAATTTTTAAAAGATTATTAAATGTAGTAGTAGCAGAATTGTTCAGCAATGCTTCATATATACAATACTATTGCTAATAGTCTAGGAATAATCTAAATGTGGATCACATTTATCTAAGACATTTGTATGACTTCTTATAATACTTTATAGGGGGCTTACAATCAGTATCATAAAATACTTTACATACAAAATATATTAGCCATAAAATCAAAAGAAATGTAAAATATGATAATAAAATCATGGCCCTGAAAATTAAACACAGAATTTTAAAACAGAAGCCCAGACTACATGATTTATTTTTTCAAAAATCCACAGGAATGGTGCCAATTGAACAGTTTTCTGAGCAAGATGTTGCATAACCAAAAGGCATTTTCGCTGGTATTCACCCACTCCAGTTCATGCCCTCAGAGCAGCTTTTAACCTAAAATTATTGGAAAGCAATGCATTTCCCATATAATCTCTTCTGTATCAGATTCATCTGAAGTCCAAGCCAAATCAGCCCTCTTCAGACATTTCGGGGGCCTCCCAGGATGAAGCAGACATCCTTTTCAAGCAACCAGAATTGAAGCTGGGCTTTAAGTGATACCCCAGCAGGAGGGAATCACTAGCTGCTCTTCCACATAGAGCACTGCACCATTCCTCCTGAAACACTGCCGTTTTCTTACTGAGGGCCAATTTTGTTTTATCTACCATTTTCAGAAGAATGGTCCAGAAAGAATATAGATGGATACTTAATACATTTTAGGGTAGCCTCAAAATGTAAAATCTGGTCTGGTTTGTCTCATTTCCTCTGAAACTTGGTAGGCTCAACCCACCCCCAAAAGGGGTAATTATCCTTGAACATTTCATCCTGTGAAGAAATAAAACAAGTTTTTAGTTATTAGTAATATCCTTTTTTAAACAAAAATTGAAATGGAAAGGCATGTGCACAAAAACCACTTCACATTTTTAAAGAGATTTGGCAGGCATAATCCTTTCCTAATGAGCTAATAAGCTTGCAAATTTCACCCATGTGATAAACAGGGAAAAGTTATAGTCATTTAGGTTTCTTAGTTTGGCTTCATTACATTCTTCTGACAATCACAGATGTCTTTTTCAAAAACTAGTTCTTTCAAAATATATCAAACACCTGTAAGAGAAAGGAGGACATCAATCATTTACATGACATCGATCTGACGGAGGCATCTTACACCACAACCTTGTGGCTGGGGTACAAAAACAGAGATAATTGGCCCCAGCTTTTCCTGTACCTCAGCTGCTTATCACTTGCTTTCAGAAAAATGTGAAATGTATAAATATCTTCCTGTTACAGCAACAGTCTCTTATCCTGTAGTACTCTACAAATATTCTCCTGTCTCATTTGCCTCCATTGGTCAAAACTGGGGGTGGAACCAAATAATGCAGAATCTTGAGGCAAATCTCCTTGTCAATATGGCCCCTGTCTTTCCTGGATGGTGGAGGGACTTAACTTAAGCTCCTGTCACATCAAAGCTGATGGCACCTCATAATAATTAGGCTATGCCCTATTTTTCTCTATAGGCCCTTGTTAGTGCAAGTTTATGAAAAAAAAAAAACTTTTCTGGCTGTTAGCGAGAAAGACATCTGTTCATCATTACTGTACTTATTTTAAATTACTTTAAAATTTACATTCTTTGGACAGATTTTATCTAGTTGTTTCTTCTTCATGGTCTTTGCATCACACATATGGGCATTGCACCTGCACAGAGCCTGTTGTTGGGAAGCTTAGGTGTAGACCTAAGCATTCACTGGGCAGGAACCAAGCCATTCCTCCATTTGCCAAGGCTATTCATCTGCTAAGGTGGCCAGACTAAAGGAGACCCACTATCCTAACAGAGACTGGCCAACTGAGTCACTAAAACCATTTGTCTGGCAAAGGTAATTGCAGGCCTCCTCCTCACAGTGCAGCCTAAGATCCATTCAACGTGAAAGTTAGCCACATCCATGGCCCTCCTTGCTTGGGATTTCCCACAAGATGCAGAGGGGTCATGTGGTCCATGTCCTCAGCATTCATCAAACATTACAGGCTGGATGTTTGTGCAAGGGCAATACTGCATCCTCCAGTGACTCCATCCTTCACCAGGTAAACTTGTGGCTTAATGTATAATGCTTAACATATATAGACTCTATACCTCTAGTGCAGGGGTCTCAAACTCTACTTATCTGGGGGCCGCTGGAAGTAGAGTCTGGGTGAGGCTGGGCCGCGTCAAGTATTCACCGCTGTGGTGGTGGGCCGCTCATCCCGCATCGCTCCCAGAGGCCTTTGAAGGCCACAGAGCCCCTCCCCCATGCCCCTCCTGTCCCGGTGCGCAGCTTAGAGGGAACATTGCGCTCAGGGTAATGACTCACACAGGTGCGTGTGAGAAAAATGCGCGGGCCGCACTATCACTAAACTTTGATATCAAGTGGGGGCCACAAAATATCATCCCACGGGCCGCAATTGGCCCACAGGCCGCGAGTTTGAGACCCCTGCTCTAGTGCATGAACTTCAAGTAGAGGTGAAGGAGGACCAGGCAGTACAGCTGAATATGTACCTGTTCAAGAATTTATGTACTTCAGTTTTGGACAAGTAAAGTAATATATAATGTATGAGCAATGTGATTAATATGAAAAGCATACGATGGACAATACTTGAAAATAAAAGCTCGGCCATTTTTTCCATATGACAATCCATTTATGTGTATGTCTCAGTTTGTTATAAGGTGAACCTCCATGGTGGTTGAAGTTACACATCAGATCATGGAGTGAGTAAGTAGGTCATCTAGGAGAATCCTTTGGTGCAGAATCTGTAATATAATATTCAACAACAAAGTCTCTGAAAGATGACCATCAAGCCTCTACATAATAATTCTCTACAAAGGGGAGCTTGCAAAATAGATTTAATTTTACCTAGGCATCATACCATCACTTTTGATATGGAAGAGCATATAACTTATTTAGATTAAAGTCAAACTAAAATTGCTCATTTCATGTATTTAGTTTTGGTTCTGTTTTGATCTAGCAATCTGGCTATGTATTTATGCAATATTGGAAGATGAGTTGAAATTCTACATAGTTTTTAAAAATCAAGTTGCATTTGTTAATCACATTTTTTTCAAAGCATTTTCTACTGAGAGCTAACTTCAGAGCTTCCTTTCTCCTGATAGATGGAAATTCCTTCTGCTGGCATTATGAACAAATACATTGCCACTCAAGGCCCTCTTCCACACACATGTACACACTTCTGGCAAGCAGTTTGGGATCATCGAGTATCACTGATTATTATGTTGACAACTCTCACAGAACGAGGGCGGGTAGGTAGAACGCTTTTCAATCTATTTCAGGGGTTGGGAGATGTGTGTGTAAAAAGAGAAACTGGGATTTTCATCTAGGGGAAATTTGCAACAGATTTAAATAAGTTCAGATTTCAATACATTTGACCTATGGATCTTACTGTGGGCTGTTTTTTTGAGACATGCAGAGTTTACTTATTTATGTATTTCCAATGTCTTGTATACCATCTGATTATTATAAAATCTCAAGTCAGTTTACATAAAAACCAAAAATATAAATATATATTAAAGTCATATTACAACCATAAAATAGTTAAAAACTCCCTAGTGCCCACAGTTGCTACAACTAATTAAAACACATTAATTAAAAAACTGTGAGAATAAAAGGGTTTTGGTCTGGTGCCGAAAGGAATAAAGCGTTGGCACCAGGTGCATCTCTCTGGAGAGCGAGTTCCATAATTGGGGCACTGTCCTCCTGGTAACTGTCCTCACCTCTCCCAAGGAGGGCTTTCAGTGGATCTTAGAGTTAACAGATTTGCTGATTTGTTTTTAAACTTGTAGGGGATTTGTGCAAGTGCACACCTGCACAGGACTGCCATTGCACTGATGTGCACTTGCAAATGAATGAATTAAAAGCTTATCAAAAAAACTGATTCTGTCAATGACCAGAATCAGAATCTGCACAGTCCTTGAAAACTGGAAGCTGGACAGAACAGATTTAACACGTTCTGTATATTTCTGCTTTAATATAATTGAAATACATACTTTTTAAAGTGAGTTTCTTTTCCAAGACAAATTACCAGGTTCCAATTTCAGTCTTGAGGATAAACTGGCAAAAATGGAACTGAGTTTCCTACTTAGCTGATAGGATTATACAGGATGCTTCTTAATAGATTGCATTATCCCTTTGGTATGTACTGCATATTTTATTAGTATTAGCTAGTAAATAATTGTGTTGAATATGCAGCCTTCTAACATAGGTTGCTACATTGCAGAAGGGAGGTAGCTATTATAACTTTTATTCTGAGCTTTATAAGTGTTACTCATGGTCTTTCATGGTGGTGAACATATTTTGAAGATGGAGTCCAGCACTATGGATAGTTCCTATAACTCTCAGAACAAAATATGCAATGGGAGTTACCTGCCACCTCTGCACAGAAAAAGTAGATGCTGCTGGATAGAAAATGAGAATATCAAACCAGAGTTTTTTGTTTTGTGCTAGACCAAATGTCATCATTATTGGCCTGATCCTCCAGATGTTGTGGAGTATGGTAACTTTCGTGTCAAATGTCAATCTGAAGATTGCACCATTGCATATGTGTTTAGAGAAATTGTTGTTACAAATATTGAGGTAAGTGATCTTTATTTCTACTTTGCTACAAGAAAAAATAGATATTGAAACTTGTGATGTACAAATGTTTATGTTTCGCTTGTGTCCTGATCTTACTGCTATTGCACGTGGTCCACTTGGTTAAATTTGCCTCTCCTCCCAGCAGATGAATCCAGGCACATAACTCAATATCAAGTGAATTTTCTGATATTACAAAAACATAATTCTTGTCTTGTAAGTTAATTTTTAAAAGCAATTCACTGTAACGTGTTCAATTACTTGTTACAGGGCACAAACATAGGAATGGAGGGTTTCATTTTACTAGAGCTCATAAATCAAGGGGTGTTGCTGAGGCTGTAGCCCCATTATCATGCGAAGGAAAGCCAAGTTTATCTGTAGATCATTCTTGAGGATATCTGTAGAAACCTATTTCTCTGTATCTATGTACCTGTTGCATAGATCCTGTAAAATTTGCTGAAGCCAGTCAGAAGCACTGTTAGGGCTGAACATACAGCATTCTTTTTTTTTTTTTTGCACATTTTTTATTACGATTTTAAACTAAAAACTAAAAAAATAATCAGTCATCAAATACGTCGGACGTACTGGGTCAGCCCCCTATAACATATCTTTTAAACATTCTATAATCATATTCAAATCGATTTATAAAAATTTATAGACATCTTTAAATCTAAGCCAAGTCCCGTTTCTCCAGCCATTCGTAAAAAAGGTCCCAAGTTTGATAGAAGTCAGTATCTTCTTTCTCCTTCAATAATAGAGTCAATCTGCCCATTTCTGCACAGTCCAGAATCTTTTTTAAAATCAGTTCCTCTGTGGGTAGTTCCTCACTCTTCCAGTATTGAGCAAGCGCAATCCTCGCTGCTGTGATTAAATGTAGTATCAACTACATTTCTTGTTTGCTAATATTTTCCAGTACAATACCTAACAAGAAAATTTCAGGTTTAAAAGCTAAGGGTTTTTGTAGCATTTCCTCAATCCATTTATATATTTTAATCCAATACTTTTTCACATATTCATAAGTCCACCACATATGGTAAAAAGTGTCCACTTCATGTTTACATTTCCAACATCTGTTTGACATATTTGGCAACATTTTAGCTAACCGATTTGGCAACAAATACCATCTATAAAACATTTTATATAAATTTTCTTTATACGAAGTTGCTAAAGTTACCTTAATATTTCTCTCCCATAAGTTTTGCCACTTTTCTAATTCAATATTATACCCAAAATTTTGTGCCCATGTTATCATAGTTTCCTTAACCTGTTCCCCTTCCATTTTCCTGTCAAGTAGGAACTCATAAATTCTTTTAATCATTTTCTCATCTGTTTTTAACATCACTTGATCAAAGGCTGTTAGGTTTATAAAACCCCCATATTTTACAATCTTTAGCATATCTTGATTGCATCTGCACCTTATACCACCACGAGATATTGAGTCCCTGTTCTTGTATTTCTTGATCTAGGTTCAGGCCCCCATCCTTATCCAAAATATCATCATATCTTATGATCCCTTCAAAATTCAATAGCTGTACTTCTTGTTGTGAATCAGCCTTCAGTATTTCTCCTTCTTCGGAGTGGTATGCTGTTATTTCCATTGCTTTGGCACCTGTTTCTCCTTCTTTAGAGATGACAGGATCCTCCTCTTCTAGCATAACTCTAAATTTTTCATAGAACTCTTGTGCTTTAAGAATTGAATCCAATTTATATCTTACAGAGTTCCATGTAAAAAATATTCCTTCTGGTATTAGCCACTTAAAGATAATCTCTTTCTTGATCAATTTTGTAGTAAGGAATCGATATTTCTTTCTTCCCTCTCTAATCCTCCATGGAATTTGTATCAGGACTGTCACCTCCTGATGATCATCTCTCTTTAACGGCTTCTCCTGTACGGCCTTCAAAACATTATGTCTTATAGACCTTAGAGCAAATTTGACATGGACTTCTCTCGGAAGTTTATTTTTTCTGGTATAAGAGGAGTTGACCCTAAAAACAAGATCAATTCCCATACCCATGACTTCGTTCTTGATTTCTAAAAGCTCCGCCAACATGACAGTTATGATGAGGTCCTCATTTTTCTCTTCAGGTATATTCTGAAATCTTAGATAATAAGATGCCTTCTCCATCTCTAATATAGCCATTGAGTCCCATGTTGACTTATTTGTTTGCTTAATTAAATATATTTCTTTATCTACTGTCTCCAATTTTTCACAGACTTGTATTTTCGTGTATTCTGTTCCGCTTTAAGTCAGACATCAGATAATTGAGTTGTCACCTCTCTAATAGAGTTCTCCAATTTGTCAAGTCGTTCTTTTTGCTCATTTGATAAGTTTTCCAGCCGTATTGACATCGCCTCTTGAGATGCTTGCAAAGTTGTTAAAGCCGCCTGTATCGCCATTAAGCTTTTTGCAACATCTTCTTTCTTAGGCTGATGAATTGGACTCTGACCCACTGAGGAAGGTGCTAAAGAGGGCTGAGTTTTCCTCATGATGGAAGTTGTGCACCAAAGAAATTTCAATATATCAAAAGAAAAAGGAGGGAAAAAGAGAGAGGGGGGGGAAAAAAAGAGAGACAGAAAAAAAGAAAGTAGCTTGCAATAATTCCGATAACCACCGGGTGGCAGCAAAAGGCTATTTAAAAGGCAAAAGGCTATTTAAAAATGAAAAAATGTCATCAGACCCAGGAAGATTGGAAGCTGGCCAAAAAAAATGGCCACCAGCAAATTAGGGGCTTTTTCTTTCTTCTTTATGCCAGTTATCAACAGATACAATTTTTCCACAGGTAATATTGCAAAAAGAAAGTAAGTAAAAGAGTAAAAATGCTCACCAGAAAGACATCACAGTAGAGAGGAAACACCATGTAACAAAAACTTTCCTGGCTAGTGTCCAATTAGCCTTGACAGAAGTCCAAACAGGCATCCAAAGTGTATGCTTCAACTTCTAATCTTCTATCCTTTGATTTAGTTCCATAGCAATTATTCACTTTGCCTTCGCCCTTAGAGAGATTAGAAGAAAAATCTTTCTCTTCGGCTTCAATTCAGATAAGAGTCTTCACATCCTCTCATATGTCAGTTGCCGCTTAAAAAACTTCGAGAGGGCTTTCTCTTTCTTCTAGGTCAATTATAAACAAGTACAGCTTTTCCATGGGTAATATTGCGAAAAGAAATAAGAAATAAGAATGCTTACCAGCCGTCTGATGCTTATCTGGCTAAAGTAAGCTAATTAATCCATCAGATGTCGAGAACTGGCAGGGGCTAAGAAAACCCCCTGTATTGCCCGATTGAGAAATGCCTGAGTCTCTTCCAGTAGATATAGGATTGCCGTCCTACACCAACCAGAAGAAAAGGTGCCAGGCAATCTGTCTTCGCCCCGACAGGGCTTAGATGAGTCTCCCACGACTCGCTACCAAGCAATACCGGCGTGATAACAGAAGCTCCATTAATCACGTCCGTGTCGTTCCGATGCCATCTTGAAAGTCAGAACATACAGCATTCTGAACTCCCTGAACACTGAAGTGTTGCTCTAGGACAGGGGTCCTCAAACTTTTTCAGCAGGGGGCAGTTGAAAGGTGCCAGTGATGGACACAAGCCAGTGAGGGCGCGGTGAGGCAAGGTGAGGTGCTGATGGGTGTGCAGCGAGGTGAAGCAGCGGCAGGCGTGAGGCGAGGTGGCAGCGGGCACGCGCAGCACAGTGCGGCAGCGGGTTGCTTGTTCAGAGATCGTTTTCTCCAAGCGAGTCCAAAACCTCTAAGGCGGGCTGGATAAATGGGCATGGTGGGCCAGATATGGCCTGCAGGCTGTAGTTTGAGGACCCATGGTATAGGGTCTCTTCCAGAATGGAGAGAGTGTGTTTGTACATTTCGAATAAGCCTTGAAGCTTGAGGATGTTCTGATTCCTTTATGTGGCATGTTCTCTCAAGAACCACAGATCTCAAAGTTCCTTGGGCATAATCAGGAGGGAGAGATTGCTGATGGGAAGGAAGAAACACCATAACAATCATAGAGATTTATCCCAGGAGTAGAGGCAGAGAGAGCTATTGTTAGGATTTATAGGCCTAGATATATGCATATAAGAAAAATGCCCAGTTTGTGCTCTCCAGCACTCTTTCACACACACACTGCTTCTGTGGCACCTGCCTTGGTTCAGAGATTCTCTCAAAATATGTTATCAGTATGCAGTAAACCCAGACTGCTGGTTTAATTAATATATTCTGATTCCTCATAAGATGTCGAATTTATATACATTCCTTATTGTAGATACAGGTCATACAAAGTTCTCCAATTCTAGAAAATACATGGTCAGACAAGATTTGTCTCATGTATTTTAATATAAAAATATCAGCATAAGATTAGCAAATACAAGGCTTATACGCACATAAATTCAAACTTGATTCATTCAGCATCATATCAAGTCAAGGCTTTTAAACACAGTAACAATTATTAGTATCAATTTAACCATATTGGTTTTCAGGCAACATTTGGGGATAACTGGTTTTTCGGCGCCAGGTAAAGACCTTTTTGTTTAAACATCATTTCAATTGTTAAAACATATGATCTGGCCAGGGCAACTTCTTCTTCCTTCTCTTTCTCCCCCTATATTTTTATTTTATACTGATAATTTTAATTTTATATTTGTAAATCAATGTATTTTTTGTATTTTTATATTTAATGGTAATTTATTATGTACTATTGTATTTCAATGTGTTTTATCATGTTGTAAGCCGCCCCGAGGTTTCGGCAAGGGGCGGCATAGAAATGTTATAATAATAATAATAATAATAATAATAATAATAATAATAATAATACTAACAACTGATCCAAAAGGATATTTTCCACATGTACAGAATCTCCTATATTTGAAAGCTATAAAATATGTTTAGCTTGTTATTATTTTGTTTATATCCTGTTAAGTCAAGTTTCCAAGGATAGATTTCTGTTCTTTAAATCATTCCTGTCTAAGTAATACTGCTGTTTATTGAGATAAATGATTAAGGGTACAATGCTATGGCTTGTAGACACAGTCTGGCCAGCCATAGCAACAGTCCCTGTTGTGACTTTGGAAAAACCTTCCATGGATGTTTTGGGGTTACTCCACCTTCAGAGAGGTGCCCCTGTACCATCTAAGTTGTTGCAATTCTTTCTATGCTGTTTGAGGGCTCGAAGATGGAAGATGTTTTCAGGGCAGGAGCTGCTGGGGTTGTTCTGGGGTACAGGGAGAGCAGGAGTAAAATTAGCCCTCTTAATGTTTTTTGAGGGTGAGGGGAATAAGAAAGCAGTCCTCATCTTTTTGCTCCTCCTTTGCTTGACTGGATGCCTACAACCTCCAGAGTTTGGAAGGTGGCAGGTAGCCACATAAGAACACATCCTAAAATGACATACGTATAAAAACATTGCAGAATCTCATAACATGGTGCATGACACAAGAATATTTTTCTGATTTCTTCTGTTTACTCTTTGAGAAGATCACTCTCACTGTTTGATCACATACCTGTTCTTAAGATACTTTTAAAAGTTTTGTGCAGGTGATGTATTAGTTCTATAGTGACAAGTGCTTTCCTTTTGGTGTTCTAAGTATAAAACTTAATACCCCTTGTCTGAATTTCTGTCTTATCAGTAAAAAGTACCAATGAGACCATCAGCAATGGGTATTAAAAATCTGACACTTCTTTTCCTACCTGGAAAAACTCAAAGATAAGAAAAAATTAGTCTAGTATCAAGAGGCCAAGTTGAATTGCAATAGACTTTGTAAATTTGTAGTACAAGGCAGAATTATCTTGGAGGAATTTAATTATTGACTTTCCTAATTTTTATTGTGTAGACAAGGTGGTGTATATATGGAGTATTTCCCACATTTACAATGCTGCTATGTGTACAAGCTACCTTATATCTTATTCAATGAGATTTATAAAAACACTACTGTAACTAATTTTCAGTGAAGTATGCATGGTTCCAGGATATATTTTTTTTGTCCAGCTAGTGACTGTGGCAGAAGCTGAATGAAGTGTTAGTAAGCTAAGTTATCAAAATCTGCGGGTATTCTACCCTGGAGCAAGAACAGCTAAGCTATTTAGACAACTGAGACTGAGCCTCCAAGAGAAGTTTATATTGGAGAGATAATTCAATGTAAAAGATCAGAAAAACAGTTTTAAAGTGAATTGGTCAATTTATAAAATGTTTTAAACTATTTTGATCCATTAGAATTAAAAAAGAAAGAAAGGAAATGGAAACATTGACCAGACTTTAACTTAGGATGAATCAGAATTGCAAAATATTCAGCAAGCTTTGTATGGCTCTTGAGCAGGCTGAATGTTAGGGGTAGAAAAACCACAGTGAGAAGCACAGTGTAATTTCAGATATGTAGAAAATAATAGTTTTTCCCATTGACATGGGAAATATCTAACTGTGGGTTTACTTCTACTTCTTAGAAGGCAAGAGCTACAGGATTTGACCC
Source organism: Varanus komodoensis (assembly GCF_004798865.1). Taxonomy (NCBI): domain Eukaryota; kingdom Metazoa; phylum Chordata; class Lepidosauria; order Squamata; family Varanidae; genus Varanus; species Varanus komodoensis. The sequence goes on from NW_025335269.1 coordinate 1,134,786, forward strand.
CCCCCCCCCTTGCATACACACTACTATCCCCTCTTCATATAAGCTTTCCTCAGTTTGTCCTGGCCTTGACTTAAAGCAGTTGTCAATTTTTCATTTACTCTGTTTTCTGCTTAACTCAGCTTTTGCTGAATAACTCTTAAGAAGCCTTCCTTTTCTTTTTATTCCTGTTGTTTCTCTAAGCTGTGCTGTTCTTTTTCATGCTGTGTGTTTGAAAACAACCTCCATTTTTCCCTTTTGACCTTTTGAATCAAACTTGTTAGACTTCTCATTCTTTTCTCTCTCTCATGACTTCCATTGGAAAATGAACCAGCAAGGTGGAAGATGCAACGAGGAAGTATGTTAGGAATATTAGAAAAAAGCCTAGAGAAATTTCCCCATCAGCAAGGGAAACTTCGCTCTGTGAGTCATTCTTTATTCTATGAACTGGAAGCAGAAAAGGGTACTGATTTTGCAGTGTCCTTGATGCTTTGGTGGATTTCAGAAGTGGTGGGTGCAATGAAGAGCATTAAAGGTTTGACTGTTCACAAAGGGGGACAGTTTGGCTGAATGAGAGCTAAGTTCCTTATTGCAGCAATAGCTAGAATGCACAGAGGTGGTGGGTGTTTATCTGCATTTGTCAAGTTAACACAGGTATGTCTGGAGTCTGACTAATACTGATGACCACAAAAACAAAATCACTGAAACCCAAGCTAACCATAGTCTTGCTTCTGCTGACCATAACAGGGCAAAAGGGGTTTTGCAAACCATGCTGTTTTCTGGAGGAATTTCCATATGAAAATGCTTTCAGCATCTGTTTTTCAGTGCAGCCAGGATAAGGTAAAGGCTTCCCCTTTTCAGAGCATCACTTCTCTGCTTGAGTAGCCTATGATTTTTTCCCTAAAAAGACTTTGTGCGTAAAATAAAGGCTTTTGTCATAGTCGATGTCTGTACAACTTTTTAAAAAGAAAAGACTCAACCATTCACATAAAAGGAGTAGGCATTTTTCTTCTTTATCAGATTCCCAGAGGAGGGTTTCATATGGGTCTTATTAGTTAATATGTTTCCACTAGGTCAGAGTTCTATACCCTCAGGATCAAACAATAAGATGCTTTTTTTAAGGGCCACTTTAGTGAGCAAGACTCCTCTAGACTTAACTTGTCTCAGCATGCACTGTTTTAGATCTAGAAGATGAGGGATGATCCAATAATTCTCACATAGATGGATTTTAAAACTGTTTATTGATTATCTTTATTGATTCTGGCTTTCTACCTTTACTGTCTAAGGGCATGTTGACTGTAGGCTTACACTGTTCTTGTCAGGACCCAGCACTTCAACCAGTATCTTTTTCCAGGGACCATAGTGAAAGTGGAATCATACCCACACATAAGCTGACAACTTGCACAAACATTGTACACCTTAGAACACCATGCCAGGGAGGATGATTGAATGCCCCCATAGCTGTCTTACCATTTTGGTTACTGTGCCTAAAGGTGCTAGCATCCCTTTATGGGGCACTGGTGAGAAAGTGTAGCTCTTGCCATCAGAAAAAGCCGTGGTACAACTCCTTTATCCTGTAGACAGCTTCTTCTATCCTCAGTGATAGCCAGGCCTGAGTTAGAGGTCCTCAGGGCTGCAACACATGCAGCAAGTAGAAACTAGTTAAGTACAAGTGCAAGGGTGTAGCTTTAACATCCAGCTAGTCTTGCCTTTGTTCTTCTGAAGTATTCTCAGCCTTTTAGTGAAGAGATTCTAAAGGATGTCTTGCTAAAGACAAAAGATAAACAGAAAGCCATGCCCTCTGCTTCCTGAAAGAAAGGAACATCCACCCAGATGTTCCTTTCATCACCAAAGAATCAACTTCAGATATACAAATTCCAAGAGTGGCAAACCCACCTGGAATAACTCAGTTTCTCTAATATGGATCACAATTTTTCATCCACTAGGCTTAGAGGTGGCAGACAACAGTAGTACTTCATCTCCACTGCAGTGAAAGGAAAGTTTCAATTATTCTTACTCAGCCAGGAAGCCTCAGCCTACAAACACTACAAAATTGCCAGAACATGGTTATAAAAAAGAACTAGAGACAAATTATTCCCCATTTCCTTCCTCCCACCTTTAAGAAACAAAAGTTCATAGGAAAGACCACTGTCCTGTTGTTGTTAGGGCTCTAGAGAAAGAGATTTAATAGTAAGACTCATCAAGCCTTGGACTCTCTGTTTCTGAAGTCCTCCTGAAACAAATTAAGTTCGAAGTACAAGGCACCACTGTACATGGTTATAGACTTGCCTAACAGGCCAATTGCAACTTGGTTGGCAGTTCATTGGTAGTTGTTCTGTGTCTCCTTTATTAGATGGAACCCTGCTGGCTTTGTGTCTTTGGGCAGGTTTGTTATCAAAAGCAAGTAAGGTTTAGCATAAAATTCCACCCATTTGGGCCCCCTAAAATGTTAATTTTTCAAATTACCTTGACTGTACCTCCTTTTTTAATACAAGTGCAGAGCCCAGCCAGGGTCAAAACAGTGCTAAATGTACAAAAACCAGACACATTACAAGCAATTATACATTTAATATAATGCTTAGTTTGATCCTTTATCATTTTATTTAGATAAGGTTCGTTGTGCAGTTAGAAACAACTACAAATGCATATGTAATTTTTGCCTGCTATTTGGCAGACACAAGACAGAAGGTTAGCCTGAACCAATGAAAACAGAGGGACTGAGATAGTATCACCTGTTATAAAACATCACAGGAACTTCTTTTTAATGCCTCCTGTTTAGTGATTGCAGTCCAAGTGTTTTTTAGAAATTGAGTCCATTTATTTTATCTTAGCTCTTCCCATTTGGAATAATGCAAGGTAAAAATCAAACTAGTCACAAGATGTACATCAGGGTAAAACTTAATAAAAACAGTTCTTCAAACTTCAAAGGAATTAATAATAATGTCTTGTCATTTCTCAAAAATGCATTATTTTACAATATATTGTTCAACCATCTCTATCCACCTTTCCTGAAAAGGTGATTTAAGACCTTTAGTTCTCTGCTAGCATATTTGATTGAACTTAGCTTCCCTCCCTTCTAAACATGGATTTGCATGATAATGATAACAGTTTTGCAAAACTTACCCATGAGAATTGGTCCATGTCATGCTTCTTCAGTACTTTCTTTTTTTAATATATGTCTATTCAGAGGTAACCCCTTCATGGATCACTGCCTTGTCATGGCGAAGGGGCTTGTGTAGCTCAATGAAGCTATGAGCGATGCCATGCAGGGGCACCCAAGACGGACAGGTCATAGCAGAGAGCTCTGACAAAAGTTGATCCACTGGAGAAGGAAATGGCAATTCACTCTGGTATCCTTGCTATGAAAACCCCATGGACAGTACCAAAAGGCAAAAAGATGTGGCCGGAAGATGAGCCCCTCAGGTCAGAAGGTGTCCAATGTGCTACTGGGGAAGAGCAGAAGGCTAGTACTAGTAGCACCAGAAAGAATGAAGTGACTGGGTCAAAGCTGAAAGGACACTCAGTTGCGGACGTATCAGGTAGTGAAAGGAAAGTCCGATGATGTAAAGATCGATACTCCATAGGAACCTGGAATATAAGATCCATGAATCAAGGCAAGCTGGAGGTGGTCAAACAAGAGATTACAAGACTGAACATGGCCATCTTAAGAATCAGTGAACTAAAATAGACAGGAATGGGTGCATTTAATTCAGATGACCATCAGGTATACTACTGTGGGCAAGAATCCCTCAGAAGAAATGGAGTAGTCTTCATAGTAAATAAAAGAATAGCAGAAGCAGTACTGGGATACAATCTCCAAAATGACAGAATTATCTCAGTTCGAATTCAAGACTACTGTGATGTTGAATGGTTTATTCAACATCACAGTAGTCCAAGTCTATGCCCCAACCACTGGTGCTGAAGAGGCTGAAGTTGACCAGTGCTATGAAGGCCTACAACTCCAAAAAAATCCAAAATTTGGAATTAACTCCAAAAAATGATGTCCTTATCATCATGGGGGATTGGAATGCTAAAGTAGGAAGCCAAAAGATAACCGAAATAACAGGCAAGTTTGGCCTTGAAGTACAAAATGAAGCAGGGCACAGGCTGGTAGAATTTTGTCAAGAGAATACGATGGTCATAGCAAACACTCTTTTCCAACAACCCAAGAGACGACTCTACACATGGACATCACCAAACGGTCAACACAGAAATCAGACTGACTATGTGCTCTACAGCCAAAGATGGAGAAGCTCTATACAGTCAGTAAAAACTAGACCAGGAGCTGACTGTGGCTCAGATCATGAACTTCTCGTTGCAAAATTGAGGCTTAAATTGAAGAAAGAAGGGAAAAGCACTAGGCCACTCAGGTATGACCTAAATCATATCCCTGATGAATATACAGTAGAGGTGACAAATAGATTTAAGGAATTAGATCTGATAGACAGAGTGCCTGAAGAACTATGCACGGAGGTTCGCAACATTGTACAAGAGGCAGCAACTAAAACCATCCCAAAGAAAAAGAAGTGCAAGAAAGCAAAATGGCTGTCTGAGGAAGCTTTACAAATAGCTGAGGAAAGAAGGGAAGCGAAAGGCAAGGGAGAAAGAGAAAGATACACCCAACTGAATGCAGAATTCCAGAGAATAGCTAGAAGAGATAAGAATGCCTTTTTAAATGAACAGTGCAAAGAAATAGAAGAAAACAATACAATAGGGAGAACCAGAGATCTCTTCAAGAAAATTGGAGATATGAAGGGAATGTTTCATGCAAAGATGGGCCTGATAAAGGACCAAAATGGCAGGGACCTAACAGAGGCAGAAGAGATTAAGAAGAGGTGGCAAGATTACACAGAAGAACTATACAAGAAAGAGCTTAACGTCCCTGATAACCACGATGGGGTGGTCACTGACCTCGAGTCAGACATCCTGGAATGTTAAGTCAAATGGGCCTTAGGAAGCCTGAGCAACAACAAACCTAGTGGAGGTGACAGTATTCCAGCTGAGCTATTCAAAATCCTAAAAGACGATGCAGTTAAAGTGCTACACTCAATATGCCAGCAAATTTGGAAAACTCAGCAGTGGCCACAGGATTGGAAAAGGTCAGTTTACATTCCGATCCCAAAGAAGGGCAATGCCAAAGAATGTTCAGACTACCGCACCATTGCACTCATTTCACATGCTAGCAAAGTTATGCTCAAAATCCTACAAGCTGGCTCCAGCAGTATGTGGACCGAGAACTACCAGAAGTACAGGCAGGATTTCAAAGAGGCAGAGGAACTAGAGATCAAATTGCTAACATACACTGGATCATGGAGAAAGCTAGGGAGTTCGAGAAAAACATCTACTTCTGCTTCATAGTCTATGCTAAAGCCTTTGATTGTGTGGATCACAACCAATTGTGGCAAGTTCTTAAAGAGATGGGAGTACAAGACACTGTATTTGTCTCTTGAGTAACCTGTATGTGGGTCAAGAAGCAACAGTGAAAACTGGACATGGAATCACTGATTGGTTCAAAATTGAGAAAGGAGTTCGGCAAGGCTGTATACTGTCGCCCTACCTATTTAACTTATATGCAGACCATATCATGAGAAGAAATTAAAAGTCACTTGCTCCTTGGGAGGAAAGCTATGGCAAATCTAGACAGCAGACTAAAAAGCAGAGACATCATCCTGCTGACAAAAGTGCGTATAGTCAAGGCTATGGTTTTCCCAGTTGCAATGTATGGCTTTGAAAGCTGGACCATAAGGAAGGCAGAGCGCCTAAGAATTGAGGCCTTTGAATTGTGGTGCTGGAGAAGACTCCTGCAAGTCCCAAGGAGATCAAACCAGTCAGTCTTAGAGATCAACCCTGACTGCTCTTTAGAAGGCCAGATATTAAAGATAAAAATCAAATACTTAGGCCACCTAATGAGAAGGAAGGACTCACTGGAGAAGAGCCTAATGCTGCGAACAATAGATGGCAAAAGAAGAAGGGGATGGCAGAGAATGAGGTGGCTAGATGGAGTCACTGAAGCAGCCGGTGTGAGCTGAAGTGGACTCCGGGGGATGGTGGAGGACAGGAAGGTCTGGAGGAATGTTGTCCATGGGGTTGCGATGGGTCGGACGTGACTTCACAACTAACAACAACACCCAGAAGTAAATCCCACTGTGTTTAGTAGGGAATTCTCCCAGGTAGCCTTTGGTAAGCGCATCAAATAGAGCTTGATAAATAATGATTTTTTGACATCCTGAAAGACACTGCGTAAGGGCTAAGATTATTATAAATATTACCACTTATCTGTGGGATCTAGAACACAACAATCCAAACTGTCAAAGGTCCACCTGTGAGTAGTTTGTTTAGACATTTTGGGGATAAAGTTGCTCATATGTCATTGTTTTGACAGGGTCTGAGATGGGTGAGACTAATGTTCAATCTAGTCACGTTAGGGATATCATTCTGCTTGAGAAACCTGTAAAAATACTTGTAAACTAGCTCTGAATTGCTTTCTCTTTGGATTCATACATACTGCCACTCTTTTTTTTTACAACTATTTTCCTGTATTTTTATAACATAACAATAAAATCTCAATAAAGAACTTGAGTGAGCATGGTACTGTTAACCAGGTTAAGAGGCAGCTTTCCTTGAGAAGCATATTTTAGAAGATACTCTCTAGGAAACTTATGTATGTTTCAGGTGACATTGGGTTAGGAATGTCTCTGAGACTTATTGTATCTTTGGAACAATTGAGTGAGGTCAGCATGGCCTACACGTGCAACAAGTGCAAAGTAGGAGCCCTGTTAGAAGAAAAACTAGAGTGGTGAGTGTCTACCCTCAAGATGATAAAAGCAGATGAAGAGTTTTTAGACAGAGCAGTGGAATTGCAGTGTCTAGTACAGAAGTTAGAAGTGCAACATAAAGATTCTCTTCTTCATGCAGAAGAAGAGAATCCCAAGGGAAGGGGAAATTCTTCCTCATTTCCTGGAAAAGGGTAACTGTTAGGTGCAGAAAAAACTAGAAGACACTCTGCACTAGTGGAAGCAGTGAAACTATAGAGCCACATCAAGTTACTTTAGATGAGACTGGAGGGCAGCCTGCTGTGGAGGAGTCATCTTGTGCAACAATGAACCAGAGGCAAGAGGTCAACCAAGTTGTGCTAATTATACAAAGGCTTGCAAGAACAACAAGCATGTGGGATGGAAACACGTATATGTCAAGAAGACATGTGGACTCGTCAAGTATGCTGTCTCCCTGGAGGGCAGATTAGTGATATAACTGAAACTTTGCCAAGGCTTATACAGCCCACTGACATGTGTCCCTTCCTTCTTATACTGCCAAGCAGATCTTTGAAGGAATTGCATCAGACTTTGAAAGTTCAGGGAGGAAAGTCAAGAACTTTGTATAGTTTTCTCTTGAATCCTTCCAGTTATTGGAAGAGGAATATACAGGGAAAGAAAAATAGTCCTAGTGAATGCCTTGCTACTAAGTTGGTGCCAGTGTGAATTTGAATTCTAGGGCCTTGTGCGACACTTCCTGGAAGATGTACTCTTGGCAAGGGATAGGTTACACCTTACAAAGACTGAAAGATTTATCCTTATCTCTGCCTGTCTCCAGTATGGGAACGCCCACCACCTCTCTAGGCAGTAGTCAGTCTCCAAACACCTTGAAAGCAATACAGTGATTATTAGCATCCAACATGGATTCCTCAAGAACAAATCCTGCCAGACTAATCTGATTTCATATTTTGATTGGGAAACCTCCTAGACTGACTGTAGGAATTATGTGGACATAATCTATCTTGACTTCAGCTAAGCTTTTGACATTGTGCCCCATGATTATGATTATCAAACTAGCTGAAAGTGGGCTAGATGGAACAACCATCAGGTGGATCTACCATTGGCTAAGTTAGACTCAAAGTGTGTTTATCAGTGGCACCTCAAACTGGGGAGAAGTAACAAATGGGATACTGGAGGGCCAGTCCTTGGCCCAGTGCACTATAACATTTTTATTAATGATTTGGATGAGGAAGTACAGAGAATGCTTATGAAATTTGCAGATGACACAAAAATGGATGGGATAGCTAATACCTTGGAAGACAGAAATATAATTCAAGGAGATTTTTATACGAGGGGAGTGATGAGCTAAAAACAACAGAATGAAATTCAGTAGGGACAAATACCAAGTTCTGCACCTAGGGAAAAGAAACCAAATGTTTCATCACAACATGAGGAATACTGGACTCAAGAATATGGCATGTGAGAAGGATCTTGAAATTGTTGTAGATCACAAACTGAATATGAGTCAACAATGTGATGTGGCTGCAAAAAGGGCAAATTCTCTTTTAGGCTTCATTGATAGAAGTATCACTTCCATATCCCATGAGTTTACCTTTACTCAGCACTGGTTAGTCCTCATCAGGAGTTCTGGGCCTCACAATTTAAGAAAGATGCAGACAAGCTGGAAAGGGTTTAGAGAAGGGGAACAAGGGTGATCCAGGGACTGGGAACAAAACCATATTGGGAAAGATTGAAAGAACAGGGCATTTTTAACCTTAGAAGAGAAGACTGAGGGGAGATATGATAGCACTCTACAAGTGCTTGAAAGGGTGTCACAAAAAGGAAGGACAGAATCTCTTCTCAATCATCCCAGAGTGCAGGGTGTGGAATAATTTGCTTACATTACAGGAAGCCAGGTTCTGGCTGGATACCAGGAAATGTTTCCTGTCTAGAGCAGCATGACAATTACCTAGGGAGGCTGTGGGCTCTCCTACTCTTGAGGCATTCAGGATGCAACTGGACAGCCATCTGAGAGGAATGGTTTAATTTGGAGTCCTACACTGAGCAGGTGGTTGGACCCAATGGTCCCCTGGCCCCTTCTAAATCTAATATTCTATGATTCCATGATTTTACACAATTTGTTGTGCTAAATAAATCTGGAACTATATCAGGCAGAGATAAGGAGCCATTTTCAGCCCATGGGCCAAACTGGCACCTGTCTGATATGTCAGGAACTTCATTCCATTAGTGGGTGGCACCACCACCCAACATGGGAGGTGCCTCTGCTCAATGTGGATGGAATCACAGAACCCTCCCTCACATTTTCTTGTCTGCGCACACATACACACACTTCCCTTTTTCTCTCCTCCACAGACAGCACCATATATAGTCACACTTGTGTTCAGTTTCCACACACACACCCCACCTCAGCTGATGCATGCATATCAACTTGGGAAGGTTTTTTACCTGTCCAGCACTGAAAGAGACTCTCCTTTTCAGTAGGGAGCAGATAAAAGGACTTACCTCCAGTCTGCTGCTAATCAGAGATAAGCTCTTTCCCCCACCCTAACATAGAAGCCTGCCTTGGTGCTGAGGCAGAGAAAGGGAGCTATTCACTGTAGATAAACCGCAGCAGACCCAGCTTTTCAAAAAGAGAAAGCCTGCTGCAGATTGGAGATAAGTCATTTACCCTCTCTCAATCCTGGGACAAGAAAAAGGCTTAGGAAAGAAACTTTTTGAGCCTGATGAGGAATGACCACTGGCTGTATTTGATCCATGAATTAGAGTTTCTGCATGCCTGAAATAGTTTCATTTTCTTGATGTAAAAAGCATTTAGATACGAATGTAACTGCAAGAGCTATTTTCAGTAGGGTTATATTGACACAAGGCTTATGGAGAGGGCTTTCTCTTTTTTCTTGGTCTGAAAATTTTATAATTGGTAAACCAATATTTTGACCACAAAGCAACTTTTTTTCTTTTAACATTTCACCAGCTAACCCAAATATTCCAAACGGGTAGGTGATTGTTGTTTGAAACTGAGCTTGTTGTAGAATTTTAAATGAAGGCTATTTTAGAACAATGCCACTAGTAAGAGTGCAACTGTTGATTTATTTCAGACAGGAGAAGAACATACAGTCAGTCATCTCCAGTATGTGGCTTGGCCTGATCATGGTGTCCCTGATGATTCTACAGACTTCTTGGAATTTGTGACCTGCATAAGAGCAAAGAGGGTGGAGAATGAGCCAGTGCTTGTACACTGCAGGTACTATTATTATTATTATTTGGCTCTTGGGAGAGCAGTGGAGCAGCAGAGGCAGAGGCTGAGAGAGTGTGCTGAGGGTGTCCAGGGCACTGGTGAAGGCAAGAATTGGGTGAGTGAAGAGTAATGCAGGACAGACAAGGTGGGGGAACAAGGTAGGGTCTCTGAGGGGTTCCCAATGTCAGGCCAGGAGATGGCCTTGGCAGGAATCACAGGTGTTGCTGGCCACTGTGACATGTTCGCCCTTCTCCCTCAGGAGAGACAGGGATACACTTGCCCTTGATGCAAGCTGGTGACCCTCCTAGAGGAGATGGTGAGGTGTCTGAGGGCCGAGAGAGCTCTCCAGGCCTCCTGGAGTCCCCCTCCAGGCAGAGGGTTGAGGGAGGGCCATGGGAGGAACAGCTGGGAAGACATGGAAACATGTCACCCACAGGAGGAAGAGGCTATCCTTCTCCCGGTGCCAACCTGGAGCTGGGAAACAGGTTCTCTCCACTTGGGGAGGCTGGGGCTGATGAGACCTTGGGTGACCAACAGGACCCTGGGACCACATGCAGCCAGGAGGCTGCTGCAGGAGAGGCGAGGGCCAGGGCATGGCCTCCTTCCACCACCAAGAAGGGATGATGGTGGGTGATTGTCATCGGGGACTTCCCGTTGAGGGGCACAGAAGCGGCGGTGTGCTGCCCTGATCTTGCGGTGAGGGAGGTCTGTTGCCTGCCAGGCGCATGCATCCAGCATGTGAAGGATAGAGTGGAGCATCTTGTTTGCTCCAGGGGTCACCAGCAGGGTATGGGTGGGATCACCAGGGACTTCGAGGCCTTGGGAAAGAAACTCAGGGATGTAAATGCCCAAGTGGCCTTTTCCTCTATCTTACCAGTCCAGGAATTTGGGCCAGGTAGGGAAAGGAGGGTCTCCGAGGTGAAACACTGGCTTAGAGTGTGATGCCTGAAGGAACACTTCAGGTTCCTCGACCATGGCACCTTGTTTCTTGCCAATGAACTTCTGGCAAGGGACAGGTTGCACCTCATGAGGATGGGGAAAAGGTCCTTCAGAAATGCTCCGGTGAGCTTTGTCCAGAAGACTTTAAATTGAGCTGGGAGGGGGGCATCAGGCCCCCGCAAAACTTGTCTGCATTGGACAAGTGAGGAGAGAGGATCAGGGCTCTGGGACCAGGGTGTTAGAGGTACTGCAGGGGCTGGCAGGACTCCTACAAGAGGGGACCGGTATTAGGGAAGATGGGAGGAAGGAGGAGACTGGGGATCCCAAAGAAAGGAAGCTGTGGGAAGGATTTGAGGTGCATGTACACCAATGCTAGGAGCATGGGTAATGAGCAGGAAGAGCTTGAAGCTCTCCTGAGAATAGGAGGGTATGACCTGGTGGGGATCACAGAAACATGGTGGGATGAAAGGCAAGGCTGGAATGTAAACATAGAGGGTTATCACCTGTTTAGAAAGGGAAAGAGGGGTGGCGGCATAGCTTTATATGTCAGGAAGGGATAGGATGCAGTGAGATAGAATGCAGCGCAGACAGGGATCTGGTAGAGGCAGTCTGGGTGAAACCAAGGGGTTTTGAGAGGGAGAGGGACCTGGCAGTGGGGGTATGTTATTGCCCTCCAGGTCAACTTGAGACTCTGGATGATGTCCTGACAAATCAGATTCTAAGGATATCTTGTGGGAGGGACACAGTAATTATGGGAGATTTCAATCTCCTGGATATTAGTTGGGAGACTCACGCAGTGGTGACAGCCAGGTCACATCGCTTCCTAGATGCTATAAAGAGAGGGTTTTTCACGCAGAGGGTCTGAGAGGCAACGGGGGTGGGGGACATCCTTGACTTGCTTTTGACCAACAGGGAGGAGCTGATAGATGAAGTACAGATAAGGGGAGCTCTGGATGTGAGTGATCACTCCATCCTTTGCTTTGAGATCAGGGGAATGGGGACAGGAGCACTAGAAGCTGGAACTTCAAGAGGGCCAACTGAAGGCCAGACTGGGGAAAGTCTCCTGGGATAGGTTACTGGAAGGGAAGGGTGTTGAGGAGGAGTGGATGGCACTCAAAAGGGAGGTTTTGGAAGCTCAAGCTTTGACAATACCTCTAGTTAGTAAGGCAGGGAGGCAAAGGAGAGTGTCACCATGGATGTGAAAGGATATGGTTAGAGGGATTAGACGCAAGAGGAACCTCCATAGGCATTGGGCACTGGGGCAAATAGACAAAAGGGTATACTGGGAGGAGGAGGCCCGTTGCAGAAGGATTCTTCACAAGGCTAAGGCTGATTAGGAGCTGAGACTTGCAAAGAATATCAAGAGCAACAAAAAGGACTTCTATCAGCATGTAAATAGCAAGAGGAAATGGAGACAGGTAGTGGGACCGCTTAATAAGGAGGAAGGGAACCAATGCGAGGGAGCAGGCACAGATGCTAAATGACTATTTTGCCTGTGTGTTCTCCCCAAAGCAGGACAGGGGAGATCCACATGGGAGATTAGATGAGGCCAGAGACTTAGGAGTAGTTACACCGGAGAATACTTTGAGAGTTGGCAGGGCTTCTCTCATGCCTGCTGGCCTCCATTTTTGAGGCCTCGTGGAGAACAGCTGAAGTTGCAGAGGACTGGAGGGTGGCATCAGTGGTCACAATTTTCAAAACAGTTGTAGAAGGGACATGGGGAATTACAGACCAGTTAGCCTTATGTCCATTGTAGGAAAAACAATGGAAAGGCTCATAATAGTGAGAGATCTAGTGATGCTAGATAGGGAAGGGAGGTTGGTTGCCACATAACCCAGTTTCCACAAAAATGGGTCCTTCCAGGCAAACCCTATGAAATTCTATGACAAGGTTTCAAGGTGGCTAGACAGAGGGGACACAGTGAATGTGGTTTACCTGGATTTCAGCAAGACCTTTGACAAAGTGCCCCATGATCTCCTGGTTAAGAAAATGAGGAGTTTTGGAATAGACCAATGCACTGTCCAATGGATTCTAGGTTAGAGTCAGTGCAATGAAGAGCCACAAGGATGGTGGCCTGATTGCAGGGGATGCCGTTTGAGGTGAGACTGAAGGAACTGGGTCTTTTCAGCCTGAAGAAGAGGAGACTCCGAGGGGATCTGTTGGCCACATATAGGAATGTGAGGGGGTGTCACCCAGAGGTGGGTAGAGACATGTTCTCCCCTGAAGAGGAGGGCAGGACGTGTTCCAGTGGAGCCAAGCTCAGGGGACCAAGGTTCAATTTATTTATGTTTATTTATTTATTTAGTAAACTTCTGTTTGGATGTCAGGAAGTCCGGACAGTTAGGACCTCAAGGGTATGGAATAGGCTTCCATGGGAGGTGGTTGAGGCCCCTTCGGTGAAGATGTTCAAGGATAGGCTGGACATGCACATGGTAGGCATGTCGTGAGCAGAGCCAGCTAGAGCCAGGGGTCAGACTAGATGACCTGGTAGGTCCCTTCTGACTCGTTCTGTTTCTGTGTTTTTATAAATTACTGTATGTACAACCTTTGAGGCTGTTACTCTGGTAGTTTAAGTGTGTGTTTCATGTATGTTACCTGTACAGTATTTCAGCTGTAAGTTACCCTTCATGTTCAGAGTTACTTAAGGTCTGTTCAGATGTATTTGAGTGTTTAATGTTTATATTTATTGATGTGTAGCTGTTGTTTTGGTTTTATAATGGTTTTTACTTGATCGGGAGCCACCTAGAGGTGCCATGTCATAATAGGCAACATGTAACCAGTTAAATAAATAAATAATTCAAATTAGATTCAAGTTAGATTAGTGCAGTGTACTCTACATGGGACTGGTTGAAGTTGCAGCTTGGGCAAAATGTGGCAGCTAGATTGATAACCAGGACCAGAAGGTCTGAACAAGACCAGCTCCAGCTCCAGTGTACTGGCTGCCTAAATGCTTCCAAGCCTAGTTCAAGTTTCTGGCCTTAATTTATAAAGATGTACATGGTTTTAGACTGCAGTGCTTCATGAAGTACTTCTAAGATCTGGGGTCTTCCTTCAAGTGCCAGCTCCAGGGTAGACTTGGAGGTTGGAAAAAAGGGCAGCACCTTCTCAGTAATGGCCTCCTGACTGTAGAATGAGCTCCCCACTGAACACCTGGTGCCAGGTCTGTCTTTTTGGTACCAAATTCTTTATGTTGGGACATCTAACAACATCCAAGGATAATTGTTGACTTGGTGGGGGCACCCATATATAATGTTTTTAACTGTACTCTGTCAAATATTGATTTAGGTGTAAAAACTTTTCTTATTTTGTTGTTCAGTTGTTTTACATGTCAACTTTAGGAAAAGTTGTTATTGTAAAAAGATATTGTATTGTGTTCCTGTTTTAGAAACTGTTGCAGACCAACTGGAGAGTTTTGACTTTGGGGGAGTATAGAAATAAAATAATTGTGTGTGTATCCCTCCTGTGTCAGAACAAGCATCTATCTGCTCTAGCATCCAGCTTCCCACTGTGGCCAACTACATGCTTTGGGGCAGTAACCTTCTTAAGCAGTATTCAGTGGCATACTGCCTCTGAACTTGAAGGTTCTTCTTTGTGATCTCTGTGCAATCACACATCTGGGCTTTGCCATGCAACGCAAGGCCTAGATCAAAAAGAAAAATTTCCATAGCTCAGCAACATGGAAGGGACTCCCACCCAGGGGAAGGGCTCCCGCCCAGTCCCTCAGTTCCTTTTCAGCCGCTCATGCAGTTGCCTCACGAATTGGAACCAAACACTTTTTGAATGTCTGAAAGCAAGGAAGAGCCCATAACTCCTCCAGACAATAGGTTCCATTGTTACACAGCTGTGACAGTGAGAAAAATTTTCCTGGTGTCTAAAACTAGTTTCTTCTAACTTAAGTGCATCATTTCGTGTCTTGCAGTCTGGAATGAACAAGAAGGGATCTCATCCTTCCTTTATGTGACAGACTTTGTAGAGTGCTAACATAGCACTCCTTAGTCTTCTCTTCTTGAGGCAGAACATGCCTAGTTCTTTCAATCTTTCCTCATAGGTCTTTGCCTCTAGTCCCTGAATCATCCTTGTTGTGCTCCTCTGCACCCTTTCTAGCTTTTCTGCATTTTTTTTTAAACTTAGATGCCCAGAACTGGATACAGTATTCCAGGTGAGGTCTGACTGGTGCTGAGTATAGTGGAACTAGTACTTCATGTGATAGTGTTTGCCCATTTGCAGCTGCATAATATTGTTGGGTCATATTTAGCTTGCGATCTACAACAATCACAAGAGTCTTCCCATTTGCAGTATCGTTGAACCAAATGTTCCCCATCTTGTGGTTTCATGTTCTTAAATGGAGGACTTGCATTTGTCACTACTGAATTTCATTCTGCTGTTTTCTGTCCAACCTTCTAACCTATTGAGATCACCCACTATTTTATCCCTGACTTCCAGAGTATTTGCTATTCTACCCAGCTTTGTGTCATCTGCAGATTTAATTATCTTTCCTTGTATTTCCTCATCTAAATCATTAATACAGATGTTGAAGAGCAAGAGACCTAAAACTGAACCCTTTGGCACCCCACTAGTAACTGCCCTCTAGTATGAGAATTGATGAGCACTCTTTGAGTCTTATTTTGCAGCCCATTGTGAATCCACCTAATGGATTTTATTACAACCACCTAATGGTTGCAATATCTAGCTCAGGGGTCCTCAAACTTTTCCACCAGGGGGCCAGTTGAAAGCTGCTGGTGCTGGACATGGGCTGGAAAGGTGGTGCCAGCAGTGTGCGCGGGGGCGGCACGTGTGGGGTGCACGGCAAGACAAGGTGAGGCGAGGCTAGGGTAGGTGCGTGCAGCAGCGGCTTGCTCGCTTGGAGATTGTTTTCTCTGAGCAAGCAAACTGCTGTCTCCCCGAGCATGGGGTGAGGTGGGCAGCGGCAGGCGTGTGTGCAGCGGGTCCAAATGGGCATGGCAGGCTGGATAAATGGGCATGGCGGGCTGGATCTGGCCCCCAGGCTGTAGTTTGAGGACCCATGATCTAGCTTGTTTTTTGCTAATTTGGTACTCAGGATGTTGTGGGGCACTTTGTCAAAGGCTTTACTAAAGTTTAGATAGATTATGTCCACAGCATTCCAACAGTCCATTTGGGAGGTTGTTTCTTGTTGTTTAGTTGCAAAGTCGTGTCTAACTCTTCACAACCCCACTGACAACATTCTTCCAGGTTCTGCTGTCCTCCACCATCCCCCAGAGTCCACCCAACCCAACATCCACCTCCCTAGTGACCTCATCCAGTCACCTCAACATCTGTCGTCCCGTTCTCCTTTAGCCTTCAATCATTCCCAGCATCAGAGTCTTTTCCAGGTAGTCCTTCCTTCTCCATTAGGTGGCCAAAGTATTTGAGCTTCGACTTCAGTATCTGTCCTTCTAAAGAGCAATCAGGGTTGATTTCCTGATTTGATTGGGAGGTTACCCAATCAAAAAATGAAATTAGATTTGTCTGGCAGGATTTGTTCTTCAGAAATCCATGTTGGCTTCTAGTAATTACTGGTCTTTGCCAAAAAAATAAAAATAAATTAAAAAATTAGTTGGAATTGTAATGGAAACAAAATTGAGCTATCTAAATGGTACAAGTATCTTGGCATCAACCTTTCATTATAATCATTCTTGGGTGGCACATACTAAAGCAACAGTAAATGTAGCCATGTTCACAGCTCAAGCTATTATCTAATTTTATTACAATCAAGGTAATAGATACGTACCAGCAGTCTTGGAGGTAGGTATTCAAGGCCAAAATCATATCATAAGTTTAATATGGTGTAGCACTATCAATCATTCAATCAAATGGATACATGCCTCCTTCTTAATGTAAAGTTCCCTATGCTGCTCTCTGCGTAGAAACTGGTCAATACCTGTTAATGACTCTGGCCTGGTTTTGGTTAAGAATTTATTACATTCTAGATCAAATTAGTTTGATATACCAACTTCTATTGGACTCCAACCTGCTTATTGGCACTATAGATCTTGTAAAAAATTAAGATCAATAGTAATTGACACGGAGTCACTGGGAGCCTTAATGTCAAATCAAGGCTTTCTGAATGACAAAGACAGAGTATTTAGAGTGCAGCTAATAAAACATATTCCCCAATACACTCACACATTCCTATTAAATCTGGCCAATTGACCACCTTCTTTTATCACCTAAAACCTAATGTCATGCCCTCAGCGTTGTTTTATGGTAGATTTACCAGGACTCTCTTATGATAAAAGGCTATGCTCCAGTGAGACGGGCAGTGTTGAAACACTCATACACATGCTGTTCTACTGCCCCCTTCATAGAGGTCTTTGTAAGAAAAATCTAAGCCCGATTCTAGAAAGGATACATGGCTGGTCAGATATGGATAAAGTACAGACTATCTTATCTGCTGAGATGTCCAAGGTTCTGAAGAGAGTAGTGGATTGTGGATTCACTGGATTGTGAAGTCCTGAGAAGAGAGCTCTGCTGTCCCTGTTCTTTAGAGAAGCTAGTTGGATTAAGCTCCCATATTTTAGACTAAGGTTGTATGTTGCACACAATATTTATAACTATGCCAATAAAAGTTATTTACTATTACTAGTAATTACTGCATTGTTTTCAAGGTGTGTGCAGACTGTTTGTTTTATAATTTACTGTAGAATTTTTCCAGGGATTAATATCAGACTGACTGGTCTATAGTTCCGAGGTTCACCTTTTTTCCCTTACTCGTAGATAGAGTCAACATTAACCCTACTTCAGTCATCTGGCACTTCTCCTGTCTTCCATGAACTTTTATATGTATGTATTTTATATGTATTTATATATGATGTTGGAAGCTGTCCTGAGGCTTATGTGAATGGGATGGCATACAAAAATTCCAAATAAATAAATAAACTCTCAAAGGTGATAGATAGTGGTTCTGAGAGTTCTTCTGCTAGATCTTTTATGACTCTGGAATGAAGTTCATCAGGCCTTGGAGATCTGAACTCATTTAGCCCAATTAGAAGATCCTTGACTATTTGTCTGTAAATTCTGGGCTGCCATCCTGCCCTGTCACTTTGTACTACACCTTCATCAGGAAGCGTGTAGTTCTTCTTTTGGGAGAAGACTGAGACAAAGTAGGAGTTGAACATTTCTGTCTTTGTTTTGTTATCTGTTGTAACAGAAAAGGCCTTAAGTCACCTAAGGAGAGGCAAGGGTTAAGAGATGAAGCCAGCCAGCCTGCTGAAGAAAGCCAGACCGGCCCAGGTGGCCGTGGCAGGGACATGCTGGCACTGAGGTTAGATTGTGGGAGGAGGACAGTTGAAGGCCTGGAGATTTACAAGGTCAGATACCATCTTCCCAGGGAAGGATTCCAGGCAGAGGCGGCAGAGATGACACCCATAAATCAAATGGTCAGGATGATCCAGTGCCCCTCAGAGGGCAAATGGTTTAGATTCTTGGGTGTCATCCTGGAGAACAAAGGGTTATGATTTCTTGAGGAAATAAAATAAAAGGAGGGATGGCTTCCAGGTTTGTGCCATCACAAGTAGGAGGAGGAATGCTGGCTGCCAAGCACTTGAGCCCCTGGAGATTGGGACTACTACTTTTGAGGAGACCGGCTTGGTACAGTGAAAGTCATTAATTTTTAGTTTAGTCATTGTTGTTTTAGGGTCTGGGGTGGTCAAGCAAACTGGAGGGAGTGATTGTATTGCACTGACGCAAAGCTGCTACCTCACCCTTTTCTTCCCTTTTTCCCTTCCCTTACTCCTGTGTAGCTGAAGTTATTGCAACTCTTAGTTTGTGTGGTTGTTGTGGTCTAATAAAGATCCTTTTTCCCCAAGACTTGGGTCATCATGTGCTGGTCCAGTTCTGCTTCTTCTGTTAAAAGTCCGGGATTAGACTTTCCTAGTCCTGGGGGCTGTCGGAAGGTGGGGACCCCCAACAGCGTTGGTGGGGCGGTTTGCCTCATTCATTGTTCCATCCACAGTGAGTAGCTGAACTCCCTTCTCTTTCATCTGTCTTTTGCTTTGGACATATCTGAAGGCATTTTTGTTGTTTTTAGGGCCCCTCGCTAGTTTCAGTTCATTCAGTGCTTAGCCTTCGTAACATCATCCCTGAAGTTCCTTGCTACTTGTTTATATTCTCCTTTTTTAGCCTGGCCCTCCTTCTACCTCCTATACATGCCCTTTTTTGATTTCAGATTATCTCTTAGCTTTTTATAAATCCACGTGGGCTTCCTCTGTTGTCTACTACTCTTTTTCCTTGTCAGAATTGTTTGTAGTTGTGCCTTAAGCATTTCTTTTTTTAAGATATCCCACCTTCTTGGGCTCCTTTTCCCTTTAGAGTGGCTTGCCATGGGACTTCGTTTATCATTGCCCTGAATTTGTTACAGTTGGCTTTTTTGAAATCCAGGATGCATGTTTGACTGCATTTAGTTTTAGCATCCTTTATTATTGAAAATTCAAGTAAAGCATGTAACTTTCCTCCAGAGTTCCTGTAGCTGTTACTTTGTCCACTATGCCTTCCCTGTTGATTAGGATCAGGTCAAGTAAAGCTATACCTTTCATTCCTGCTTCTACTTTCTACTGAAGGAAGTTATCAGTGACACATGTTAGGGTTCTCTCAGAGGGGCTGTGATTGGCAGAGTTCGACTCCCAAGAGTTACCAGGGAAATTGAAATATTCCATAGTGACAACATCCTTGAAACACTGGAAATTTGTTTTTTGAAAATTTCATCTTTATTCTCTCCTTGATTGGGTGGGCAATAATAGACTCCAACTACTATGCTACTTTTATTCCTTTTTCCATTTATATTAATCCACTCGATGGGATTACTGGTCTCTGTGAAGAAATACAGGAAGCAGAGATATGTACAGCAAAACCTTGGATTGTGAGTAACTTGGTTTGTGAGTGTTTTGCAAGATGAGCAAAAAGTTTTTCTAAATTTTAACTTGATACACGAGTGATGTCTACCAGTACGAGTATTACGTGCGCTTTGCCTGCCAAGCGTCACGTCACAACTGAGTGCCAATTCTTCTCTATCTTGCTGTGGATGGGAGTACTGCATCATCTCCCCCCCCCACAAGTGCACCCACGATCATGCCCGCCTCCCCCCCGAGCACACCCACTTCAAATTTTTGTGATTAAAAAAAAAAAGTTACAGAACAGATTAACCTTATTTACACTGAACCTTATGGGGAGACTGCCTTGGATTACAAGGCATGAATGAATTATGCTCGCAATCCAAGGTTTTACTGTATATTCAAAATAAAGTCCAACTCTGCCTCCTTTTCTGTTACGTCTATTCTTTTTGCACAGTTTATATCACATTTTCATTCATAGGAGTCATCCCATCAAGATTCAGTTATGCCTATCAGGTCATGTTTGCCTTCATGCACTGAGAGTTCAAATTCATGTTGTTTGTTTCCCATATTTTAGGCATTGGTGTGTAGACATCTAAGGCAACATGAATTATTCCCTGGCTTAGTTCCTACATTTTTGGGGAGACTAGTGTTAGGCCCAGGTAGAATTTCTTTCACTGTTGCAGAACATAATCTTTAATCAAGTTGATGTTGCACCCAGATGTGCATCTCCCTCCCCTGTAGAATTCAGCTTAAAGCCCTCCTGATAACTTTCTTCATACTGTGGTCAAGTTCAGCTTTTCCTTTCTTTGTAATGTGAAATCCATTGCTTGTCAGCAGTCCATCTTCCAGGAAGCTTAGCCCATGGTTCCAGAATCCAAATCTCTCACAGACATACTACCACTCTGACCAGGAATTCATGTGGAGTATTTTTTCCCCTTTCTTTTCCTCTTCTGTGAACTGGAAGGATAGAGGAGAAAACTATCTGAGCTCCAGTGCTGTTAATTTTCTTCCCTGTTGGCAGTCTCATTAGTTCCCACTTGTATGCAAAGGAAGGGATGTGTGTCAGTGGGTTGTATGAGCATTGGTAGTCTGTTAGTTATGTCATTGATCTTTGCTCCAGAGACACAGCACACCTGATGATTCCAAGGGTCTTTCCTTGGAACACATTTGTTTTTCCTTCTTGCAGAACAGGGAATTTCTGACAACTATCAGACGTCTCCTTTTTTTTGTTGAAAACTTTGGTAATTTTACTTGATTGACCTTTTGTCGCTTTTTCAGAGTTACTCAGTGTGTCATGTAGTTCCTTTACGATGGTTTTCTCACCCTAATCCTAACCCCTCCCTCAAGTAACTTAAAGTGGTTCTAATAGTACCACTGCTTCCACTGGTGCAGAGTGTCTAATAGTTCTTCTTCACCTAACTGTCAGCCTTTTCCAGGGAGTTTCCCCTCTTCCCCTTCCCTCAGAGTTTTCTTCTTTTGCCTCAACTTGTTAATGCCCTTCTTGCTTCTGTGCTACTCTTAGCTGTTGCAGTTCTACCACTCTGTTTAAAAACTCATCTTCTTTTATCACCTTGAAGCTGGACACTCTCTGCTCTAGTGCTCTCACCTTTTCTTCTAGCAAGGCTACTAGCTTGCACTTGTTGCACATGTAGGCGATGTTACCCTCAGGTAAGAAAACAAACATCACACAGGTGTTGCAGATCACCACTACTGTGGAGTCTTTTCAGTCCATTCTTTGTTCTACTTTTGCGAACCTGTCTTGGTGGGCTATTGTGACAACTGGTACTTTCTCCTGTCTTCACTAGAGGTTAACAACACCATCATACTAGTAAATGGAAGTGTGTTAGAAGAAAGAAAACAAAGTGTGTGTGGGGGGAGGGGGAGACTAAGGGGACAAAAAAGAAACAAAGGGGGGAAAATAGGGACCTCTCCCACTGAACTCTGTCACTAAACTCCTATTTACTCTCCCTTTTCACTAACACTCTGGGAGCTTGGCTGCTTGTATGCCACAGTCTCTAGACCAGCTGTAGCAGCTTCCTCTGATCTGTTCAGCTAGGAGTCAGGTGCCAGAATGAATCAGCCCACCCACACAGCTGCTGCTAGCTAATCAGGCCACTCCCCTTCAGTTAATCAGGCACTCCCTTTCCTTTGTATCTCTCAAAGCACACAGCCTTTTAGAAAAGAAAGTTAGCTGGGCTAGTGCAAGGCTCTCTTTGCTTTGCCTCTTCCTGTCTCCTCTTCCACTACAACTCTGCCAACAAACTCCTGTTTGCTCTTCCTAGTTGCTTGCTTTGATTGCTCCCTGCCTGGGAGTTTGGCTGCTTGTATTCCAGAGGCCCTAGACCAGCTGGGGCACCTTCCTCTGATCTTCTCAGTTAAAAGTCAGGAACCAGCATTATTCAGGAGACAGGAACCAGCTTGATTTTCAGCTTCTTTCCTAATCTCATGGAATCATCCTCAGGAAAAACATGAAGTTAGCTTTTTTCTCCTTGAAAAAGACCACTTTATCTTTTAGCTCATCCCTCATTCTTGTCTGAACTAAATGCAGTGTTTTGTAGATCAGAGGAAATTACACTGTCTTCCTTTTGTCCAAAACAATTTCATTAGAAGGAGAGGCAATAAAGGAAGCACCTGAATTTTTACATCACAAGGATCCAGAACACCTGAAGAGTAGAACATCCATTTGTTTCCTTTTGTCATTGCTCCCTGGGTTCTAGAGCGTCCAATTGCACCAATGTATTGTCTAATTCCACCAATGTATGATAGCTAACGCCCATAAACAGTGGGGAAAGATTCATTCCCAGGAATCCGAGGCTCCCTTAGGGTAATAGCCACTTCGGCAAGTAATACCTCATGTCTTTCTATTGAAGTGATATGTAAAGCAGTCACCTGAAAGTCACGGTATGGTTTTATTAAGCATTATTAAGTTGATACAGATTCTTCAGTGGACATGACATCAATCTGAAAGCTTGTCTTTCTCTGTATCCCTGTTCTGAACAACTGAACCTCCACAGAAAGGAAAATTCAGAAATACTATGCATTTTTGTTCTTGCAGGTTATGAGGTTGAGCAGTCTTCTTGCCCTTTGAAAGACCATGAAGGAAAATCAAAGGGATGGAGACAGGAGTGCCTTGGAATCTAATATAACATAATGTTTGGTAGTAGTTCAAGTCTTATGAAATGTCCTTTCTTAGTGTCCTTTATACATGTTCAGCCCTGTTTAAATGTGTTAGAGATGCCACTCCATGGCTGTTATTTATTGTGTTATGACTTTTATTATTTTAATTGTTGTTTTCTCCAGTTCAAGAAGGGGATCCCTTTTTGTGAGAATTCTAGGAGAGTGAACTGTTTTCAAAAAACCAAACACAATGTTGGGGTTAAAAGGAAGTCCCATCCTTCGCGATGTCATTTCCTGTGGAAGCTCTTCCTAATTGGAAAAATTGCTGCAACATGGAATTTCCAAAAATACAAAATTATGTTAAGTCTAAATTTCCTTTCCTTGTTTCTTTAACCGTGCTTAAGGGTTATGCCTACATATTTTAACCATGATTAATATTAGGCTTTATAACCAGGGTTTGAAATTGGCTAAAATTTCCCACTGAGCAATGTATCTAGTTTTTTCTTTTTCATGGTCTCTGCATCACAAATGGGCTCTGTACCTTTGTGGAGCTTCAGCTCAAGAAGCTTCTATAGTTGAGGAAATTTTGGTGGAAACCCTCTCCCATTCATGCATCACCCTAGTGAATTCCCATTGATTGCCTAAGTTCCTCTTTGACTACCAGTAGTTTCTTTCTCATTGCCAAGAAAGCTTTTAGAGAATCAGCTGGAGCTTCTTTTCCTTGATACTCATTTATTGGTATGTATTTTGTATTTTTATATTTGTTATTTTAATATTTTTGCTGATGATCTTTGATGCTTATTTGCCTTTCAAGGCATATAACCTTGAAGGGCCCTTTTAGAAAAAGTGTATGCTACAGCAACAATCTTCTACCTACAGATGACCACTCCTTTTTTCATCTTGTATCTGCCCTCATAGTTAGGCATTTACCCAAACAGGCCTGATGAAATAGTTCAGGCAGTTTTAAGGTGTTTCTAAGGTGGTTCTGTGTAAAAGGACATGGAAACCAACTCTGTCATCACATAGCACTCCCAGAATATCTTACAATTTTTTCAGCACCTTATTCTACAGAGGCAAGACCTCTGTCATCTGCTGCACTAGTTGTCCTGACTCTAACCATGGGCTGAACAAGCCCCCAACTCCAGGATGATTCTCGGTGATTTCACTTATGAAAAAGCTTTCCAAAAATCAAGAACATTAATGTCCTCAAATTTTCCGAAGAAGAAATAGAAAAAAGTCAATTATAAAAGGGCATGTCAAGGGACCCTCTACGTTGCTACCATTGATTCTCAGATACTAACCATTCTCCAATACCATTCTGCCTTCTTTTGTGGCTTTGACTGCAAATGAAATTCAATACCCTACTCTTCAATTCTGAGATTATTGGGACCTCCAAGTTGGCTCTGCAGCACAATCCAGAGATGGAAAACAGTCCCCTGCCTCACTTTGATACCAACAGCTCAAATGATTTCACTAACATCTCCACTGGAGGTTAGGCTCTACTCTATCCAATTAGTATAGGTAGTTGGAATGGCCATTGCCTCTGAGTAAATCATACCACTGGCATCACTGGTGTATCAGACTGGACCAGTTTTCCACTATGATGATGACATATATTTTTAGTCTGGAATCCCAATATTCTGTACCATGCCTTTAGATGTCAGTGGGCTTCTAGACTTGGCTATGCTCCTTCAGCCATCACTCACTCTCTTAGACCCAGACCTGATAGAATTGATGGATTATGGACATATTTTCTGTCCAGACAGCACTAAAAAGAGGAGACAGTTCTTCCATTCTTTAAATTTCAGTTTCAATACTGGTGCCAAGAATAGATGCCTGACAAGTCTTCATGGTTGATGGCAACCAATCACACTTGATTATTCTTCAAAAGTCCAATCAGTTCTTTCCCTGGTTAAGGCAGTACAGAATGGAGATCACATTTCTCCTTCTGAAAAAAATATGACTTTTTGCTGATCAGATACTCCAAATAACAGTCCTTGAACCTCAAGACTCAGAAGCTGATAAAGTGGTTCTCATGGAATCCTCAACTCCAGTGGTACAATCACTCCTATCAGAATTACTCCAGATGTCCTGGACACTCTGACATCTATGGCTTCAATGTCAAAGAAAGTACAGGATACATGATAAAAATGCAGCTTTTCTGTTCCCCTATCTTCCCCTAACTTTGTGATTGTTGAGTACTCATAGGGTCAGTTTCATCAGACCCATTCAGCTTGATAGATACAGAAGGTGGCATGAGTTGATAGGGTGGCATATTTACTCATTGCTAGTACTTGGCTTCAGAGATTTAAAATACCAAGTGACAGTGTCAAGCTAGCAGTTTTTCTTTTGGGAAAAGATAGATTCCTTATGGATGGCTACTGAGAACTAGCAAGAGTTTTCCAGTCTCCAGTGCTTCATCTTTTAAAGCAGCAAATTCACACCTTAAGACTTCATGTGTTTTGTTATAGCAAGGCGGCAATGGGAGCCACAGTGCTGTGAGGCTATACCTGACTCATTTCTGCTGGATTATCTCAGGAGGCCCACTCCGAGGTAGAGAACTTACCTTTTGATGGTGATGGCCTGTTCAAAAACAAATGAGGCTATGGACACTGTTCAGAAGGTGAAGAGCACTGCTAGGAAAATGAGTTTAAATCAGCCAATTGTGATTTCATATCAGTAGTGTCATTGGGTTCACTGTCCATTGCTTGTCCAACCACAACAGCAAGAGGACTGGCCAATTTAGTCCCAATCTCCCTCTGCTTCAAAGCAACAATACCTCCCTTCTAGTTATCATCAAGAATGCCGGAAATGGGACCCTTTCAACAAGGTGTGTCTTTGATTTCTTCCCCTTCTACTTCTTCATTCTGCATGTCATTCTATATGCATCTCTCTTCTCTTTGTGAGCCCCCTTTCCCCTATCCCTTTATATCTTCCTGCCAAAAAACAACCACCAGGGAGGGAGGGAGGGAGGGAGGGAGGGAGAAATAGAAATCTTCTTTGTTCATCTCTCTATTGGAACTACCTTCCACTTTTTCCCCTCTATCTTCTCTTTGGTTTTCTCTCTCTCCCTTCCTTGTTTCTCAATAATATCTGTGTGAGGTGCAGCATTAAGCTGCTTCCAGTGGATAGGCACTCTCTTTGCTTGCTGCTACCCCCACTGCTAGGCCTTTACTAAGCAGTCCTGCAAGCAGCAAGCAGATTGCTTGTGCTCTGAGCTCTGGATCAAGACTTTCAACAAAGCTTACTCCCTAAGTTCCTTTGCCCATCCACTGCTGCTCTGTGACCTCACAAAGGCCATCACCACTGTTCCATCTGTGGCTCCATCACCTGCTCTGACTCTAGGCAGGTCTTTTAAGCTCAAAAAGGTGAAAATGTTGGCCAAACAAGCCAAAGAGGTGAAAATGGCCAATCTTTCAGCTGCCAAAACCAAGTTGGCGATCTTGGAATCTGGGTGTGTTCCATAGTTCAGTGAGGCAATAGGATTGTTCAACAACACTGTCACCTATTCTGTAAAAGGAAATTGACTCCTTCTTATGGGACTTTTTGTAATGACCCCACTCGTCATTTCAACAGTAAGATTAGAACAACTTCTAATCTTACTATTTTGCAATGCTGAAAAAATGGAGAATTTTAGCTGATCTGGGACTTATGGGACATAAAAGCATTTATTACAAACTCTAGCATAACACGTGCGATCTGAAATGCATTATTATAAGAGTTCCAAATAAATAAATTTATATCCTGCTGTTTTCCTCTTGTGCTGAACCTGGTGTGCATTTCAGAGTCCCCCCTCCTTTCCATGTTACACTCACAACAATGACTCTGTGGAAGTAGATTAGAGTGAGAGTATGTGATTGGCCACGAGTCAATAGTGAGTGCTATCTCAGGTCCCTAATCCAGCACTCTAACCACCACACCACATTGGCTCATAGAATCATAGAGTAATAGAGTTGGAAGGGGCCATGAAGTCCATCAGGTCCAACTCTCTGGTATTGCAGGACACCAATCATGTACTTGCCTTTACTATTCAGTACCACTTGGGACTGATGCCAGAGACCAGCTGGTTCTCTTCGCATGTTTCAGAATGAGAACATTCCAGCATTGGTTTCTCAGAGCTATTCATCCCTATGCCAACCTTCATCAGAACTTGCCCATCTTGGCTGGAGTGCTTTCATCCCTTTATGGGTAGAGAAGTTGGTCCAGTGACTTGAGAGGAATCCCATTTCTGCTCAAACTTTGTCCCACTCAGACAATTATGAGAGAAGCTTCTATTTGCAGATGGATCATACTGCAGAATTATGACTGTTCAGGGACTTTGGTCCAATGGCAAGAAGCAGCGTCACATCAAATTGCTGGCAATTCAGAAAGCCTTGTATTCCTTTGACTTGGAACTTTTGCACTATCAGGTCCAAATTATCATGAACAACATGGCACTAGGATGGTACAGAAACAAGCAGGGACACAACTAATAAACTTGACATCTGAAACTGGCTAATCCATAATAATGCAAGACTTTCAGTCATCCATATTGTTGGTACCAATAGAGTCCTAGAACATGTTTTCAGCCATTCCTACCAGTTGTCTGACAAGTGAGAGGAGGATGTGCATGTCAAAGCATTTCTTTTCTGGTAAGAGTAAGCCCATTCAGGGACCTTTTCACCACTCTGGAGAATACTGTATGTCATCTATTCTGCATTACCACATGAATCAGGGCATTGTTTACCTGTAACTGTAATTCTCTGAATGGTCATACAGGCAGCCCACTCACCTTCCCTGCATGGTATTAATATCAGATCTGATGTTATGTCTTTGAGCACTTGTGCTGTTGATGGCAATGCCAATCTTTGGACCAAGATTCTTTTCCAAGGAACTGAGGAAATGATCTGAACCCATTATGGATGTTACCAAGAACGCTCTCTTTCACCCCACTTAGGCTAACCCAAGGAAGACCACTTAGCCAGAGAGCCACAGCCATGTTGTTTTTCCTGTCCAGGAGGGAGGAGGGGGGAATGGAGAATAGTGAACCCTGTGTGAACTCCTGGGAAAGGCCAACTGGGTGTCAAAAAGGGCAAATGGGAAGAATCCTTGGCGCCTGGGACTGGTTGGAATCTCAATAAAATGCATTATAAATTACT
The DNA here is from genome assembly GCF_004798865.1 of Varanus komodoensis. Classification (NCBI taxonomy): domain Eukaryota; kingdom Metazoa; phylum Chordata; class Lepidosauria; order Squamata; family Varanidae; genus Varanus; species Varanus komodoensis. Next base: position 1,162,813 of record NW_025335269.1, read on the forward strand.
AGTAGGTAAGGTAAGAAGCAAAAGCAGGTGTGAATAGTTTGGAGATAATCAACAGACACATGAAAAGGGGGATTTTTTGGAAAAATAAAGAGTTTTCTGTAAACTAACAAACAGAACACGGGGAAATTAATTTACTTTGTATCCGGACAACATGTTTATGACATAGGGTATATAATGTATGTTCTCTGTACCTCTTTTGAGATCCTGATTTGGGAAGCATCTCCCCTTTCTCTCCATTTATTCTAATAGTGCACTAAAATAAAACTGCTTTTAGCTTCAAGTCTCGTCTCAGGCTCTGTTTGGCTTGCGGTCTGAGGTCCACCTGGGTTTGCCCTAGCTGTTGACTGACTGAGTTTGTAACATGGATATGCATACTACATTGGAGGGGGGAGTCCTGCCCCAAATTTCCTCAGCTACAGAAGCTTCCTGAATTGAGTCTCCATGCAAACACAGAGCCCATAGGTGTGACTGTACAGATTGATCCCTCTGATCTCTTAACTATATGATGGATGGAAGTGGTTTACTCTGGTTGAGGAGTGTTAACAGTATTAGGAGGGAGGGGCACATTAAAGACACCTTGTTCCCTTACTTTCACTGTAAGACATGTGAGGAAGCTAGTTCACTCACTGGGCCTTTTTATTGCCCTTCTTTCATGGCTGTGCTGCCCGAAGCACCAAAGCCCTCACCTGCCCTGGCCCTTCCTCCTTCCCGTATCTATGGCAAAGAGCAGCATCACCCCTGGAGCAATGGGGAGCTGTGTGTCTTGGTCACAGGGTTTCCCCTTGCTACTCCCATCTGGCTGTCTGCAAGCTGTGGCAGAGCCAGCCTGTTACGATCTACTTGTGTGTCTCTTCCTTGGTCCCTCTCCTCCATCTCTGTCTGTTTGTCTGTCTCTCCTCACTTCCTTCTTCTGCTTCCCCTTTATATCTTCCTTCTGCACACCACTCCACCCAACCCAGCTCTTCCATCACTGGCCAACATTTCTGCATAGCTGTGCGCTCGCCCATGTGTTCTAGCCAGTGGAGTCCCATGCGTCATTTTGCCCAAGCAGATTCCCAGCCATGCCCCATTGTCTTTGGCCCTGCTCCATTGAATGCCCCAGGAAAATGGGTGAGCCCCTCTACTTCCTCACAAGGAGGGACTGTGAAATCTTGGGATCTACTTAATATCTCTTAGCTGAGTTTACAAGATAAGCTCTTTTATGCATGTGCCAAGACAAATCCAGAACCTAACCATTGCACTTTTCTTTCTCTGTTAAAACCCTTGTTTCTGCACAAAGTAATAAAAAAGCACAATAGTTTAATTTGCATAAAATACATGTTAAGTATTTCTCACTTACTAAGATGTGTGATAGCCATTTTGTTTTTGTTTTGTTATGTGTTTTTCTTAACAAATGCTGTGTCCCTGAAGTGATTTTAAGTGTCCAATTAAACTTGCAGTTTCAAGAAATTTCTAGGGTAAAAAAGTATAAAGACTGTAAAATGAATTTTTAATATGTTACTGTTGCTTATATCTTGCAGTGCTGGAATAGGCCGGACTGGAGTATTGGTTGCTATGGAAACAGCTATGTGCTTAATTGAAAGAAACCAACCTATTTACCTACTGGATATTGTAAGAAAAATGCGAGACCATCGGGCTATGATGGTACAAACATCAGTAAGTGAGGGACAAAAGTCTGTTTTTTGATCCATGCTTACTCTGTCTGACTTTCCATATATGCTGTGTTTATCATGCCCCAATTGCAGAATAATGAAATGTTTTGTTAAAAACTGGTTTGTTTGTAAGACTGTATTTTTAACATTGTAATTTGTTTATTGGAGCTCATAGTTTTTTAAGAGTGTCCCATATGAGTTTAGCACTTTTATAGCGCTCATTTTAAAATTATTTTCTTAACTTTGCTTAGTTTAATAGTACTTACCATTACTTTCCTGGTATGGAAGTGAAATTGTAGCAATCTTTGAGTTGAATTCCTATATCTACAATTTCCCCCCAATTTAATTGTATTTCAATTTAAAGGTTGATGAGTGTGAACACATTAAAATATGTATAATAAAGAAACATGTCTGAATTATGAACAATTATCAGGCTATTTCTGAGTGATCATAGCAATGACTGCATCTAACAAGGCAAAGCAAACAGGTCATCAAACAAATTAAGAGAGGATTCTTGGAATCTCTATTCATTCACATATTTTGACATGCTTAAAATGATTGGTATTAAATGTTGCAGCAAACAAAGGCCTTTCCACAATTCTTCAGAGCATTTTCCAATGCATTCTACAAAATATTATGAGAAAGTACCTGTCCTTCACAGTCTAGTCAGTTTAGTTATTCAGAATGGAACAAAGAAAGAAAGAGAACTTGGAAAAGTGAACTTACTGTATCTATAATCCTATCATCTGATTTGACCCTAGATGTTCTGTAATTAAGCCTGTCACCTGTTTATTTTAAAATTAGGTTAGTATTTGCTGCTACTATTCCACCAACACCACCATCATCCTCCTCATCATGGCAGCTTCTGCCTGTACCACAGTACCAAGCATCTCTAGGTATAGCTGTAGTAATTGCTTTTGGTAGCTTTTTTAATCCCAACATTTGATTGTTTTCAGTGGCAGACTAATAAAATAGATGTGTGTGTGTGTGTGTGTGTGTGTCAGCAAAGGTGTTCTATTCCCTACCAGAAGTTTGCAATGACCTAATAAGAAATGGAATTATTATCACATTACATTTATAGTCTGCTGTTTTATCTCTTGTGAGGAACCCAAGGCAGTTTACATAGCTCCATTTTATTCTCACAACAGCAACCCAATGAGATAAGTTGGGCTAAGAGTCTGTGACTTGCCCAGAGTCAGCAGTGGGCTTCATGGCCAAGTAATGACTAAAATGTGGATCTCCCAGGTCTCTAGTCCAGCACTCAAACCCCCACACTAACCAAATGTACTAAGAAAAAATCCATGTGAATTTGGGCTCTGGATCAAGCATCAACATTCCATTTTAAAAGTCTATAAACTATTAATGGTGCAAACCTATGCATGGCTAGATAGAAACAATGACTATCTGAGGAGTACTGAGAGCTGTAGGAATTTTATTTGTCTAAATATGCATATGTATCTTAGGGGATCTAAGGTACTAAGAGCCTACTTATCTATTTGACCTGATCCCCTGCTCTACTGCCAAGTCAGCTGAACATCACAGTTACAAGAAGTACAATTCAACTAAAAAAATTTAACCTTTATATTTGGTTTATTACTTTGATATTGGTATTGCTTATACATTGGTATTGCTAATACATAAAGTAAATAAACCTTTTCCCTTTTGTATCTGTATTCTACAGAACCAGTACAAATTTGTTTGTGAAGCTGTTCTTCATGTTTATAAAGAAGGAATAGTTCGCCCACTGGATTCGAGCTAGCATTACTGTGAAGATATGAAATTCATCATTCTAAAGCCCACATGGTTTGTGGTTATAAATGAGGGTGGAGTTAACCAAGGCTCTCAGGAAGCCAATGCAAGCTTGTACTCTGGCACTTTAAAATTCTATAGAAAATTATTGAACAATGTACTAAATTCAGGAGGCAGGTAGGCTTGCAAAGGCATATGATGTGGAACATATGCACAGAGAAAACCAGGAAAGCTTCATGTACCCTCTGTGTGCACTTTTTATTGCCTTAAAACGTGTTTCATTAGAACTTACTGTAATTCCACTGTCAACTGGAAAAGACCAATTAGCAATAGCAATGGAAAAGCAATCCTGTTATGTGAAGAGCCAAGTGCCTTCATCTCCTAGAGAGCTGAGTACCCTGAAGCTCACACAAAATTGAGTGAAACATCCAATAAAGGGTAGTATTAGCAATGTAATTTAAGTTATGAAACATTTTAAAGGAGTGCCAAAAGCTGGAGTAATGAAGTTGTAGCCTCTGTAAATCTATCTGCATCACCATTAAATCTTCATAAACCAAGCATAGATTGCGTGATATACCGAATAGTGCAATGATACGGCTTTATGTGAGAGAAGATGTAATCTGTATCTCCCTTTGGTTATTTTCATGTGCCCTCTATGTCTGTATAGCTCTTCACTTTCTAGTTTGTTGTTTGGTTTGGTGATGTTTTTAAATTAAGTTTGGATGGAAGACCTGTTTTCCTGTCTGTCTCCAAGTCTGTTAACCTCCAGATACAGATGACAAGTGATTGTTGCACCTAGCTGCTTAAATGTCTTTGCTGTTAGTATAAAAGAATCAATCCAGTGCTGGAGACCTATTTACTGCTGAAATGAGTAAACTGTTGCTGCTAAAATGTAAAGGACATAGGTGTTCATATCTAAAATACAGACTGCATTGTCCTTCACAAGAATGTTTGTTCTTTTAACTGTGGGGCACTTCTTTCATCACTGTCAAAGCATCATGACTTTTGCAAAGCCCACTCCTTTGCATTAGACTTCCCAGCTACATAATGCCTGCATCCTTCTATTACATCATTGGGTCCAGTCTCCTGGAAATGTCACAAATTAATATCAGTTTCATATTGTGGGCAACTATTCTTCACATTTGGAAGGATCTATGAAATAGATACTTTGTCTTACATGCAGATATACAAGGGAAAAAAACAGGTTGTCCTTTCAGTTACAAAAACGCTATGTTGGAGGAAAACAAAAGCTGCGTGGAATTAAGTGGCCCTTATTCAAATTTTCCATGGAAAGCATTTATTTAACTAAAAAGGATAAGACCTAGATTGTTCCTGTTGAAGAACATTGCTTGTTCTTCGTGGTCTCTGTGCATCACACATAATGGGTGCTGTGCCTGCACAGTGCCTGTTGCCGGGTAGAATACAAAAGCTTTAACAGATTTTGGCGGGAATGCCGCACCCCTCCCCTGCAGTGCTATAAAGGGCGGAGCACCTGCCATTTCCCCCAGTCTTCTTTCGACTGCCAATTGTACTGCCTAGAGCCGTTCGTTGTCGTTCATATCTCTCTTTAATCGCCTTTCTCTTCCTCTTCTAGTTAAGATAATCCAAGTTTTATTACCCTTACCTTCCCTAGTTAAACACTCCCTTTTTTCTTACTAAATTTTTTTTTTAAATTACCTCTTACCGTATACTATCCTTCTTCGCTATCTTCCTCCTCGATGGCTCAGTGCGCAGCTTTTTGAAAGTGCTCTAAATGTGAGGCCAAAATGTCCCCAACGGACCCGCATGAGCTTTGCCTCCTATGCCTGGGAGAGGGACACCACACTAACAAATGTGGCCATTGCCAGGCGTTTACCAAGCAAGCCCAGAGAAATCGGGAGAATCAGCTGAGGAAGATCCTTTCGGATCAGGCCCTGATAGCCTCTGATGAGCTTGCCAACCAGGCCGCTCCAGCTGGCCCCTCCATGGTGACCTTCCCTCGTCCACCATCTGAGGGAGCTGCTTCCAGGGAGACCTCTCGCTCCTCCCATTCCTCCTCACTCAAACAAAAGGAGAAAAGGAAGCACACCGGCCAAGGGGATCTGTCAATCTCGAAAAAATCTAAGAAGGACAAGACTGACAAGGCCAGCCTCAAGCACCATAAGCCTGCCCAGGAACCACGCCAAAACTCAGGTTCGATCACTCCATCGGTCCAGATAGCCTCATCAGTCCCGATGCCTTCGACACTGACACCGCAGGCTATGAGGCAAGTTATGCTGCCTGGATCCTCTCAGAGGGTCACATCACCGGCTCCTACAGCGCTGGATCCCCCTGAGCCCATCGTTCATGGATCAATGTCCAACGGGGAAATTCGAGACTCACCTCCACAGTTGATACCGAGCCATCAGCCTGCTCGCTCTCCAACGCCGATGCCATTGTCACCTGAGGCATCCCCAAGGCCTCCCCCACCGGCTGTTGTGAATGACAGCTCACTATGTAAACAACCCACATGTTCGCGAGCAATAAAACTAAAGTCTTTTATTGCTACTTATCTACAAGATTTACAACACTACAGATAAGCTCTACTGTTAAGGTCTTTACAAGGCAGATGCTAACTCCTTAGTGACATCTCTCAGGGAGCCCATGTGGGACTAGCTATCTTGGCCCCACCTTTCCTCCCTGAGGTGGGACAAAGCTTCCTTTTGCTCCAATCTGCATAAAGAACGTCTAAGGGTTGTGCGGGAAAGATCTACTCCGCCTCCTGGGTCTCCTGTGTCATGCTCAGAAGGTTCAGTGTCAGGAGGAAGGGGGCAGTCTGCTCAGGCTCTCTATGAGCAGAACTCACAGTGTCTTTTCCCTCGGAGCTCTCTTGGTCTGACGTAGGCTCAGCTGTTTGCTCAATGGGTAAAGGGTCTAGATGAGGTATGGCTATCTGTTCAGCCATTCCCAAGCTAGGTTATGGAAGGGACATTTGGCTACAGGGTCTCAAGCACAAATTCTCCTCATGAGGTGCTGCTTCTGTCGGGGCGTCAGGCACGACACCGGCCGACTCCCACTGCCACCACTGCACCTCAGGCCAATCCGCCAGGAGCTGGGTACCGATGCCCTTGAACCGCCTCGACTCTATTACTGCAGCTATCTGCCTCCGTATGGCTACTACCCCATGCCACCGGTCCTGTCCTACCAGGGCTGAAGCGCCTTCCACCTCGGCACCTGCAACTTCCCATCTTCCCCCCGTCTCCATTCCAGTCGTCCTCCAGCCCTCCATATCTTTGCGATTCGGACTCTGAGGACTCAGACTGATTCTCTACATCTCCTGACACGGTCATCTCCACTCAGAGACCTGGGTGCCCTGAGGAGTCTTACACAAACTCATGAGGAGTCTCACCCAGTCCCTGGAGATTGAGGTCGAGCATCGGCCGATCACCAACAAAGACAATTTTTACGACATAGTTTGTAAAGAACAATCCTCTGCCATCTCCATCCCGCTCATCACCACCCTTCAAGAAGCTATGGAGGATACTTGGGCATTCCCTAGCCAGCTGCACCCGATGTCCAGGAGGTACGAGTTGATGTATAATGTTTGGAAACAAGACATAACATTCTTCTTGAAACACCCAAAACCTAATTTGATTGTGGTCGAGTTTTCCCATGGGGCGAGACAACAGAGAGCACTCAACCCCTAGAGACAAAGAAGGCAGAAAGATAGACCTAATGGCATGCCACATCTATGCAGCCATGGCACTGGGTCTCTGGATCTCAAATTACGAGGCAACAATGGCCAGATATCCGTACTTCCTGATGCAATGGCTAGAATCCATCACCTCTACTATTAAGGAGCAACAGCGTGACCTGGCCCGTGTTTTTATCCAGGAAGCCATGCAGCTCTCCATCCAGCAGCTCACCACAGCCCGCCATCATGTTGATTGCAACTCCGCATACTCGTTGGATCCATCACCCTCCGCCAGCACACCTGGCTATGTTCCTGCAATTTCCCCAACGAGACCAAGCGCCGGATTGAGGGAATGCCCTTCGATGGCACACGGACCATAAGCTCGAACACATTTACAACGCTCGAGCTACCACTCAGAAGATGGAGATTCCGAATTCTAACTGTTGTAAGTGGTCCCAGTCTCGCTATCCTTGATACCAGCCCTACCATCGCTACCAACTGCACCAGCAATACCAGCCATGCCAGTAGCGCAACCGGGGCCAACCTGCTGCACAAAAGTAGCAGCGTTGACAGGCTGCGTGAGCTGATCTTCTCTCTCCCCTTCCACCCTCCCCCCTCCCTTTTGGGGACTGGCTGCAAAGCTGACTCCCCATTTGGGAGTCCATCACATCTAATAAATGGGTACTTTCCATCATTGAAAATGGATATAAGATCAAGTTCAACACTGTGCCCCCCTTGGGACTGATCCAATACACCTCCCCATCAGAGGTCCTCAGAGATGAAATATCCCAACTACTCCGCAAAGGAGCGATTCAGCGAATCTCCCATTCTGAGGAGCTTCATAGCTTCTATTCCAGATACTTTATGGTCCCAAAAAGGGACGGTGGTCTACGCCCCATACTCAACCTACGGGGCGTCAATACATTTATTACAACTAAAAAATTTCGCATGACCACCCTTCAAAATATCCTCCCCTTACTAGAGAGAGAAGACTGGTTCACATCCTTAGATTTAAGAGATGCTTATTTCCATATCAGCATCCACCCTTCTCACAGGCAGCTTCTCCGCTTCACGGTTGGATCCGATATCTTTGAATATAACGTCCTTCCTTTTGTTCTTGCTACAGCTCCAAGAGTTTTTACAATGTGCATGGCGCTGGTCTGCACCCACCTTTGTCTACAAAGTGTACAAATTTACCCCTACTTAGACGATTGGCTCATTGTCTCCTCCGCTCAAGACCAACTCCTTTCCTCCATCGACACTACATGTACTCTGCCGAATGACCTTGGACTATGTATTAATGCTGAAAAATCCTATCTCACTCCCTTGCAGGTCATCGAATTCATCGGGGCACACCTCAATTCCATTCAGGCAAAGGCGTTCCTCCCATGGGCTCAGATGGAGAACCTTCGCTTCTCCACCAGGCGCATCCAGAAGGACAGACAAACTCCGGCATTGTCCATCCAGAAGCTCCTCGGGCACATGGCCTCGACAATTACAGTCATTCCGAACACCAGACTCCGGATGCGACCGCTTCAGCTGTGGTTCAACATCGTGTTCCGTCCACATCGTGACTCCCCGAGACGGCCGCTTCTACCTCCCGCCTCGGTTCATCAGGCCCTGACTTGGTGAATGAACAAGTACAATCTCACAGTAGGTGTACCATTCCAGCAACAACAGCCCTCAGTATCGCTCCATACTGATGCTTCCCTTATGGGCTGGAGAGCACATTGCGCCAACCTCCTTACCCAAGGCACCTGGCAGGCCCACAAAAAGACCGAGCACATCAATATTCTCGAACTGCTTGCTGTGTTCAAAGCTCTGCGCTCCTTTGAGCCCACTCTTCTGAACCGGTCAATACAGGTAGCCTCCTACAACGTGGTCACTGTCTTTTACATAAACAAACAGGGTGGCACGAAATCAGTACTGCTAGCCCATCTGGCTCTACAGATTTGGAAATGGTGCATCCCCAGAGGGATCACCTTGCTCATGGTTCATCTGGCTGGGGTGGACAACGAGGAGGCAGACACTCTCAGCAGGAAGATGTCCTCAACCCACAAGTGGGAGTTGGATGACCGCATTTGCAGGGACCTTTTCACCCGTTGGGGCACCCCATCCTTAGACTTGTTTGCCACAGCCATCAATTTGAAGTGCCGGACCTACTGTTCCCGGGCAGGAAGGGGCCCGAACTTGCTGGGCAATGCCATGATGGTGAGTTGGTCGAATTCATTTCTCTACACAATCCCTCTGATTTCATTAATTACATGGACCCTAGAGAAGGCTGCCCACGACAGGGCACAGGGCATTCTTATCACACCGTGGTGGCCACACCAGCCTTGGTTCCCGACCATCCTCAACCTCTCCTGCCGAATGTTTTTCCGTCTACCGCGAGTCCCTCACCTGATCACACGGGAGCGGGGGGCGATCCTCCATCCCAATCTCGATTCCCTCAACCTCACCACATGGCTCCTTCACTGACTGCTCCCTGTCACCCACCTTCTCATCCATGACTCATCCATCGGTACCAGAACCATGGTCGGTGCCGACCAAACCTCTTCAAACCATTTCCGTCCCGACTTCTCTACAGCCGGAGATTACCTTCATACTACAATCCGCCCTACGACCATCTACCCACCGGTCATATGAGAATAAGTGGAAATGCTTCACCGCCTTCGCGGAGACCAACCAGTTTCCTCCTCATTCTGCTTCCATCGAAAATATCCTCTCCTTCCTGCTCTCCCTACACCAAGATGGCCTTAAACCCACCTCGATTAGAGTGTATATCACGGCGATTTCCCACTTTCAGGGCCCTTTATCTGAATCCTCAGTGTTTTCTCGCATGCTCATCTGTTGCTTCCTCAAGGGACTACAGAATCTCCAGCCACCAACCTGACCCTTGGTCCTGACCTGGAGACTGTCAGTAGTACTTCAGGACCTCACCAGAGCCCCCTTCGAACCATTGATGACAAATGACCTAAGATTGTTATCATGGAAGACTGCCTTCCTGGTTGCCATTACTTCCGCCAGGAGAGCAAGTGAACTATGTGCTCTCCACGTAGACCCACCCTACCTTAACTTTCATAAGGAAAAGGTTATCCTACGTACTGACCCGGCATTCCTACCTAAGGTCACAACAGCCTTTCATGTCAATCAGGACATCATCCTCCCAGTGTTCTTCCCCACTCCCTCGACCCCGATATAGAAATCCCTCCACTCTCTCGATGTATGCCAATGCCTAGCCTTTTATTGGTCCCATACTGAGAGCTTCAGAAAGACCAAGCGCCCCTTTGTTAAATACTCTGAATCTTACAGAGACGCTGCCATCTCCTCCTAAAGGCTTTCAAAGTGGATCGTTCAAACTATCGAACTGGCGTACCAGTTAGCCAAGCTGGACCTCCTGGTCGCCCCCAAGGGACATTCCACCAGAGCTGTGGCTTTTTCAAGGCATTTGCAAGGCAGTGACATGGATACTCCTTGCACTTTCACCAAACATTATAGACTTGACGTTCGGGCCAGGCAGGACTGTTCCTTCGGCCGTGCCGTCCTCTCCTCGATTCTCCTCTGACGACACCAACCCACCTCTGGTTGGTAAGCTTGCTAATCACCCATTATATGTGATGCACAGAGACCATGAAGAAGAAAGGCAGGTTGCTTACCTGTAACTGTCGTTCTTCGAGTGGTCATCTGTGCATTCACACAACCTGCCCGCCGGCCCCACTCAGTGTCGGAGGATGGGACAGGAGACTCTCCCTAGCGATTCCTCGAGTCAACCATGCTCTCCGCTAGGGGGCGATCTGACAGTCTCCATAGACTGGGGGAAATGGCAGGCGCTCCGCCCTTTATAGCACCATGGGGGAGGGGTGCGGAGTTCCCACCAAAATCCATTAAAGCTTTTGTATTCTACCCAGCAACAGGCACTGCGCAGGTGCAGCACCCATTATGTGTGAATGCACAGATGACCACTCGAAGAACGACAGTGACAGGTAAGCAACCTGCCTAAACATATACAGTTTTGTAATCTTGGGCCTGTTTACTCAAAAGCAAGAACTATAATCTGTAACAGGACTTACTTGCTAATGAATGTTTTTTAGGATCACAGCCTTAATTCTTCCATTAACAATTGCCCATACCTGCAGTTTTGGGGGTTTCTATGTGTGGATGCAAATACCTGAATGATAGAAATATGACGTCAGCTGTGAGTGGCTGTACAATTGCAGTACAAAGGTAATACATAAATTGACCTTTTTATGTGGTGTGAATGAAATGTAGAAACAAATCTGAATGAGCATAAAAAATGAGTAATTTTTTGGTAATTTGCTTTAAGGTACCCCAGTCTCCATTTCATTTCAAAGGAGAGAATTGGAATAAATAGCCATTGCGTGGTGTTTCATATTTTGTCCTTGTAAATAATTGTCTGTTGCTAAATTTAAAGCAAATGTTACATAAGGATACATAGAATCGCATTATACAAAGTGTGATCCAGAGGAAAACTCTAGAAATGGGAAAAATATTGAGCTGGACCCAGATTTAATTATACTTAGACCAATTTAAACGAGATGCACATCTAAAGACGCCTTGATTTCAGTGGATCTTCTCAAAGTATGACAGTGGGAGGTTTCATCCTTAAAGTGGCTCTTCCTCTGCTGGTTTCATTGTACTCACAGAACTCACCTGTTTGCTCAACAGAGCTTTGATGCTTTTAAAAATAACCAAGCAAATGAGCAAAAATACCATATATACCAGCATATAAAGCAACTCGCATATAAAACAAGGGCAATATTTTGAGCTGTTTTTCTGGTGTTTTTGATATGTTGAGAGTATAAGACATGGGTCCTCAAACTACGGCCCATGGGACGGATCCAGCCCACCTTGCCCATTCATCTGGCCTGTGCTGCCACCCCCCTGCCCGTGCGTGGGTGGGAGGTGGTGGCTTGCTCGCTTGGAGATGGTTTTGGACTTGTTGGGAGATCTCCCAGCAAGTTCAAAACCATCTCTGAGCAATCGAGCCGCCGCAGCCTGCCTCCCCCGCACACACACACTCACCACTGCCTTGCAGCACAGGCTGGAGGAGGTGGCTTGCTAGCTCAGAGATGGTTTTGGACTTGCTGGGAGATCTCCGAGTGAGCCGCAGCCATGCACACCCAATGCCACCTCACGTGCACCCAAGGATGCCTCACTGGCCTGTGCAGCCAGCCCCACCTTCTCACTGGCTCACATGTGTAGCCACCACCTTTCAATTGGCCCCCTGTTGAAAAAGTTTGAGGACCCCTGGTATAAGACAACCTCCCATTTTTCTTTCACTATTTTCAGTTTCATAGGTTGTCTTACACATACACACAGGTATTTGTCAGCCAGAAGCTTCTAGATTCCCATGATTCAAATGATTTTAGCTACTAGTCATGTTACCTCTCCAATTTCATGCAAGCTTACATTTGTCTGCTATACACCTTGGCTTATAACTAACTATGAACTGGGATCTGTACGAAGTTAACCTACAAAATGAAGCTGAAAGGTCACCTACCTCAATTCAAAAGACTAAACAAATCATCCAGTACAGGTTGGTCATTTTGGTACCAGTATATACTAGTAAGAAGTTTTTATTGATTATTAATAAAAATGATCTTGTAATTACAATTGTCTTTATTTATCCTGATCATTTTAAAATGATAAATATAATAGAATTTTTCATCTGGCATACACGATGATCCTTGATTTTTGCTTTGTTATTTTTGGTTTCAAGGATCGTCTTATACACTGCTATATGTGGTACTTATTTTTAGTAGGAATGGGTCAGCAGAGCTCCCTACTAATGTGTCCCATTCAAGAAACTAATGGCTTGGGTCATTTTGGGCTATTTTTAGTAGCACCAAAGCCCTGGGACATGAGCAATAGGTTGTACGGGGACTTCCGGTCGGCGTCGTGGCGGGATGGCTGTGAAGAGCAAGGGGTCCCATTTGTATGATAGTGAGCTGTGAGGCTCATCCAAGCCCTGTCGGGGCAGGGATTAGTTTGCCCAAGCATTCTTCTAGTTAGTACGGGGTGGCAGCTCCGCATTTATTGGGAGAAATTCAGGTTTATCTCAAACAACACAGAGGAGAGAGCAGCTCCCTACAAGCCAGAGACGACCGGATATAATAGCATTACAATAATATCTAGAAGTTCATCGGACCTGCTGGATGAGCATTTCTATTTTTTTTTCTTCTCAATACTACCCATGAAAGATCTGCTGCAGTTGCTAATTGGCATAAAGAAGAAAAGATAAGCCCTTTGATGGAGGGAGGAATTCTTCCTCCCCCCACAGAGTTTCAAGCGGCGACTGATCTGGGGGAGATGAACTAAGACTCTTTTGGAAAGTTTGAGGCTAGAGAGAAAGACCTTTTTTTTCCTAACCTCCCCAAGGGTGAAGAATTAGAATAAATAATTACTGTGGAATGAGTGATAGAAGATAAAACTTCCTTTGAACGGCCATTTTGATCCTTCCTCACAATAACTTTCATGCCAACAACTTGAGACGTCATTCTGAAGACAAAAATAGCCCTTCGCTGCCACCTTGTGGTTACTGGATTTATAGCAAGTTTCTACTTTTTTCTCTCTTCTCTATTTCTCTGTTGTTGTCTTGTAATTTTTGGCAAAAAAACCTATTATCATCATGAAAAACATATATTCTTCCTCCTCTTTGGCTCCTGCATCAGCTGCTCAGAGTCCTACTCATCAGCCTAAAGCAGCAGATGTTGAAAAATATCAAAAAGAGCTACAAATGACGCTTTTGGCAATACAAACTTCCTTAACAGCTGTGCAAGTATCCCAAGAGGCGATGTCAACACAACAGGAAAGCATTTTAATTGAACAAAGATAACATCTTGACAAATTGGATAATTCTATTAAGGAGGCATCAACCCAACTGGTGGACGTTCGACCTAAAACTGAACAGAATGCGCAAAAAATACAACAAGCACATGAGAAACTTGAAACTGTAGATAAAGAGACACAATTAATAAAGCAAACAAACAAGCCACTATGGAATTCGCTTGTTATACTAGAGATGAAGAAGGTACCAAACTATTTGAGAGAGATTATGCTTAGGTGGCGAATGACAGAAGGAATATTTTTCACTTGGAACTTTACAAGATATAAATTGGACTTGACTTTTAAGGCACAAGAGTTTTATGAAAAATTTGGAAGTAGGCTTCAAGAGGAAGAACCGGGTGCCTCAAAAGAAGGAGGGATAGATGTTGAACTGATGGAACTAACGACATATCATTCTGACTTAGAACAAGAAGTACAGACACCGGAAGTGGACACTGATTTACAACAAGAAGTACAAATACTGAAAACAGAGGAAGAGAGAAGAGGTAGAGGTATAAAGAAGAAATAAGAGAATTTTGTATTTTAAAGAGAATGATTTGCAAATGGATTGGCACGTTTATTTATGGTATGAGAAGGCTAAGTCACATGGTTCTTTTTTAAGTCATTATATTAGAAAATCATTAATGTCGGTGGGGGAAAAATTAAAGATAAAATTGTATAAACTTGATAGGAAAATGGAAGACGAGTAGATTAAGGAAACTATGATAATGTGGGCACAAAATTTTGGATATACTATTGAATCAGAAAAGTGGTAAATGCTGAAGGAGAGAAATATCAAGGTAATATTAGCAATTTTGTATGAAGAAAACTTGTACAAAATGTTGTATAGATGGTACCTGTCACCAAATAGATTAGTTAAGATGTTTCCAAATATATTAAATGGATGTTGGAAGTATAAATATAAATTGGGTTGTTGTTGTTGTTAGTCGCGAAGTCTTGTCTGACCCATCATGACCCCATGGACCACATTCCTCCAGGCCTTCCTGTCCTCCACCATCCCCCAGAGTCCACTTCAGCTCATACCAACTGCTTCAGTGACTCCATCTAGCCACCTCATCCTCTGCTGTCCCCTTCTTCTTTTGCCATCTGTTGTTCCCAGCATTAGGCTCTTCTTCAGGGAGTCCTTCTCATTAGGTGGCCAAAGTAGTTGAGTTTCATCTTCAGTATCTGGCCTTCTAAAGAGCAGTCAGGGTTGATCTCTAAGATCTCTAAGGGTTGATCTCTCCAGCACCACAATTCAAAGGCCTCAATTCTTAGGCGCTCAGCCTTCCTTATGGTCCAGCTTTCAAAGCCATACATTGCAACTGGGAAAACCATAGCCTTGACTATACGCACTTTTGTCAGCAGGATGATGTCTCTGCTTTTTAGTCTGCTGTCTAGATTTGCCATAGCTTTCCTCCCAAGGAGCAAGTGACTTTTAATTTCTTGGCTGCAGTCCTCGTCTGTGGTGATCTTGGAGCCCAGGAAAATAAAATCTGTCACTACCTCCATTTCTTCCCCATCTATTTGACAGGAAGTGATAGGACCGGATGCCATGATCTTACTTTTCTTAATGTTGAGTTTCAAGCCAACTTTTGCACTCTCCTCTTTCATTCGCATCAAGAGGCTCTTTAGTTCCTCTTCACTTTCCACCATTTCAGTGGTATCATATGCATATCTGAGGTTGCTGATATTTTTCCCGGCAATCTTAATTCCAATTTGTGATTCATCTAGCCCTGCCCTTCTCATGATATGGTCTGCATATAAGTTAAATAGGTAGGGCGACAGTATACAGCCTTGCCGAACTCCTTTCTCAATTTTGAACCAATCAGTGATTCCATGTCCAGTTTTCACTGTTGCTTCTTGACCCACATACAGGTTACTCAAGAGACAAATACAGTGTCTTGTACTCCCATCTCTTTAAGAACTTGCCACAATTGGTTGTGGTCCACACAATCAAAGGCTTTAGCATAGACAATGAAGCAGAAGTAGATGTTTTCCTCGAACTCCCTAGCTTTCTCCATGATCCAGTGTATGTTAGCAATTTGATCTCTAGTTCCTCTGCCTCTTTGAAATCCTGCCTGTACTTCTGGTAGTTCTCGGTCCACATACTGCTGGAGCCAGCTTGTAGGATTTTGAGCATAACTTTGCTAGCATGTGAAATGAGTGCAATGGTGCGGTAGTCTGAACATTCTTTGGCGTTGCCCTTCTTTGGGATCGGAATGTAAACTGACCTTTTCCAATCCTGTGGCCACTGCTGAGTTTTCCAAATTTGCTGGCATATTGAGTGTAGCACTTTAACTGCATCGTCTTTTAGGATTTTGAATAGCTCAGCTGGAATACTGTCACCTCCACTAGGTTTGTTGTTGCTCAGGCTTCCTAAGGCCCATTTGACTTAACATTCCAGGATGTCTGACTCGAGGTCAGTGACCACCCCATCGTGGTTATCAGGGACGTTAAGCTCTTTCTTGTATAGTTCTTCTGTGTAATCTTGCCACCTCTTCTTAATCTCTTCTGCCTCTGTTAGGTCCCTGCCATTTTGGTCCTTTATCAGGCCCATCTTTGCATGAAACATTCCCTTCATATCTCCAATTTTCTTGAAGAGATCTCTGGTTCTCCCTATTGTATTGTTTTCTTCTATTTCTTTGCACTGTTCATTTAAAAAGGCATTCTTATCTCTTCTAGCTATTCTCTGGAATTCTGCATTCAGTTGGGTGTATCTTTCTCTTTCTCCCTTGCCTTTCGCTTCCCTTCTTTCCTCAGCTATTTGTAAAGCTTCCTCAGACAGCCATTTTGCTTTCTTGCACTTCTTTTTCTTTGGGATGGTTTTAGTTGCTGCCTCTTGTACAATGTTGCGAACCTCCGTGCATAGTTCTTCAGGCACTCTGTCTATCAGATCTAATTCCTTAAATCTATTTGTCACCTCTACTGTATATTCATCAGGGATATGATTTAGGTCATACCTGAGTGGCCTAGTACTTTTCCCTACTGAAGAAAGTAGGGAACAAGAAGTTTGCAATGAGAAGTTCATGATCTGAGCCACAGTCAGCTCCTTGTCTAGTTTTTACTGCCTGTATACAGCTTCTCCATCTTTGGCTGCAGAGCACATAGTCAATCTGATTTCTGTGTTGACCATCTAGTGATGTCCATGTGTAGAATTGTCTCTTGGGTTGTTGGAAAAGAGTGTTTGCTATGACCATCGTATTCTCTTGACAAAATTCTACCAGCCTGTGCCCTGCTTCATTTTTTACTCCAAGGCCAAACTTGCCAGTTATTTCAGTTATCTTTTGGCTTCCTACTTTAGCATTCCAATCCCCCATGATGATAAGGACATCATTTTTTGGTGTTAATTCTAGAAGGTGTTGTAGGCTTTCATCAAACTGGTCAACTTCATCCTCTTCAGCACCAGTGATTGGAGCTAAGACTTGGACTACTGTGATGTTGAATCGTTTTCCTTGGATTCGAACTGAGATAATTCTGTCATTTTGGAGGTTGTATCCCAGTACTGCTTTTTATATTCCATTTCTTCTGAGTGATTCTTGCCCACAGTAGTATACCTGATGGTCATCTGAATTGAATTCACCCATTCCTGTCCATTTTAGTTCACTGATTCCTAAGATGTCGATGTTCAGTCTTGTCATCTCTTGTTTGACCACATCCAGCTTGCCCTGATTCATGGATCTTACATTTCAGGTTCCTATGGAGTATAGATCTTTATAGCATCGGACTTTCCTTTCACCACCAGATACATCTGCAACTGAGTGTCCTTTCGGCTTTGACCCAGTCGCTTCATTCTTTCTAGCACTACTAGTACTAGTCCTCCGCTCTTCCCCAGTAGCATATTGGACACCTTCCAACCTGAGGGGCTCATCTTCCGGCATCATATCTTTTTGCCTTTTGGTACTGTCCATGGGGTTTTCATGGCAAAGATACTGGAGTGGGTTGCCATTTCCTTCTCCACTGGATCACTTTTTGTCAGAGCTCTTTGCTATGACCTGTCCATCTTGGGTGACTCTGCACGACATAGCTCATGGCTTCATTGAGCTATGCAAGCCCCTTCGCCATGACAAGGCAGTGATGCATGAAGGAGGCAGTGATCTTTTTACTATATGTAGTGGATTTGTGATAATGTGAAAAACTATTGGATTAAAATACATAAATGGCCTGTGGAAATGTTATAAAAATCCTTAGCTTTTAAACCTGAAGTTTTTTTTATTAGGCATTATACTGGAGGATATTAGTAAACAAGAAATGTATTCCATTTTACATGTAATCACTGTGGTGATGATTGTATTTGCTCAGTACTGGAAAAGTGAAGAACTACCCATCGATGAATTGATTCTAAAAAAAAGAAATCCTGGACTGTGCAGAAATAGACATATTGACTTTATCATTGAAGGAGAAGGAAGATACTGACTTTTATCAAACTTGGGACTCTTTTTATTATTGGCTAGAGAAACGGGACTTTGCATAGATTTAAATATGTTTTTAAAGTTATTATAAATGGGAAAAGAAGGGTGTGAGGGCTGACCAAGCGGGCTCGATGTTTTTGATGATGGATGTTGTTTGTTGTTTGTAGTTTCTTGTTTTTTGGATTATAATTCAAATAAAACTTATTCAAAAAAACAAAAAAACAAAAAACAATAGGTTGCACAAGTGCATGGGGCAATTGAATACTACCTTTTCTTTGAATCCAACCCATTATGTGTGTTTATTTATATTAAAATCTATTTTTAATATGCACATGCTGACTATAAATGTATTATAGTAAAGGTCCTCTGTGGATTCTCTACCCCCCCCCCTCTCTCTCTCTCTCTCTCTCTCTCTCTCTCTCTCTCTCTCTCTCTCTCTCTCTCTCTCTCTGAAAGTGCTCTGTATTTCAGTGCTTTGAAAACTGATTGTTTCATAGATTTTGTGTATTTTGGGTGGTTTTATGTGGTGAAGTTTAATAACCTGCATGATTGCCTGTTCTGTCTATATTTATTGGAAAAGATGACCAATTGTTTGTCATGCTCTCCTTATTTTAATAATGGTTAATTTAGGAATTTCCTTTATACTAATAAAGAGTTTGTTATATTGATAACTATTGGTGAATATTACTCTTGGATTAAAATGAAAAAATTGATTTTTGATAATATAGTCTACTCATCCTTTACTTTTGCAAAATATTGTATAAAAGTCAAATTTGTTACAAATGAAATGCTGTGTTGTTGTTATAAGTATTTATCTTGCTGCTTCTATTGGGCAGTGACTTATTTTTCACTGCCTCCAGTTAGAACCTGTTAGGTGAAGTATTGCATTTATAAGAAGAGGCAGAGAAAGTTGCTAGAAAAATTAAGGTTCTTTTCAACCCAGCATATCTTATGACTTGACTAATCCCTGAATTCACAGTAGTCACAGCTGTACTGTAAAATTGTGTTAAAACAAGTCAATAAAAAATAAATTATATTTTGAAACTAAGCATGTCTTTACCAACTTAATCCAGATCAATATCAGTTCAAGCCAGTTGAGCCTGCCTCTTTGCCTATACTTCACCTGACTATTCTGGTATTTTTATATTTATAAGCTCCTGTAGTATTTTCTCCTGAAAATCAATTTTTCTTGATTTCTCTTTTGATCTATATACTGAATGTCTTCCATGCAATCATTAGTAAATATTTTCAAGAAGAACTATTATCACCATGTCATTAACAAATGATATTTCTGCAGGGCAGTGAATACCATGTGCTAAAAAGAATCAAATTTTTGCATCAAAGTTACCAAAAGTATAGTGTACGATAAGCTGAATTCTGCTGTGATTAGTGTAAGTGATGTGAATAAAATGAATTTGTACAGCTTACTTTGCCTAACTTATTCAGTGTATGCTGACCATGGACAGTGACAAGAAGTTATGTAGGTTCTTCTTCGTGGCCTCTGTGCATCACATATATGGGTGCTGTGCCTGCGCAGTGCCTGTAGCCAGGAAGATTTAAAAGCTTAACGGTTTTGGCAGGAACTCCCCCCTCCCCCTCCTACAGTATAAGAAGGCGGAGTGCCCGCCATTACCTCATTCTTCTTGCGACTGCTGTTCACTGTGTCTCGAGCCTTTCATCTCTCTGTAGCTATATTGTGTATCCTGTTCTCCCTTAAACCGTTGTTTCTCAGCTTTTCTTGTTAAGATTTCCAAGTTATTATCCCTCCCCATTAGAATTCCCCTTTTTTCCCTGTTAACCCCCCCCCCCAAAAAAAACCAAAGTTTTTTTCTTCTTACATTTCTCAGCTTTGCTATCTTCTCCTTTTTCATTCTTGATGGCTCAGTGTGTGGCTTTCTACAAGTGTTCTCAATGTGGGTCTAAGATGTCTCCTACTAATCCGCACTGATCCACATGACCTGTGCCACCTTTGTCTAAGAGAAGGGCACAGGACCGATAAATGCGGTCATTGCCAGGCCTTTACCAAGCAGACGTGGAAAAACCGAGAGAACCACCTGCTCATACTCCTATGGGACCAGGCCCTGCTTCAGTCTGACCAACTAGCGGGCCAATCCACTGCACAGCCCTCCTCTTCAGCTACCCCTCCACCCTGCCCATCGGCTGATGATGCTACTCTGCCGGAGGGCAAATGCTTTTCTAAATCTCAGAAACAAAAGGAAAAGAGGAAGCACAGTGAATCAGACAAGTCCTTGGGCCATAAGAAGCCTAAGAAGGACAGGGCAGACAAGATAGCTCACAAAACCAAGAAAGCCAATCAACCCTGACACCATGATTCGGGTTCATCTGCTCCATCCATCCCAACGGTCGCTTCAGTACTGACACCAACTGAACCGGCTCTCCAGCTGGCGATGCAGGTGACCCCGCCAGGGTCTCTGCGACAGGTCGCTCCTTCCGTCCTGTCCTCACCAGAACACTAGGAGGCAGCCATGTTGGGGTCAATTTCCAATGGAGAGATCTGGGACTCTCCACAGATGCTCCTCCGATGGCACACTCGACTACACCGCAGCCTTCGCCTGAGGCTTCCCTGAGGGCCCCACCTCAGCAGGTGCTGGGCTTTGATCTCCAGTGACCTCCCCAATCTTGCCATCAGTTCCCCAAACGTCGAATACGACTCCTCAGGTGAGCTGAGACCTTGAGTGGTGATCACCGCGTCGGGTGAAGTGGACGCTACATCCAAGTTCTCTGACTCAGAATCATAATGGAGTGGAAGACCGGAGGAGGAGTTGGCTGATGAAGAAGGGTTCCTGGACTGAGCTGTGCCGGACGGCGATGGAATGTCCCTTGGGACTGGAGATAGAGTATGGCGGCATACTGATGGATAGTACCCATATGGCGCATAGTCGTCCCATGGTTCACGATTCACACAACCCACCCGCCGGCCCCACTCGGTGTTGGTGACTGGGTTTCTACAGTACCGTGTTTCACTTGGTGGCAGATCCGTAGAAGGGTATCTTCATACACAGACACACACACACACACACATATATGTTTGCCTTAGTGTTTCAACATGTGCTCTGTAACATTTTACGCTCCCGCTTGGGGGCGAACGGTCAGTCTTCAGTAGACTGAGGAAATGGTGGGCACTCCACCTTCTTATACTGAAGGTGGGGAGGGGTGCGGAGTTCCTGCCAAAACCATTAAACTTTTAAATCTTCCTGGCTACAGGCACTACACAGGCACAGCACCCATATGTGTGAATGCACAGATGGCCACTCAAAGAATGACAGTTACAGGTGAGCAACCTGCCTTTACTGAAATCCCAATCCCTGTTTACTGGAAACATTTTTCTGCAGTCCTCTGGCTTCTGGCATTTTTACCAATCATCAATGATTCACATTCAAGTATTTCATAAATTTCTGCAACCATTAGTATTAAATCGTGAGCTGCCCAGAGATGCCATGGCACAATAGGTGGCATATATATGTTTTAATAAATAAATAATAAAATAATAAATAGACCCTAACGTATATCAGAATACTAGTCTTCAAAACATGCAAGATAAAGCTAGATTGTGTGTCTTAAAAATGGAGGATTATGGTTTGTTTGTTCCTTTCTTCCAATAATCTTAGGCACAGTCCTAGTTGCAACCTAAAACCATCACAGTACCTACCAGACCCTAATATGTATCCATGTGACCTCCTTCCACATTCTGTGTCTAGATGCAAACACTATGGTTTCAACTTCAACAAGATGCTTTTCTTCTCCCAACTCTGCCTGCCTTTATTTACCATCTAGCCTGATGAAAACGACTCACAAAATAGCACAGTATTTTGTAATTTTTGGTCTGATTAAGATATTACACAATATAGTTCCTGGCATTTTTCTTAGGGTAAAACCTCTTATCTGTACATTTGGTGTGACTGCACAATATTGAATTTAGCTATTCAGGAGTGGGAGCCTACACTGGAGGAAGAGGATTTTCTAGCACCTGAAACTTTTTCTTGCACCTCTGAGTGAACATTCACTCCAACAGCAAGGGAAATTAAAAGTATTCAGTTTGACTTGTATTGCCATTCCCTCTTTTTACCAGTACAGTGTGCTACATCAGCATTCCCCAACATAGTTCCCCCAAGATGTTTTGATTACAACCCCCAGAATTCCTGACCATTGGCCATACTGGCTGGGGCTGGTGGGAATTTGAATACCTATAGCCTGCTCCCACAGTTGATTTTAAAAAGACTGCAAGGCTTCAGCATCAACCATAATTTTTCTCCCCTTCTACCATGTAGCCTGATGAAGAATTCTGGCAAATTCCAGAACTTATGTACTATTTTGTGACATTTGACTAATTGCACTATAGAATGAATATAACTTTTTAAATGTCTTGTATATCAGACTTGAAACTGCAACTGGCAGAAATGTGAATTTGAAAAGTGCAGTTCATTCAAACAACTATACTTGCATAATCATTTGCTGATCAGTTTTGTGTTTTTTGTGGAGGCAGGGAGAAAATGAATCACTATAATATGTGTGCACTCAATACATAGTAGCAGTAAAAGTAGTAGTAGGAGGAGGACTAACCTTTATTGTCATAAGAATACAATAAAATACAAATCTACACAAATCCACACAATCCCACAGAGATCTCCCAAGCACAGCATTCCTAATGGGCACTAGAGTGACTTTTTTAAGTTCTAAAGTTTTATTGTTTTCTACTCACTAAACAATTATTCTGAAGACTTCAAACAAACTGTGTACGAAGTCTTATTTCTCTACAAATGCTATGTATTTTAACCCATGTTAGAGTTCCAATTCTGTAGCCAGTGATAGAAAAAGTCCCATGTTTGGTAGTAAACTGTATCTTCTTTTTCCTTCAGAGATAAAGTCAGTCTATCCATTTCTGCACAGTCCAATATCTTGTTCAAGATCAAATCTTCAGCCGGTAGCTCTTCATTTCTCCAACAGTGCGCATATGTGATCCTTGCCGCTGTTATTACATGCAAAGTCAAATATATACTTTGTTTATCGAGATCATCGAGGGGAATGCCCAACAGAAATATTTCTGGTTTAAACATTACAGATCTTAGCAACATTTCCCCAAGCCATCTATGTATTTTAACCCAATTTTGCTTTTTCACAGGTCCAGCACATGTGATAAAAGGTACCAGGTTTCTGTTTACATTTCCAACACTTATTTGACATGTTAGGAAACATTTTAGCTAATCTGTTGGGTGATAGATACCATCTATAAAACATTTTATACAAGTTTTCTTTATAGGAAGTTGCCAAAGTTATCTTAACATTTCTTTCCCACAACTTTTGCCACCTCTGCAATTCAATGTTATACCCAAAGTTTTGTGCCCATGTTACCATTGTTTCTTTAACTTGCTCATCTTCCATTTTCATTTCTAAAAGAAAATTATGCAATCTTTTAATCATTTTTTCATCTGATTTTAAAATTAATTGATCAAAAGTGTTTTGTTCCATATAGAAACCATACATTTTAAAATCTTTAACATGTCACGATTTTATCTGCATTTGATGCCACCAAGAAAGATCAATGCCCTGGTCTTGAAGTTCTTGATTTGATTTCATTTTCCCTTTGTTGTCCAAGATGTCATTATAATTCACAATCTTATTGAAATTTAATGCATTTGGGTATACAAAAGCTTCCATAGGAGAAAGCCATCTTGGTATCTTATTATAAATTTTTATCTTTACTTTTTCCCATACCGAAATCAATGCCTTCCTAATGTAGTGATTTTGAAAATACCCATGAGTTTTACACTTCTCATGCCACATAAAAGCATGCCTACCCATTTGTAAGTCATGACCTTCAAGATAGAAAATCCTTTTGTTCCTTAATGTTATCCATTCTTTTAGCCACACTAGCATACATGCTTGATAATAAAACAACCAATCTGGGAGGCCAAAACCCCATTCCTTTTGGCCTCCTGGAGCATTTTTATTTTAATTCTTGGTTCTTCTTTTGCCATATGAATCTTGAAATGTGTGTATTTAAATCATCAAAAACTTTTCTCAATTTTTATGGGAATTGTTTGAAATAAAAACAAAATCTTAAGTAGTATATTCATTTTAACTACAGCTATTCTTCTCAACAATGATACTTGTAAATTAGACCATTTTTTGAAGTCTGCCCTGATCTCTTTAAACAATTTAATGTAATTGTCTTGTTTCAATGTAGCACATCTAGCTGTTAAGTGGATTCCCAGATATTTAACCTTTTTCACTATTTGAAGATCTAGCTGTTCCATCAAGGCTGTTCTTTGATTCAACGTACAATTTTTCACAATTTAGTCTTTTCTCTATTTTCATCTGCAGGTGAGGGAAGCCTCCCTCTCTGTGGGGCTCTGTTATCTGAGTAGATGTCTATTCCCAGCGTTTCCTTTAAAGGCTTGATTTTAGAAAATAGCAAGAATCTCACCCAGTTGGTCTGAAGTCCAGTTAAAAGCTTTTCTTTCTCTTTGATGTTTTGGCCAGAGCCGAGGACTAGCAATGGAGTAAACCCGCTCTCATTTCGTTCACCATGGAAACACGGGGTTCCCCGGCAGATAAGGGGGGCCAGCACCTCCAAAATCTAGCCGGAGAAAATCCCCGTACCTCTCACTACACTTTGTGCTGTGATTCGGGATTTCTTGAGTCCCTGGTGAAAGGATTTTTGGTGTGAAGCACGGAGCTCCGGTCTTTGCTGCCAATCTCGCTGCAACGCAACTAGAAGTGGGACTCGGCACTAATCTCCCACAGAAAGCCTGCTGTTCTCTCTATGATGTCAGTCAACTCTGTAGATAGTACAAATCGGACCCTTTCCTGGTCTGACCAAGCTCTCATATTGATCAGAATCAAATCTATAATCTTGGTGCACAATCTTGGTGCACAAATCTATAATCTTGGTGTACAACTCATCAAAAAGTGAGCAGCCCAAAAGCATGTGTGATACTGTTTCCATGCCTCATCCATATTGGCAGTGCCTTTCAATATATGGCACCCTCCTTTAACTACCTACATTAGGGTGGACATTGCATCTTGCCAGAGAATACAACCTGTTGTGGCTGTTGTGGCCCTTTAATAATGGCAAAAATGTGGCCATTTGTCCTATTTTGAACAGAGTATGTAAGTGCAGAGGGAAACACAATTTATTGGCAGCACTCAACAACTCCTGGAATTCTATATCCAAGAATCGCCTTTTAATCATTTGGAAAGCTTGCTTTTGACTTTAAAAACCTGATTGATCAAGGTCTATACACCACAGCTATAATTTCTTAAGTGAGGAGATCCCTGTTGGAAGTATGGAGTCTAGCACAAAATGATGTGTCAAGCTGTCACAATCCACTTTATAATATATGTGTAGTCAAAACCTTATGGAGTTCAGCCATGCCATTGTCTCCAGCTGGGATTGTCCAGTCTCCAAGCACAGTACTGAATAGGGGGCACACCCCAGTAGGCCCAAGATTTTCTGGAGGAAGAGGATTGTATGTGTTCAGCTGAACAATTCAACGTGTTTAACCAAACAGGAACACCATATAATACTTGTGTATTTTGGCCCTGAAGACTTGAAGTGCAGCCAGCACATAACCATTCCCTCTGTTGAAATAGAATCTTATAACAGACTGAGCTGAAAGCTGTGCTGTATTAAGTACAGCTTTCTGATGACAGATCCAGGAGTTCTTAGAATGAAAATTGATTCCCAGATACTTGAATTGCTTAACCTGTTCTACACTGTACCCCTTAAATTTCCAGGAATTTTTCCCCATGTTTGGCAAAGACCATTACTTTGGATTTGCTGTAATTTAATTGTAGCCCATTTTTATCCAGATAGTCTGTGCAGCTGTTAATCAAATGATCCAAACCTATGTGTGTTTGAGACAGAATTACTGCATCATCTGCATAAAGCAGCAGTATGACTTTATGCAACCCAAGTCTAGGACTGTGACCTTCTATACTGGTCAGATGAGATGCTAGATCATTTATGAAGTGGTTAAACAAGGTAGAATCCTTGTTTCACTCCCCCTTATTAATTGGAAATGGTTGCATTAGTTCTCCTTCCTGTGACAATCTGACCTGCACAATGTGTCCGAATATAATGTTCTTATAGATAGAATAAGCCTTTTATCTATTCCCAGCTTTTGTAGCTTAACCCAAAGGCTATCCCTATTAATTGAATTGAAAGCTCCCTTTAAATCAAGAAAGATGGTATACATTCTAGAATTTGCTTTCCCCACCTGTTTCTGCATAAGGTGGGATAGTATTACACAATTGTCTATTCTGCATTGTCTATACCCTGCTTGCTCTGGGACAAGGATTTTTTTTTTTTGTTCATTAATCCATGAGTGAAATTTTTAAATAGATACTCCCCATAGCCTTTCCTCACTACCAATAACAGACTTATTGACCTGAAGTTAGAAGACTGGTTATAATTGCCCTTTTTATTAATAGGGACCACTATAGTGTGATTCCAGGACATAGGCATTTTCCCTGTTCCATCTATCATGAACAGGGGAGTAAGAATTGAGGCTCACCAATTCAGATTGAGAAGGAAGGACTCACTGGAGAAGAGCCTAATGCTGGGAACAATTGACAGCAAAAGAATGGGGCGGCAGAGGATGAGGTGAATAGATGGAGTCACTGAAGCAGTCGGTGTGAGCTTAAGTGGACTCTGGGGGATGGTGGAGGACAAGAACGCCTGGAGGAGTGTTGTCCATGGGGTCACGAAAGGTTGGACATGACTTCACAACTAGCAACAATTCAGATTGCATTTTAACATATCAGGTGGGATTAGCATCTGGCCCTGCAGCTTTCTCTGATTTTAGCTGCAAGATTAGCTCTCCGATTTCTTTGGTGTCAATGGAAGGCCATTCAATATGTCAAACCCAGACCTGGGCTTCATAAAATGAACTTTAGAAAAACATCTGAACATTTTTACAGGCAAATATTTTTATATCTATTTTCTCCATGTAACTGAACATGGATGGCTAATTCATTTTTATGTATGTGTTTAAATATTTCCAGGCTGACTTTCACCAGCCTGGAAATCGGGAAGGCCAGTGTAAACAAGTAGGTTTTTACATTTTCCCTAAAAGCCGATAGTATTGGGGCTGGATGGGGCCTTAATGATATAGGGACTGGACCCATTTCTTTGAAAATACAGCATTCCAAGATGCTTACCTCAGAGTCAGACTCTGAACTAAATGAAGAGACGAGGTTGGAATTCTTAGCTGAGATATACAAAATGGCTTGTGAAAATCAGATTATCTCTGCTTCTGGGGGTGCAGGGGGAACAGTGCTGAACATGCTGATTCAGAGAGGGAGTAATGTAATATGATTGGTCCAGCATAATATCAAAGCTGCAGCCCAACTGAGTGGCATCTGGTTTTCCCACTGTACTTCTGTAGGAACCTTCTTCAGCATGGTGCTAACACCATCTGGATGGGAAAGGGGGCAGGGTTCAGTTTGGAATCAACTTTTGGCATGAACAGTATTTCCCTAATAAGCTGGCTCCCTAAGTTCACTGATGACTTTTTAACAATTTCTGCAGTACTCCCTTTATTTCACTAAGTCATTTATTTCACAGTCGCATTTTAACATGATAAAAACTATAGTTAGAAGCCTCTTGTCTTGATTTGCTTGGAAGAAGAAATGTGGTGTGTGTGGGAGAGGGAGAGGGAGAGAGGGAGGGAAGACTGGCTTCTGACAGATGACAACCCATTGCAGAGCTGAGGCCATTACAGAAAAGGTCCTCTAATTGCCCTGAAAGGAGAGCAAGTTAGAAGGATCTCCTTAACTGTTCTCCGAGTGCAGGAAAACTGAAATGGGTGAATCATAGAATGGTGGAGTTGGGAGGGGTCAGAGGGCCATTTCCAGTCAATTGTGGATCCACCTGATACTGGTTCCATCTAGCCCGCTTTTAGCTAGTTTGCTAATCATGGGGGACTATGTCAAAAGTTTTGCTGAATTCCTACAGTCAGATTGGGAGGTTACCGAATCAAAAGATGAAATGACAGGATTTGTTCTTGAGGAATCCATGTTGGCTGCTAGTAATCATGCATTGTTTTCAAGGTGTTTGCAGACTGACTACTATATAAACTGCTCCAGCATTTTCCCAAGGATTGATGTCAAACTGATGGGTCTGTAGTTCCCTCCTGCCACCGCCTCTGCTGCTGCTGCTGCTTCCCCTTCCCCTTCCCCAAAGATAGGGACAGAATGAGCCAGTCACCTGGCATTCCCCCTATCTTCCATGATTTCTCAAGGATAATAGACAGTGTTTCTTCTGCCAGATCCTTTATGACTCTAGGATGGAGTTCACTGGGCCCTTGAACTCTATGAATTTGAACTCATTCAACCCAATTAGATGACCATTGACCATCTGCCTATAAGTCTGGAGCTGCCATCTTGTCCCTTCAGCTTGTGCTTCTTCTTCATCAGGAAGGTCATAGCTCTTCTTCTGGGAGAATACTGAGCCAAAGGTGGAATGAGCACTTCCACCTTTTCTTTTCATCTGTTATCATTTTGCCATCCACATCGAGTAGGTGAACCCCCATTTCTTTCCTATCTTTTACATATTCAAAGAAGACTTTTTTGTAGCATTTAGCTCATCCTCCTGTATTTCTGTGCAGAGATATGTACTTTAACATACAGTGCGACTCCACCTCCTTTTCTGTTCCTTCCATTCTTCTAGAAGAGGTTATATCCTTCAATTGTTGAATTTCAGGCGTGGGAGTCATCCCACCATGTTTTCAGTTATACCTATCAAGTTGTATTCACCCTCCTGTGTTAAGAGTTCAAGTTCATGCTGCTTGTTTCCCATACTCGGGCATTAGTATACAGACATCAAAGACTACGTGCTTTACACTGTCACTTTCTTCCTACATTTTCCGGAAGACCATTATTGGGCACTGTTACAGCTGCTCTCTCTCTCTCTTGTGTTGTTATGCGCAGGTGTACTTCTCCCTCTCCTGTAGGTTCAGTGGGCTGTATAAGCCTTAGCAAACTTTAAGTTATATCACAAATCTGTCTTCCAGGGAGACAGCATACCTGACGAGTCCACATGTCTACCTGACATACATTTCCATCCCACGCAGTGAGGAATCTCCCACAACTAACACTCTTGTCGTTCTTGCAATCCTTGGTATCATTGCCACTACTTGGTTGACCTTTAGCCTCTTGTTCAGTGGTGCACTGGATGACTAGCTACTCTTCCACAGCAGGCTGGCCTCTTGTCTAATCCTCAGGTAACTGGAAGAAGTACAATAGTTCCACTGCTTCCACTAGTGCAAAGTGTCCTCTAGTTCTTCTACATCGAACTGTCTCCCCTTTCCAGGGAGTTGCTACCTGATTTTCCTGTCCCTCAGGATTCTCTTCTGCCTCAGCTTCCTCCTGCACTTCTAGCTTCTGTGCTACACTTAGTTATTGCAGTTCCACTACTCTGTCTAAAAACTCTTCATCTTCTTTTATCACCTTGAGGGTGGACACTTGCTGCTCCAGCGCTCTCACCTTTTCTTCTAACAGGGCTCCTAGCTTGCACTTGTTGTACATGTAGGCCATGTTGACCTCAGGCAAGAAAACAAAGAGCACCAACATTGTAGGTCACCAGCTTTGCTCATACTTTCGGCTACTTTTTCAACTCTACCTTGTTGGGCCTGTTCTTCACCTTCAGAGAAGACAGGAGGAAGCACAATACAGTCCTACCAGTAAATGTGAGTTTTTCATAAGGAAGAAACAAAGGGGATGAGGGAGAAAAAGGAAGGAACAACATTAGGGACCTCTCCCCTTGATCTCCACCACCAAACTCCTTTTTGCTCTCCCTGTTCACTCAGTCTTTGGGAGCTTGTATCCCAGAGAGCCCAGATCAGCTGGGGCTGCTTCTTCTGACCTGCTCAGCTAGCAGTCAGGAACCAGAGTGAATCAGCCCACCCACACAGCTGGTGCTGGTAGTAAGGCCATTCCCTTCCACTGGCAGCTCTCAGGACTGTTGCAGTTGTAGTTCTGAGGAGCACACAGCATCTGGAAGAGACTGTTCCTGGACTATCCAGGCCCCTCATCCCTTTGCATCTGCCTTTTTCTCCTCTTCCACTACAACTCCACCACCAGTCCTGTTTGGTCTCCCTGTTCATGCAAATTGAAGCATACTGAATGGTTTGAGGCTTTAAAGGTCAAAGTAAGCACTTTAAATAGGGCTCAGAAATGCACAATTAGTATGCCTGATACAGCCCAGGCAATATATGATAGGACTGCCTTGTCCTCACCAACACTCAGGCAGCTACAACCTGCACTAGCTGAAATTTCAAAGCCAGCTTGATGTAATGCCTACATGACATTGCAATAGACATCACAAATGCATGGATGACCAAGGCTGCCTTGATTTCTCCAGAGAGGGTTGCAACAGAAGTACCAGTTTAAGTTGGTAAAGTGCATTCCTGGCCCCCACAACTATCTTGAGCATCCCTCTTTTTCTCCTTTCAAGGGTGATGTAAATGATTATTCTCTATATGTATGATATATATTTCCATTTTTTCTTTCTCTTGTGGTCCCCCTTTTCTGTTCTTATTTTTGTGAATTAAAACCAAAACCTGAGTTTCCCCTGTTAGCATGGAATCTAGGAAGGCTGCCATTTAGTCTTTCAGAGGGGAGTGTAAACCCATCTGTTATTATGTCTACTTTTTATTTCAACTTCAGCTGGTTAGAAGACCTTGTAGGAATACAGATAAGAGATGCAGCAAGTTTGACGGGAAGAGGAGAAAACTTTATTACTAAAGTCTAAACAACACAAAAGAAAGGCACATAAAGAACTTTGCCACCAGATGGAGCCACCATGGCACAACCAGCTATTGTGGATCTCTGATACAAGGTGCATCAAATGACTGAAAATGATACAGAGCTCTTACACATAACACCTCTAACTAAAATCCCAAAAAGAAACCATACAATACAAACAAGTTACATACTTAAAAGCAGGCTCAGATATTCTCCAGAAGAATACAAAGCAAAGAGGTGTGAGGTGCAGATTGTCACGTATACAGAATCTGATAGGCTCTTACCCTTATCTATGGGACAGAACTCTAGATAGAACCGGGTAACCCCAGACTCCTGGCTAACCCTTAACCCCAGGGGGTGCTTTGCCTACAATTCCTTTAAGAGACGCGACACAGGCTTGACAAGCCCAGCATGGTCCTGCACCTCAAACTCTTAAAGGAAAGAGACAGGCCAAGAGCCAGGCGTGGGCTCTTGTCCAAGCTTCAATTTTTCTCTAAAACTTGGTTCCCTCTGAAATTGTCTATGTAGTCATACTTATACACATGCTGCTTAGCTTGGCTAATACGGAGCAGAAAGAAGATATGCAGTAGCATACCCAATACTGCTGCTGGAACCTTAGGCTTGCTTTTAGGACAGCACAGTTTTTTCCAAAGGAGGAGGACTGAAGTGGATGGTTTTTGCAGTTTCTTCTTTTGAGTTGCAAAAATGGCACCAGCAGAGCTTAGCCAGAATCTGGTTTCTCATGAGTCCAGCAGCTTATCATCTGTCTCAAGAAGTTGTCAGCGCTGTTTAATTTGCAACTTTTCCTCTGCTACCTCTTTTCTCTCTTGGCATGAGGTCCTTCTGAAGGAGTCATCTGTCAAGGAGGTTAGAGGGGTGGCAAATAGAAGAAGGACCTTTTCAGTGGCTGCCTCCCACTTATGTAAATTTATTTATTTATTTATTTATTTAGCACCTGGGTCCTCAAACTATGGCCAGTGGGACAGATCCGGCCCACCATGCCCATTTATCCGACCCACCCCTGCCTGTGCTTGCCGTGCGGGTGGGGAGGCGATGGCTTGCTCGCTCGGAGATAGTTTTGGACTTGTGGGGCGATCTCCAAGTGAGCAAGCCGCTGCCATGCGCGCCCAACACTGCCTCACCAGCCCATGTGCCTCAACAGCCCACGTGGGTTGCCGCCACCTTTCATGGCCCCCTATTGAAAAAGTTTGAGGACCCCTGATTTAGCTTGTGACAATGAAACAATTAGGAGTCTACAATGCTAATACAGAGTAGATGTTGGGCTGCCTGCAATTGCTAGTTTGTTCTTTTGTGCTCACACGCTTATCCAGTGTGCACCACAGGGGGTGAACTGGCTCCATACACATGCAGACCAGCTGGCATTTGGCTTGTTGGCTCATCTGGGCTTCCTTTGCCAATCACACCTCGCCTTGTGTCCAGCACCAGCTCCCGCTCTCCTCACGAACACAGTCAACTTATGGAATAAGCTCCCAAGAGAAATTCATCTGGTGCCAACATTAGTCCCTTTCCCTTGCCAGGCAAAAACATTTTTCTAGGTATTTTAATAACAATTTTAGCAGCTAGTTTTAATGTTTCTATTTTATCATAATGCCCTATTTATTGTAGTCATGATATTAACTATTCAATTTTCATTGTATTGTATTATTGTTTTAATAGTATGTCATTTGTAAATATTGTAAGCTGCCCAGAGACTCCACTGGGAGTAGGCAGTGGCATATAAATACAAAGATAAACAAATAAATAAACCTCTCACAAGTGCAGTGGCATTATTATCATTATAGTCATTGCGCTTATTATTACTATATAGCATTTGTAGCCTGCCTTTTTTTCCTCTTGTGAGGAATAAATATAAACATAGAAACAGAACAAGTCAGAAGGGGTCTCCCGGGCCAGATAGTCTGACCCCCTGGTTCAAGTCGGCTCCACTCATGACATGCCTGCCATGTGGATGTCCAGCCTATCACTGATGGGGCTTCAACCACCTCCCATGGAAACCCATTCCATACCCTGGGGGTCTAACTGTCAGGAAGTACTTCCTGGCATCCACCTTAAATCTTGGTTCCCAGAGCTTTGCTCCATTGGAACACATCCTGTCCTCCTCTGCAGGGGAAAACAGGTCTCTACCCACCTCCATGTGACACCCCCTCGCATACCTATATGTCGCCAACAGATCCCTTTGGAGTCTCCTCTTCTTCAGGCTGAAGAGACCCAGTTCCCTCAGTCTCGCCTCATATGGCTCTCCCTGCAATCTGGCCACTGTCCTTGCAGACCCACACTGCACTGATTTCTACCTGCCCATATTCTTCCTCTAATGTGGAGCCTAGAATTGAACACCATACTCCAGCTGCGGGCACACCAGTCATACAGAGTGGTAGTAATACCTTTCTCAATCTAGAAGCCAAGCTTTTGACTATGCAACCAAAGATAGTGTTTTCTCTCTTGACCATCACATCACACTGCTGACTCACATTTTGCTTGCAGTTGACCAGTACCCCGGGATCCCTTTCACAAATGCTGCTCTCCAGTCACCTAACCTGTACTTATGATACTCATTCCTTTTTTTTAAATCAAGTTTTATTATTTTCTTTATAGATGCAAAACTAAAACAACAATTATTCAGGACATCAGACATACTGGGTCGACATCTCACTCTTTTTTTTACATTCAACAACCATATTCAATTCAACGCATAGTCCCGTTTCTCTAATCAATGATAGAAAATATTCCAAGTTTGATAGAAGTATGTATCTTCCTTCTCCTTCAAAGACAAAGTCAATCTGTCCATCTCTGTGCAATCCAAAATCTTTTTTAAAATCAATTCTTCAGTAGGTGGTTCTTCACTTCTCCAGTGTTGGGCAAATGCAATCCTTGTTGCAGTAGTTATATGTAAAGTCAAATATCCCTGATGGCTTATCAAAGTCATCAGGGATAATACCTAATAGAAAGACTTCAGATTTAAATGTTAACAGTCTGTGCAGCATTTCCTCAAGCCATTTGTGTATTTTAACCCAATTTTTTTGCCTTACTACAAGTCCACCACAAATTATAGAAAGTACCAGGTTTGTGTTTACATTTCCAACATCTATTTGACATATTTGGAACATTTTTGCTAATCTATTTGGCGATAAATACCATCTATAAAACATTTTATAATGGTTTTCTTTATATGAGGTTGCTAAGGTTATCTTAATATTTCTTTCCCACAGCTTTTGCCATTTCTGTAACTCAATATTATATCCAAAATGTTGTGCCCATGTTTTCAGTTTCTTTAACTTGTTCATCTACCATTTTCATATCCAAAAGAAAATTATACAACCTTTTAATCATTTTTTCATCTGATTTTAAAATCATTTGATCAAATGCTATTAATTCCTTATAAAAATCATACATTCTATAGCCTATAGTATCTCGATTGTATTTGAATCTTATGTCACCAAGAGAGAGCAATGCTATATTCCTTTAGTTCTTGATTCGGCTTCAATTTTCCATCATTATCTAAAATATCATATCTCACAATTATATTAAAATTCAAAGCATTTGGATATACAAGAGCTTCCATAGGAGAAAGCCATCTTGGCAACTTAGTATAAAGCTTTTTCTTTAGCTTTTCCCTAACCGACATCAATAAATTTCTAACATAATGACTTAAAAAGTAACCATGTGTCTTACATTTCTCATACCACATATAAGCATGCCATCCCATTTGTAAATTGTGTCCTTCAAGGCATAAAATTCTCTTATTTCTTAGAATTATCCATTCTTTTAACCACATTAAAGCACAAACTTGATGGTATAGCATCCAATCAGTAAGACCAAAGTCCCCATTCCCTTTGGCTTCATGAAGCATTTTTAATTTAATCCTTGATTTCTTTTTTGCCATATAAATCATAAAATTTAGGTATTTAAATTATCAAAAAACTTTTTATCAATTTTAATAGGAATTGTTTGAAATAGGAACAGAAGTTTTGGTAATATATTCATTTTAATTATGGATATTCTTCCCAACAATGATAATTGCAAATTGGGCCATTTTTCTAGATCACTCTTGATCGCCTTACATAGTTTAATATAGTTGTCTTCTTTTAATGTAACACACTTAGCTGTAAGAAAGATTTGCAAATATTTAACCTTTTTAACAATTTGAAGGTCTACTTGCTGCATCAAAGTGTTCTAATGTAAGATTTTTAACTAACAGTTTAGTCTTTTCTCTATCTATTTTCATCCCAGTAACTTCACCATAGTCTTCTATCTTTTTTAAAAGTTTAGATGTCGTTACCAACAGATCTTCTAAAATAAACACTGTCATCTGCAAATGCATGAAGTTTATAGCTTTCATCTCTAATTCCAGTACCATTATTATTATTATTATTATTATTATTATTATTATTATTATTATTATTATTATTACATTTCTATGCCGCCCCTTGCCGAAACCTCGGGGCGGCTTACAACACAATAAAATACATTGAAATACAATAGAACATAATAAATTACCATTAAATACAAAAATACACTGAGTTACAAATATAAAATTAAAATTATCAGTATAAAATAAGTAAATAAAAATATAGGAGGAGAAAGAGAAGGAAGAAATAGTTGCCCTGGCCAGATCATATGTTTTAACAATTAAAATGATGTTTAAATAAAAAGGTCTTTACCTGGCGCCGAAAAACCAGTAACGACGGTGCCTGGCGGACCTCTTTGGGGAGTGAATTCCATAGGTTGGGCGCCACCGCAGAGAAAGCCCTCCTCCGAGTACTTACTCTCCTAATTTCTTTCATGGAGGGTTCCCGGAGAAGGGACTCTCCCGCAGATCTCAAAGGGCGGTCGGGCATATACGGACGTAAGCGCTCGTTCAGGTAGCCAGGACCCAAGCCGTTTAGGGCTTTATAGGTCATAATCAACACCTTGAATTGGGCCCGGGCTTCAATGGGAAGCCAGTGAAGCTGACGGAGGACTGGAGTCATGTGAGCATAACGCCCCGTCCCCGTCAGCAACCTGGCAGCTCTATTTTGCACCAATTGAAGTGTTCGGACTGTCTTCAGGGGAAGCCCCACATAAAGCGTGTTACAGAAGTCTAGGCGGGAAGTCACCACCGCGTGTGTCACCATCGCCAGGCAGTTGTACTCCAGGTAGGGGCGCAGCTGATTAATCAGCCGAAGCTGAAGGAAGGCGTTCCTCGCCACCGCTGTCACCTGAGCTTCCAGTGAAAGCTCCGGGTCGAGGAGTACTCCTAAGCTGCGGACCTTATCCCTAAGAGGGAGTGTTGCACCATTCAGGACCAGGTCAAATCCACCCTCTCCGAAACCCGATCCGCCAACCAACAGGACCTCCGTCTTGTCTGGGTTGAGTTTCAGTTTATTGGCCCTCATCCATTCCCTTACCTCGGCCAAGCACCGGTTCAGCAGAGCCACTGCCTCACCTGGATTAGTGGAAAACGAGAGGTAGAGCTGGGTATCATCAGCGTATTGATGATTCCGCAGCCCACACCTCCTGATGACCTCTCCCAGCGGTTTCATATAGATGTTAAATAGCAGAGGGGATAGAATGGAGCCCTGTGGTACTCCATGGCATAACTGCCATGACATAGAGACATGGTCCCCCAGCACTACCTTCTGGAATTGACCGTTGAGATAGGAGCGGAACCACTGCAAAGCAGTGCCTCCAACCCCCAATCCCGCAAGCCTATCCAGAAGGATACCATAGTCAATGGTATCGAAAGCCGCCGAGAGGTCCAGAAGAACCAACAGGGATGTACTCCCCCTGTCCTTCTCCATGCACAGGTCATCGCACAGGGCGACCAAGGCAGATTCAGTACTGTACCCGGGTCTGAAGCCGGGCTGAAAAGGATCCAGATAATCAGTTTCATCCAAGAGTGCTTGGAGTTGTCCCGCCACCACTCGCTCCAGCACCTTGCCCAGAAACGGGATGTTGGCCACAGGTCTATAGTTAGTGGCCATCTCTGGATCCAGTGATGCTTTCTTTAGGACCGGTCGTATTACCGCCTCCTTTAAAGGGGCAGGCACTCAACCCTCCCTCAGAGAAGCGTTAACCACTTCCAAGATCCAGGTCCCAATCCCGTGCTTGGAGTTATTTATTAACCAAGACGGGCAAGGATCCAATAGGCAAGTGGTGGGTCGTACTCGTCCAAGCACCTTGTCCACATCATCGGGCTGCAATAATTGAAATTCCTCCAATAATTTTGGACCAGACGGTAGCATTGGCGGCTCCTCAGAGATCTCTGATCCATTAGTGGAGTCCAGCTCGTGACGAATCAGAGCAATTTTCTCCCTGAAATGCCTGGCAAATATCTTCTCTAACGTTTTTATTTAGGACATCCAAAACCAATATGAATAACAGTGGTGATAAAGGACATCCTTATCTTGTGCCCTTTTGAATGTCTATTATGTTTGTAAATTCTCCATTGACTATTATCCTGTTTTTGATAAATGCTTGATATTGCATTAATACATTTTCCACCTAATTCCATTTGCACTAGTTGTTGTTTCATGAATTGCCAATTCACATTGTCAAAAGCCTTCTGTGCATCTAGAAACAGTAATGCCATTGGTTTTTCAGAGTGAGTTTCATAGTATTCTAGGATATGCAAAATAATTCTCACATTGTTCCTAATTTGTCTCTTAGGTAGAAAACCATTTTGATCTGTATGTATAAAGTCTATTAAGTATTTCTTCAATCTTTCTGCCATTACAGAGGCAAAAATTTTGTAGTCCACGTTTAGGAGTGATATAGGTCTGTAATTTTGAATCTGTGTTGAGTCCATGTCTTCTTTTGGAA
This sequence comes from Varanus komodoensis, assembly GCF_004798865.1. Taxonomy (NCBI): domain Eukaryota; kingdom Metazoa; phylum Chordata; class Lepidosauria; order Squamata; family Varanidae; genus Varanus; species Varanus komodoensis. The sequence goes on from NW_025335269.1 coordinate 1,200,711, forward strand.
TTAAAGTAATATTTGCCTCAGTCCAAGTATTTGGTATTTTAGCATCCAGCAGTACAGCATTACATACGAGTATATCCTTTAACAGTGTAGATAAAGTTCCTTCAAAGGATTAATAAAGTTCCACTGGTAAGCCATCCAGACCAGGAGTTTTATCATTCTTTTGTCTCTTAATCACCTCAATTACTTCTGTCGTTGTTATTTCCTCATTTAATATTTTTTGGTATTTCTCTGACAGTTTTGGTAGATTTTCCTTTTGAATATACTCATGTACCTTCTCAAATGATATTTCTTTAGCTTGGTATAGCTTTGTAAAAAAATCTTCCACTATTTTCTTAACTGAGGCATTTTGTATCTGTAGTTGTCCTTCTCTGTCATACAGCTTAGATATTAATCTCTTTTCTCTTTCCTTCTTTAATTTGTAGGCCAGCCATCTCCCTGGTTTGTTAACATTTTCAAAGAAGTTCTGTTTAGTCAGTTTCATTTGTTTAACTAGTCCGTTTGTCTCTAAAAGATTCAGTTTATGTTTTAAAGTATTCATCTGTATCTTGAGGTCCTTTTTTGATGGATTTTCTTGTAACTTCTGTTCAAGCTTTGATAGCTCATCTAGTAATTTGATTCGTTCTTGTTTTCTCTTTTTATTTATTTTTGCTGAGTAGGTTATAATCAAACCTCTGAGATATACTTTAGCTGTATCCCAAACATTTTGTAAAGTGGTTTCTTCAGCTTTATTTTCTTGGAAGAAAAATTTAGTTCCTTTGTTATTTCTTCTTTGAAATTTTTATCTTTTAATAAAGATTTATTGAATGTCCATCTAGGTGTTTTTATTGTTCCTTTCAGGGTCATGGTTATAGGATTGTGATCGGCCCAGACATTTGTGTCTATTTCAGCTTCTAACAGATCTGGAACTATGTCTGGGGTTATCCAAATCATATCAATTCTAGACCATGACCTATGTCTGTTTGAGTAAAAAATATACTTGGCAGAGGTTGTGTTTTTGTGTCTCCAAACATCTATTAGTCTAAGTTCCTCTAATATATTGAAGAAGGATTTTAGAAGTATTCTCCTTCCTTTCTTTCCATTGGTGTCATTCTTGTAGTCTATTTTTTAAATCAATGATTGCATTAACGTCTCCCATTAAGCACAAAGTTTGATATTCAGTTTGTAGGAGTAAAGTGTGTAATTTTTGACAGAAAGTTTCTTGATGGTCATTTGGAGCATAGGTCACCACTACGAGCACCTTTTTATTTTCTATTGTAACTTCAACCAATAGAATTCTACCATCTTCATATGCAAAAATATGCTTAGGATCCAATTTTTCTTTAATATATAAAGCCAAACCTCTTTTCTTTTGATGAGCGGAAGATATAAATAACTTTATATTGCCAAGTTTTGGACATTCCAGAAGTTGATGGTGTTGTCTTTTTATGTGTGCCTCTTGTAAACAAATTACATCTAGGTTCAGTTTTTGAAGTTGAGAAAAAGTCCTTTTCCGCTTAGAGGGTGAGTTTAATCCATTTATATTCAAAGAGAATACTTCAATTCTTCCTTCCATTATAGAAGCAGTGTTTATAAAATATATGTATATCTTTTTATATTTAGTATTCACGCTTCTACCTTTTCTCTTTTCTTTTGATTCTGATAACTGTTCATCCTCTTATTGTTCTGTAGTTACTATTTCTCCTTCTTCTGAATGGAAAGTTGTTACAGCCATTGTCCTGCTGTTTTTCCTATTTTCCTTTTCTTCAGCCCACTCTTCATCTTCAAATGAGGCTTTAAATTTTTCATAAAATTCTTGGGCTTTGAGAATTGAATCCAATCTGAGTCTAGTGGAATTCCAAGTAAAGAATATCCCTTCTGGTGTTATCCACCTGAACATAATTCCTTTCTTTATCAACTTGGAAGTAAGAAATTGATACTTCTTTCATTCTTCTCTGATTCTCCATGGTATTTGTTTCAGAACAGTCACTTCATGGTCAATAAATCTTAATGGTTTATTGCGTGGAGATTTAAGAACTTGGTCTCTTACAGATCTTTTTGCAAATTTTACATGAACTTCCCTTGGAAGTTTATGCCTTCTGACATAGCTTGAATTAACTCTATAGACCAGGTCTATCCCTTTATCAATATGTTCCTTTTCCAAGTCAAGAGCATCTGCTAGCATAGTATTTATTAAGTCCCTTAGGTTTTCACTTTTTGCCTGTGGTATGTTTTGAAATCTTGAATAGTTGGACACCTTTTCTATCTCCAATGTAGCAACTGAATCCCATAGAGACTTTTTTGTTTGTTTTAATTGTTGCATCTCTTTATCCATCTCTTCAGTTCTCTTGTCAATATTATCAGTCTTCTTTTCCACTTCTTGTATTTTTTTGTTCATTTTGTCCTATTTTGGACTGAAACTCTGTAAGTTGATTATTCAAATCTGAAAGTCTTTCATTCACTTTTTGAATAGCATTTTGGATAGAGTCTTGAGATGCTTGCAGTGCCGCGAGTGCTATCTGTAGATATTTTTGAAATTTTTCCAAATGTATAATTTTTGGTTGATGTACTGAGCTTTGTGATGCAGATCCAGGCGTCGAAGATGGTGTGGATGATGTCTTTCTCACGTTAGAAATGAAAATTTATTTAAAAAAAAATATTATTGAGGTGGTCTGTTATAGCACTAAATGGCCACGCGGTGGCAGTAATGAGTCACAAAAAGATTTTAGGTAAATTATATACCTGTTATAGAATAAAATGGCCACAGGGTGGCAGTGAAGAGTTATTTATCGTTATAACAAAAGAAATTTCCAAGGCCAGTCAGATAGCCATGCAGTCTCTGAATGAGATATACAAAAGCGAAAACGAGAGAGAGATCTCTTTTCTACCAATTAATATACAGTAAGTTTAAACTTGATTTTTACCTTTGGCGAGATTAAACAACAAAAGTCTCTTCTTTTCCAGATCTCACATTACCCCAGCTTCGGTTAGTCTCCCCTAGATTTGTTACCACTTAAACTCCGCAGGGGAGGAGTTTCCTACGTAAAGAGTAAACAGGGCTTATTCTAATTTAAAATTGGTGCTTGTTCCACAAGTTCTTTTAAGGGCAGTATTTTAAGAAGATCATTTGCTCACCCAGCAGGTCCAACGTCCACTCTTTTTAAGTTTTCTTTGTTCTCTATTGAATCGGTGCCCACAGCTAGTGAGGGGATTCACCCCTCTCTCTCTCTGTTCACTGAGAATTCACAAGCTTCTCCCAGCAGGTGGGGGACTGCCGCCCCCCACAAGCCATAAATGATACTCATTCCTATGCCCCAAGTGCAAGACTTTGCACTTACCGTATTTTTCCTTGTATGAGATAATATTTTTTCTTTAAAATATTTGCCTAAAAATGGAGAGGCATCTTATACACAGGGGGCTGAGAGAAGAACCGTGGACATGCTCGGGGGGGGGGGGGAGGGACGCAGGGGCCGGCGTGCTGGGGGGGGAGGTGGGCGGGGGTGCACTGAGGGGGAGACTGACACAGTTGTGGGCACGCTGGGAGAGGAAATTGGCATGGGCATGATGAGGGGGAGACTTGCATGGGAGCAGGCACGCTGGGGAGATACTGGTGCGGGTGTGCTCGAGGGGGGGCTGGCGCGGTCGTGGGAGCGCTCGGGGAGCCTGGAAAGGGTGTGCTCAGGGGGAGTGGCACGGGCGCGCATGGGGAGGTGGTAAGGCGGCACGTGTGAAGCAATAGCTTGCTCGCTTGGAGATCGGGAAGAAAAGTGGGGGCATTCTATACATGGGGGCATCTTATAGGCGGAAAAATACAGTATTTGCATTGAACACCATCCTGTTGCCCCCTGCCCACTTTCATAGCCTGTCCAGAGCCTTCTGGATCCTGAGTACCTCCTTAGTTCTAGCCACCACCCCCATTTTAGTATCATCTGTGAATTTGATCAGCAGACTGTTCACTCCCTCTTCCAGCTCATTGATGAAAAGATTGAACAGGATCAGTCCCAAGACAGAGCCCTGGGGGACCCCATTCATCACCAGTTGCCATCCCAATGATTCCCCACTAATAGTTAACTTCTGCTTTTGGTCCATCAGCCATGCCCTAATCTATTGGACAGTGCATTGTTCTGTCCCCAAACTCCTCAATTTCTCAACCAGCAGATCATGGGTCACTTTGTCAAAGGCCTTGCTGAAATCCAGGTAAACCATGTTGGCCGTGTCCCCTCTGTCTAGCCACCTCAAAATCTTGTCATAGAATTCCACAAAGTTTGCCTGGCAGGAACTGTTTTTGCAGAAGCCGTGTTGTGTGGCCACCAACCTCCCTTCCCTACCTAGCGTCACTAGATCTCTCGCTATTATGAGCCTTTCCATTGTCTATCCTAGAATGGACATAAGGCTAACTGATCTGTAATTCCCCATGTCCCCTATACTACCCTTTTGGAAAATTGGGGCCACTGAAGCCACCTTCCAGTCCTCTGGAATACAAAGCAGCTTGCATAGTTCTATTTCAGGGGTCCTCAAACTTTTTCACCAGGGGCCAGTTGAAAGGTGCCGGTGCTCAGTGCGGGCCGGAAAGGTAATGCCGGCGGGACGTGCGGGCCGGTGCGGGAGTGGGGGTGGGGCGCACGGTAACTGAGACAGGGGGCGGGGGGTGTGGCGAGGAGAGGCAAGGCAAGGCAAGGCTGGGGTGGGGTGGGCATGCACCGTGATGCAGCGGCGGATGCACGATGCAGCGGCTTGCTTGCTTGGAGATAGTTTTCTCCTAGCAAGTCCAAAACTATCTCCTCATGAGCAAGCCGTTGCCTCCCCATGCAGGGGGCAAGGCAGACAGTAGTGGGTGAGGTGGGCGGTGGAGGCCCAAGCATGCACACTGCATTGAAAACCTCTGAGGCGGGCCAGATAAATGGCAATGGTGGGCCGGATCCGGCCCCCGGGCCGTAGTTTGAAGACCCAAGCTCTATTTTATCAATCCTGTGAAGTAGGTTGGTCAGCTTATGACTGGCCAAAGTCACCCAGTGAGTTTCATGGAAGTGTAAGTACTAGAACTCAGATCTCCTGGGTCCTCAGTTCAACACTCTAACCACCATACCACATGGCTCTCTGATCAGTCATTGGAACACCCTATTGGTAGATTGGTTTGCAATCATGGAGAATTCATTGTGCACAAACTCTGGCAGAAGACTAGTTCCAGCATCTGTTGCAGATGCTTTCCTATTCCCATGTTGACCGAAGCCCTTCCCATCCTTTCTGCTGTACAGAAGAACTTCCAGTTCTTGTTTTCCTAGTTTGAGATGGCTCTGAAATATTCTTCAATCCAGGTTTACCTTGTTATTCCAGTTTCTCATATACCAGTTGATGGACTTGCTGTTTCCTCACCTCTTCCACTACAGCATTTTTTCTGAGGAATTCAGAACTTCATGCCACCTCTTCAGTTGTTCTGCAACAACTTGTCAGTTGTTCTTCACAGACAGACACAGAAGCTCTTTGAACCACTTAGGACAGCTGACTTCTTATCTCTTTTCCTGAAAGGAGGCATTTTTAGTAGACATAACATCAGTTCACTGGACAAATGAGCTATTTGCCTTGAGCATCAAACCTTGTTGGGTGGTTCTGTTACATTTCTATTTATAGGAGTATCTGAATTCCTGGTTTCTTTCCATCCCTTATTTCTCATATGGAATCTGCCCTTCATACTCTTGATGTTCAAAGGACTTGGACTTTCATAAAAGCAGAATAGATATGTTTCACCAGTCACCAACTGCAAAGGGCTTCTTGGGTGGTTCATGACACAAAATTATTGCATGAGATAGCCAGACTTGAGCTTGCCTGGTAACTTGAAGGCAAATGCCACTACAGCTGAGTCCAGCTTCCTTGCTGAATCTGTGCCATGTTGCAACCTGGTTGAAGCTGTTGACATTTATTTGACATTAGCAACCAGAATGTTGATCTGGAGTTGATTCTTCTTTTGGCCATACAGTTTTCTATTTTGTTTTGCAATAAGAACACCAACCTGCCAGCAGTAAGCCAGCTTGTGTAATGCACAGAAGCACATCATGCACATGTTTTGTTTACCAGTAACTGTAGTACTCTGAGTGGTCTTCTGTGTATTCACATGATCCATTATGGGTTGGCATCAGTTTCAGTGTTGATTCTGAGTCAGTGTTGATGTTCATACTGAGTTTTCCCCTGTGTTCCAAGGCCACAACAGGTGATTTCAGTGAAGGCAGTAAGTAGAAACTTGCTAGGATGATGTGGGAGGGTTCCTGTCAAAAAATTCTTCAGCTATAGAAGCTTCCTGAAATGAAGTTTCAGGGAGACACAGAACCCATATATATGAATGCCCAGATAAATCCCCAGAGAACTGCATTTGCAGATTGGCAATCCATCTTTTACCATCAGCCACTCCAAAACACTGGTTCAAGAAATCTAAACCTTCCCAGAATACCCTGCTTCCTAAATCTAAGCCAGATAAATGATCCAGAAGGATTCGGTGGTTGATGGTATCAAAAACTGCTGAGAGGACAAGAAGAACCAGTAGGATAGCAGTCCCCACATTCATTCTCCAGTGTAGATCAACAATCAGGGTGACCAAGGCTGTTTCCATCCCAGTAGAAGATCTGAAACCTGATTGGAATGGATCTAAATAATGAGTAAATCTAAATAATAGATTAGAATGGATCTAAATAATAATTCTCATGATGTGCTCTGCATATAAGTTAAATAGGCAGGGCGACAGTACACAACCTTGCCGAACTCCTTTCTCAATTTTGAACCAATCAGTGGTTCCGTGTCCAGTTCTCACTGTTGCTTCTTGACCCACATATAGGTTTCTCAAGAGACAAATAAGATGGTCTCGGACTACCATCTCTTTAAGAACTTGCCACAATTGGTTGTGATCCACACAATCAAAGGCTTTAGCATAGTCAATGAAGCAGATGTTCATTTTAGTTCACTGATTCCTAAGATGTCGATGTTCAGTCTTGTCATCTCTTGTTTGACCACATCCAGCTTGCCTTGATTCATGGATCTTTGTTGGCCCACTTGGGCTAGAAAACAACAAAGCTAACCCTATCCTTCTCTATACACCAAATGTCTACCTTCTGCAGGATCATAATGCATGAGGCTTCACAGGATTCCTTGACACAGCGAACAGGCAGCAGAACAGAACCAAGACCCTCTTTCCTTACCAGCCTTTATTCCGCACAGTCTGGTCAGCTGACCCCATCTCCCAATCCTTGGGGCCAACCATTTACTTCACATCAGTTGTTAACCAGTCATTGCTGTTATCTCCAGAGTCCTTGAGGCCATAATTTCTGATGTCACCCAGAGTACATCCCAAAGGGATGAGGATACCTCCCAGAACCCAAACCTACCTCTAAAGAGAACTGTTACCTGTGAGAAAGGAAGAGCCAGTGCTGTGCAGATATTACGTTGTAGGACCAGAAGAAGAAAGAGCATCCCAGCTTAAGAACACTTCTGCAGGGAGTTCAGCAGTAACAAATCACAAACACAGTTTTGTTTTGTTTTTTGCCCACACATTCAAGATATTTCTCAAAATACTGGCATAAGGAACAGCAAAATATGTTCTGGTGAACTACTTTTTAAATTTCTTTAAATAAATCACAGCAATGTTTGTCCCTGAAAGCCTGAACCAATTCAGAAGAATAGGTGCAGCTTTGGTGTGTGTGGAAACAGACTGTCCATATGTGGGAGGGCGAGTAATTCACTTCCTGTTCTCCTCCCCCAGTTTTTTACTAGTCAAATGGAAATGGTGTGCATCATAGTGGCAGGTGTTCATGGGAAAGAAAGTGGCAAAATATTATGTGTTGTGGAGAAAAAACATTTTTCCAAGAACCTGGGGTGCTGCATTGTGTGAGACCAGGATGGGTTTGTCTGAATGCTGTGTTTATAAGCCAGCCTAGCAAGCCAGGTTTCACAGTAGGGTTTGTTTGAGGGGGGAAAAAGTTGTCATGTCATCCAAACCTGGATGATGTGACCCACAGTGGCTCAAGCCCTACTGTAAGCAGCCAATAAGCACTTGCAACTCTTGCCAAGGGCTGCCTCGTGAGCACTGCTTAGAGCTGCCCTCAAAGTGAGCAAGTGGCAGAATTAGGTGGCTGTCAGAACCTCACCCTCCTTGTAGGTTGCAGCAGCAAATGCTTTCAACACACCACTGCAACTCATGAGTCAACAGCAGTGATTGCTGACTTGCTGCCCACAGCGATGACAAGTGCTTTAGCCCCTCAACGGGGTAAGCAGCAGAGACTCCTCCTGCTTTCTAGTGACTTAAGCTGCATCCCCTTAGTAAATCTCAGTAGCATCCCAGTGAGATGAGCAGAGACCTTTTGCTGCCCTGATCTCCTTTTTACTGGAGACAGCAGAGACAGAACATACTAGAGAACATTTCCTTTGTGAGGCATTGTCCTGTTTGTAATATTTTCAGTGGTAATTGCTGCCCTGGGAGCAAACAATAATGAGTGCAGCACATTTTTAACATGATAGCTTGCCATGTACAAATACATACTGTTGTAATTGCAAATAAGGAAGGAAGTTTGAGCATTTGTGCAATTTATTGTTTGGGTGAAAGTGGCACAAGCCACAGTATTATGCTGGAATTACAGGAGAAATCTGAAAGTGTGCCCCGTCTCCATTTGGTTTTGATTCTTTGGTCCAATAACTGCATGTACACTTTCATTGCAGCACAGGAATGCTACTTTAAAAGTAAAATGTGGGGTTATATGCTGCTGGACAGCTGTGCGTGTATGTGGTGAGAATTATTTGACACAATTTGCATAAACATCTTTGTAACTTCACAGAAATTGTTTAAACATAAATTGCATGGTGATGCACACCTGTGTAGGTGAACAATGAAAAAGGTCTCCTCCTTCATGCTCACAGATTTCCTGCCTGCAAATGCCATGAAATTCATGAGGAAAAAAAGCAGAGAATGGAAGGAGGGAAAAGCACTATTGTCTAAAATATAGTAAATATTGAGCAATGGAAAAAAACAGAAGTAAAATAACTGGAAAGTCATTGAATATAAAGAAATGATATTGAGAATTTTGGTTTTGCAACCATATTTAAAACCACAGAATATTCATGGGGCACATCATTATATGTTTCTTTTTCTGGTCTAGAAGTAAGAGGATCGATGCTTATGTAAGCTGACAATGGCCATGCAGAAGAGATAAATAGGGAGTACTTGAGAGCAGGGAATGCAGAAAGATAAACAAATCTGGCCAGAAGTGGAATAAAAATCTCCCAAAGATTAGAAATGGATTGCACATGCTCCACTCTGAAACACTTCCAAGAATGTAATGTGGAGGGAGGGATACCTTCCAGTCTCTTTGTGCCAGGGACCAGGATTCCCACTGAAGTGGTGTTCTGTCCTTTCCCCAAAGGGAACAGCTTCTTCCCCATTCAAGGATCCAGGAAAGAAGAGGAGGAGTTTAGCTGCATGTGAGATTCTAACCCTTCTCATAGCCCTATCATCTCATAGCATTCTTCTTATTTTTTAGTTCAAATTTGGCAGCTGCCCCATCAGGTCCTTTCCTCTGCAGGAGCACCCTCTAACCTCCTTCCACTCCACCCCCACAAGAAGAGTTTGAGATATTGTGGTATCTTCCCTTTGCAACTGGAGAAAGCTGCCTCATCAACTCCAAAGAATCTTGTAGGGCAGGCAGAAGGATCCCTGGCCTTGTTAAGCAGAGACTGCCTGGTCAGCTGGTCTTCACTGCGTCCCTCTTTTCCTCGCAGGTGAAGGGAGCAAAGCCAGCCTAGCCATGAGGCTTCACACACCCTTTCTCCTGCCTACTCTGTTCACTTATTCTGCAGCAGGGCTTACGAATGGGTGGGTGGGGAAGAAAATCTCCCACCAGAATGGCAGCATGAGCAAACCAGCCAGCACACTGTCCTGCTCTCTAGGTAGGTATGGGGTGTGTGTGGTGGTAAGGGGGGATCACAAGGTGTAAATATGTTTAGAGGGAGGGATATATTAAACTGTAACTGTTTGAGCAACATGGCTCTTGGGTCTCCTAAAAGATTTATGGTTGTGCAGCAGCAGTACATGATTGCAGTTACGATGCACACTCAGTGCTATAACAAAGCAGAACTCTAGGATAATATAAAAAGACGGGCATGCAGACACTTTAAAAAAAAGGTATGCTTAATGCTATTGGAACACCATCCCGCCCTCTGCCACCCTCCCTCCCCACTCTGTCCCCCTACACACACATCCAAGCAGAGAAGTGGTACATTGTCAAATGAAGGGAAAGGGGCAGAGTAAATTGTCAAAACATTACTTTAAGATGCTTCAGGCTGATATTATGCACCCAACTCTCAACACAGCAAGTCTGAAAGACATGGCTCATCAGAGACTGCCCATTATTGAAAATGCAACACTGTTACATTTGGGGGTGTTTCTTCTTGCTTGCTTTTATCCCCCCACCTTTGACTCAAAGATGTTCCTTGTGACCCAGGTCCAAGCCAAATGATCACACAGTTCAGAATACTCCCTAACTGTACGTTTTACTACTTGTCATTATGTGCTATCATGTCACCTTAGACTTATGGCAACCATATGAACTGAATGCTCTCCAGAAAGCTATGGCCTTCATAACCCTTCTCAGCCCTTATACATTCAAGGATGTGGATTCATTTATGTATTTGACCTATCTCATATTTGGTCTTCCTTTACTTCTTTTGCCTTCACTTTCCCTAGTATGATTGTCTTGAATGGTCCAATTTCCTTTTCCACGCAGTCTTAGTAGCATCGGCATTCATGGAGTAATAGAAAAAGCTATTCTTCCTAAATCAGTAGTGAGTAATGTGTGGCACTCCAGATGTTCTTCTTCGTGGTCTCTGTGCATCACACATTATGGGTGCTGCACCTGTGCAGTGCCTGTAGCTGGGTAGAATACAAAAGCTTTAACGGATTTTGGCGGGAAGTACGCACCCCTCCCCCGCAGTGCTATAAAGGGCAGAGCGCCCACCATTTTCCCCATTCTTCTTTCGACTGCCGATCACTTTGCTTCAAGCCATTCGTTATCTTCCATTACATTCTCTTGCTCTTTTTCTAACTGCTGTTTCTCTTGCTTTTCTAGTTAAGAAAATCCTTTTCCAAGTTTTTACCATCCTTACCTTCCCTAGTTAAGACAGCCTTTTTTCTTCCCCCCCACCAGGGAGTCCACTCGCTCCTCCCATTCCTCCTCTTTGAAACAAAAGAAGAAACGGAAGCACACTGGGCAAGGGGATCCGTCGGTCCCAAAGAAAGCTAGGAAGGACAAGAACGACAAGGCAGGTCACAAGCAACATAGGTTTGCCCAGGAGCCTTGCAGGGACTCAGGTTTGACAGCACCATCAGTCCCAACAGCTGCTTTGGTCCCGACACCTTCGGTCCCAACACCACAGGCTATAATGCAGGTCACACCACCTGGATTCCTCCCAGCGGATCACGTTACTGGCTCCTACGGTGCTGGACCCCTCCGAGGCCATGCTCCATGGATCAATATCCGATGGGGGAATTCGGGATTCACCACCCCGGTCTCTACCGAGCCATCAACTGGCTCAATCGCTGACTCCGATGTCATCATCACTGAAGGCATCCCCAAGGCCGCTGCCTCCAGCCGACCCCTGTCACCATCAACGCATCTCGGGGCAGTCTGCCAGGAGCTGGATCCCGATGCCATATGGCGGATTCGAGCCACCTCGGTCCCATCACTGGGACTACCAGCCACCATACAGCTACTATTCCTTGCCACCAGAATGCAGGCGCCGATCACGTCCCTCCAGGATGGAAGCAACCTCCACCTTGGCGGCTGCAACTTCCCGCCCTCCTCCATCTCCACCCTCGTCATCTCGTCCGCCATACACTACGATTTGGACTCTGAGGACTTGGACCGGCTCTCCACATCTCCAGATGCCATCATCTCAACCCAGGGACCTGGGTCGCCAGAAGAGTTCTATGCCACCTTCGGAGAGCTCATGGCTCGACTTACACGGTCATTGGAGATTGAAGTGGAACACCAGGCAAACACCAGCGATGACTGAGGATCTTCCTCAACCGGTTACAAACTTCTACGATATCGTTCGTAAGGAACAGACATCTGCCATCTCCATTCCACTCATAACGACTCTTCACCAGGCTATGACGGACACCTGGGAGTTATAGCTTCTCGTCCAGTGGGAGCTGGACGAGCAGATCTGCTACAATCTTTTTCTTTGCTGGGGCACCCCAACCATCAACCTGTTTGCTACAGTGGCCAATTCGAGGTGCGGGAATTATTGCTTCCAGGCAGGCATGGGCCTGAACTCGCTGGGGGATGCCCTGATGGTGAGTTGGTCGAACATGTTCTTCTATGTGTTCCCTCCGATCCCACTAATCACGAAGACCCTGGAAAAAGTTGTCCATGACAAGACCCGGGCATTCTTGTTACGCCATGGTGGCCGCATCAGCCCTGGTTCCTGACCATCCTCAACCATTCCCGCTGAACCTTCATCCATCTACCACAAGTCCCTCACCTGATCACCCAGGAGAAGGGGGCAATTCGCTATCTCAACCTCGACTCTCTCAATCTCACCCCATGGCTCCTCCAATAACTTCCTTGTTCCTTGACTTTGGTCCTGACAAACTCATTGATCCCGATGACTCCAGCACGTCTCTTGGTACCGAGGCAACTATCAGTACCGACAGAGCCTCCACAAACCATGTCGAACCCAAATCCTCTCCAGTCAGACATTGATTTCATCCTCCAGTCTGCCCTACGACTGGTCACCCGCTGATCGTGTGAGGCTAAATAGAAGTGTTTTACTACCTTTGCAGCAACCAACCACTTTCCTCCTCATTCGGCCTCAATTGATAATATTTAACTTTTTCTACTCTCCTTAAGCAAGGGCTTAAGCCCACTTCTATTAAAGTATACATCACGGCAATTTCTCACTTTCGTGGCCTGCTATCTGGCTCCTCCGTCTTCTCTCATGTTCTCATCCATCACTTCCTGAAGGGACTACAGAAGCTCCAGCCTCCAGTTCACCTCACAGTACTGACATGGAGCCTATCTGTTGTATTGCAAGCTCTTTCCAGAGCCCCGTTCAAACCTTTGAGGACAACTGAATTACACCTATTGTCATGGAAAACTGCCTTTCCTGTTGCTATCACCTTCGCTAGAAGGATGAGCAAACTCTGTGCTCTTTGTGTCAACTCGCCTTACCTCAACTTTCATAAGGAAAAGGTGGTCCTTTGAACCGACCCTGCATTCCTGCCTAAGGTCGCTACACCTTTTCACATCAACCAGGACATTATCCTGCCAGCCTTCTTCCCGGAGTCCTCAACACCGATAGAGAAGTCTCTCACTCTCTCAATGTACATCAATGCCTGGCCTTCTTTCGGTACCGTACAGAGAACTTTAGAAAGACCAAACATCTCTTTGTTAAGTACTCCAAACTGGACAAGGACTCGGCTATTTCCTCCCAAAAGACTCTCCATGTGGATCGTCCAAACCATTGAACTAGCATACCAACTGGCCAAGCTGGACCTCCTGGTCACACCCAAGGGCCATTCCACCAGAGCCGTGGCTGCCTCCTCAGCTTTCTCCGCTGGCATCCCACTACCTGACATCTGCAAGACAGCAACATGGACGACTCCCTGCACATTTACCAGGCATTATAGACTTGATGTGCGTGCCAGACAGGACTGCTCCTTCAATCGTGCCGTCCTCTCCTTGATTCTCCACTGACAACACCGTTCCGCCTCCATTTGGTAAGCTTGCTAGTCACCCATAATGTGTGATGCACAGAGACTATGAAGAAGAAAGGCAGGTTGCTTACCTGTAACTATCGTTCTTCGAGTGGTCATCTGTGCATTCACACAACCCACCTGCCGGCCCCACTTGGTGTCGGCAATTGGGGACAGGAAATTCTTTTTCCTCCTTCTAAGTGACTACTGCATATATGCAGGTGCCAACCTCCTGGTTAGCCCCTCTCTTACTGGTGACATCTTGTGCTAACTGCTTCTCCACCAGGGGGGGATCGGATGGTCTCCATAGATTGGGGAAAATGGTGGGCGCTCCGTCCTTTATAGCACCGCGGGGGAGGGGTGCAGAGTTCCCACCAAAATCCGTTAAAGCTTATGTATACAACCTGGCTACAGGCACTGTGCAGGCGCAGCACCCATTATGTGTGAATGCGCAGATGACCACTTGAAGAACAACCATTATAGGTAAGCAACCTGCCTTTTTAGCTTATAACTCTCATCAGCTGTAGCCTGCACAGCCAATAGGGCGGGTTCATTGGTGTGGCAGACCAAAACATCTGGAGGCCACAAACATAGAAACAGAGTGAGTTAGGGCCACCCAGGCCATCTAGGCTGACCCCCAGCTATAGCTGGCGCTGCTCATGACATGCCTACCATATGCATGTCTAGCCTATCCTTGAACATCCTCACCAATGGGGCCTCAACTCCCTCGTGTGGAAGCCCATTCCATACCCTCAGGGTCCTAACGGTCAGGAAGCACTTCCTGGCATCTAAATTGAACATGGATTCCCTGAACTTTGCTCTGTTGGAGCACGGAGCCTTCCTTTGCAAGGGAAAACAGGTCTCTACCTACCTCCGTGTGGCACCCCTCACATACCTATATGTCGCGAACAGATCCCCTCAGAGTCTCTTCTTTTCCAGGCTGAAAAGACCAAGTTCCCTCAATCCCACCTCATATGGCTTTCCCTGCAATCTGGCCACCATCCTTGCGGCCGTACGCTGCACTGACTCTAACCTGGCTATATTCTTCCTGTAATGAGAGGCCCAGAACTGAACACAGTACTCCAGTTGTGGGTGCACTACAGTCATAGAGTGATAGTAATTCCTCTCTTGATCTAGAAGCCACACTTCTGGCTATGCAACCAAGGGTGGTGTTCGCCCTTTTGACCACCGCATAACACTGCTGACTCATGTTCAGCCTGCAGTCAACCAGTACCTTGAGATTCTTCAGCTTCTTGTCCCTTAACCTGTACTGATGACACCCATTCCTATGCCTCAAGTGCAAGACCTTGCACTTACCCACATTGAACGTCATCCTGTTGTCTCCTGCCTACTTCCATAGTCTGTCCAGATTTTTGGATCCTGAGTACCTGCTCCTCAGTTGTTGCCACTGTCCCCATTTTAGTATCATCAGCAAATTTGATCAGCGGACTGTTCACCCCTTCTTCCATGTTGTTGATGAAAAGATTAAACAGGATTGGCCCCAGGACAAAGGCCTGGGGGACCCCGCTTGTCACTGGCCACCATCCTTGTCACTAATGGTTACACCCTCTGCTTTTGCTCAGTCAACCATGCCCTAATCTATCGGACAGTGCATTGGTCTATCCCAAACCTCCTCAGTTAGTTTCTCTCCCTCTCTCTCTCTCTTAAGTTTTATTCTTGATAAACCTAACCAAAAAAGAAAAAAGAAAGAAACTTAAAAAAAAAAAACCATCAATCATCAAAAACATCAGACCTACTGGGTCAGCCCCCCACATTTTTTCTTTTTATGTTAAACTATAAACATGTTTAAATCTATGCATAGTTCCATTTCTCTAGCCAATGATAAAAAGAGTCCCAAGTCTGATAGATGTCTGTATCTTCTTTCTCCTTCAGAGACAAAGTCAGTCTGTCCATTTCTGCACAGTCCAAGATCTTTTTTAGAATCAGTTCATTGGTAGGTGGCTCTTCACTCTTCCAATGTCGGGCAAATGCAATCCTTGCCGTAGTAGTTACATGTAGAGTCAAATGCATTGCTTGTTTACCAACAATGTCAGGTACAATGCCTAATAAGAAAACTTCAGGTTTAAATGTTAGAGGTTTTTGTAGCATTCCCTCAAGCCATTTGTGTATTTTAATCCAACACTTTTTTTGCCTTCTTGCAGGTCCACCACATATGATAAAAAGTACCCGGTTTGTGTTTACATTTCCAACATCCATTTGACATATTTGGAAACATCTTAGCTAACCTATTTGGCAACAAATACCATCTATAAAACATTTTATACAGGTTTTCTTTATATGAAGTTGCTAGTGTTACTTTAATATTTCTTTCCTTCAGCTTTTGCCATTTCCCTAACTCAATATTATATCCAAAATTTTGTGCCCATGTTATCATAGTTTCCTTAACCTGTTTGTCTGCCATTCTCCTATCCAGTAAGAAATTATACAATCTTTTAATCATTTTTTCATCTGATTTAAGAATCACGTGGTCAAATGCTTTTAACTCCTTATAAAAGCCCCACATTCTATAATCTTTAGCATATCTCGATTGCATATGAACCTTGTGCCACCAAGAAATATCAATTCCTCGTTCTTGTATTTCTTGATTCAATTTAAATCTTCCATCATTATCCAAAATATCATCATATCTCACAATCGTATCAAAATTCAATGCATTTGAATATACAAGAGCTTCCATAGGTGAAAGCCATCTTGGTAATTTAGTATACAGTTTTGTCTTTAACTTTTCCCACACCGACATTAATGATTGCCTAATAGAATGATTTAAGAAACAACCATGTACCTTACACTTTTCATACCACATATAAGCGTGCCAGCCCATTTGCAAGTCATGCCCTTCAAGATACAAGATTCTCTTATTTCTTAAAGTTATCCATTCTTTTAGCCACATTAAAACAGAGGCTTGATAATACAACATGCAGTCGGGGAAGACCAAAACCCCCATTCCTTTTAGCATCCTGAAGCATTTTTAATTTAATCCTTGGTTTCTTCTTTTTCCATATATCCATATAAATCTTGAGATTTGGGTATTTAAATCATCAAAGAATTTTTGATCAATTTTTATGGGAATCATTTGGAATAAAAACAAAAGCCTTGGTAGTATATTCATTTTAACTAGTGCTATTCTTCCCAACAAGGATAATTGCAAATTAGCCCATTTTTCCAAGTCAGTCTTAATTTCCTTAAATAGTTAATCATAATTGTCTTCTTTCAATGTAGTGCACTAACTGTAAGAAAAATTCCCAAATATGTAACCTTTTTAACAATTTGAAGATCTACTTGTTCCACCAGAGTTTTTCTCTGCTCCAGTGTAAGATTTTTTACTAACAATTTCATCTTATCTCTGTTTATTTTCATCCCAGTAACATCACCATATTCTTCAATCCTTTGTAGAAGTTCAGACATTGTTACCAAGGGTTCCTCAATTATAAAAACTAAGTCGTCTGCAAATGCTTGCAACTTATAGCTTTCATCTCTAATTCTAGTGCCTTTAATATCCATATCATCTCTGATATTTCTGTTTAACACTTCTAAGATCAGTATAAACAGCAGTGGTGATAAAGGCATCCTTGTCTTGTGCCCGTTTGTATGTCTATAGTATTTGTGAATTCTCCATTAATTATAATCCTAGTGGACTGTTTTTGATAGATGCTTAGTATCGCGTTAATAAATTTTTCACCAAACTCCATTTGAACTAGTTGTTGCTTCATAAATTGCCAATTGACATAGTCAAAGGCCTTCTGTGCATCCATGAATAATAACGCCATTGATTTTTCAGAATGTACCTCATAATATTCTAAAATGTTCAAGATAATTCTCATATTATTCTTCATTTGTCTTTTAGGTAAAAAGCCATTTTGGTCTGGATGTATGAAGTCTGTTAAATACTTCTTTAGTCTTTCTGCCATTAAAGAGGCAAAAATTTTGTAATCCACATTTAATAGTGATATAGGTCTATAGTTCCAGATGTGAGTCAAGTTCGTATCTTCTTTTGGTATTAATGTAATATTTGCCTCTGTCCAAGTATTTGGTATTTAGCATCTAGAAATGCTGCGTTACATATATCCTTAAGAGGCATAGACGGGATTCCTTCAAAAGTTTTATAGAACTCTGCTGGTAACCTATCCGGGCCTGGAGTTTTGTCGTTCTTTTGTCTCTTGATTGCCTCAATTACTTCTGTCCTTGCCACTTCATTTAGTGCTTTCTGGTATTTCTCTCGTAGCTTTGGTAGATTTCCCTTTTGGATATACTAATTAATTTTCTCAGCTGAGGTCTCTGGTACAGTTTTGCAAAGAAATCTTCCACTATTTTCTTAATTTGTGTACTTTGTACTTGCAGTCATCCTTCTCCATCCTTCAATTTATATATTAGTCTCTTCTCTTTTTCCTTCTTTACTTTATAAGCTAACCATCTCCCCAGTTTATTAGCATTTTTGAAAAAATTCTGTTTAGTCAATTTCATTTGCTTGGTAAGTTCATTTGTATCCAAGAGGTTCAGTTTATGTTTTAGAATATTCATTTGTGTCTTAAGGTTTTTTTTGGAGGAATCTTCCTGTAGCTCCTGTTCAAGCTTTGTCAATTCCTCTACTAATCTAGATCGTTCCTGCTTTCTCATTTTATTTATTTTTGCTGAGTATGTTATTATCAGCCTTCTGACATAGGCTTTAGCTGTATCCCAAACATTTTGCAAAGAAGTTTCTTCAATTTTATTGATTTGAAAAAATATTTCCATTTCATTATTTATCTCTTCTTTGAATTTTTTATCCTTTAATAAGGCTTTGTTTAGCACCCATCTGGGCGTTTTTACTGTCACTTTCAATGTCATAGTTACAGGATTGTGATCTGCCCAGACAGTTGTCTCTATTTCAGCTTCTAACAGATCTGGTACTAAGTCTGCGTTATCCAAATCATATCAATTCTAGACCACGACCTATATCTATTCGCATAGAAAGTATATTTATGCGAATGGGGCAACATATAAGTTCTCCAAATAAATAAATAAATAAAATAGTAGAAGTTGGGTTTTTATGTCTCCAAACGTCCGTCAATTTAAATTCTTCAATTATATTAAAGCAAGAGTTTGGAAGTATCCTCCTGCCTGTTTTCTCCTTAACTCACTCTTATGGTCCATTTTCTTGCCCACAATTGCGTTGAAGTCTCCCATTAAGCACAAAGTCTGATAATACACTTGCGAGAGTAAAGTGTGTACCGTATTTTTTGCTCTATAAGACGTACTTTTCCCCCCCTCAAAAGTAAGGGGAAATGTCTGTGCATCTTATAGAGCGAATGTGTGTGTGCCCGACACCCGGGACACTGCCAGCCCTCCTGCCTCATGTGGCACCACCTGGTCGGCACGCGCTTGGCGCGCACTGATCCGCCCCCCCCCTCCGGCGCAGGTGAGAGCTGTGCTGCTCAGGGGGAACAGTACAGAGGAGGAGGAGCCACGGGCTTTAACCCGCTGGCCGCATGGAAAGACGGACTGCTCACCCCCATCACCCGGGAAGACCTGTCGTGGAGGAGGAGGAGCCGTGGGCTTTAACCCGCTGGCCGCACAGAAAGACAGACTGCTCACCCCCACCGCCCGGGAAGACCTGCCGCCACTGCGCTGCCTGGAAGACCACCGCTGGCACGCTGCCGGCCCGGCTGCATCACACCTGGCCGGCATGCGCTGGGCGCACCCTGCTCCGCCCCCTCCTCCAGCGAAGGTGAGAGCTGTTAATCACAGGTCGGTATGTGTTTTCAAATGGCAACCCGTCTTTTAATGAAGCCCATGGGGAAGTGATGGGGAATGTGCCTGTGATTATCAGGAAGCTTTCCATGGATCCCTCCTCTAAAAACTAGGTGCGTCTTATGGTCAGGTGCGTCTTACAGAGCGAAAAATATGGTAGTTTTTGGTCGAACATTTCCTGGTGATCATTTGGAGTATAGATCACCACCAAAAGCACCTTTTTAAATTTCACTGTAACTTCGACCATCAGAATTCTACCATCTTCATCAGCTAACATATATTTAGGGTCTAATTTTTCCTTGATGTATAATGCTAAACCTCTTTTCTTTTGAGAAACAGAGGATATAAATAGCTTTCCAAGAGCTTACTATGTTGTTTCTTGATGTGAATTTCTTGTAGACAAATTATATCTAGCTTCAGTTTTTGGAGTTGAGAGAAGGTCCTTCTCCTCTTGGAGGGTCCGTTTAGTCCATTTACATTTAGAGAGAGCAGTTCAATTCTTCCTTCCATTTTAAGAGCCATATTTAAAGAGTATATATTTATCTACTTATGCTTAGCCTGTATACTTCTACCTTTTCTCTTTTCTTTTGGTTCCGATGTCTGTTTGTCTTGTTGTAAGTCTATATTTGCTATTTCTCCTTCTTCAGAGTGATATGTTGCTACTTCCATTGCTTCAGCGCCTTTCCCTCCTTCTTTCTGTACATCCGATTCTTCATCTTCAAATGAGCTTCTGAATTTTTCATAAAACTCTTGTGCCTTGAAAATTGAGTCCAACTTATATCTTGTAGAATTCCAGGTGAAGAATATTCCTTCTGGCGTTCACCTAAACATAATCCCCTTCTTGGTCAGTTTTGTGGTAAGGAATAAATATTTCTTTCATTCTTCTCTGATCCTCCATGGTATTTGTTTCAGAATAGCCACCTCATGGTGATCATCAACTTTTAAAGGTTTATCATGTACAGCCCTCAAAACATTATCTCTTACAGACCTTTTTGCAAATTTAACATGAACTTCCCTCAGTAGTTTGTGTTTTCTAACATAGCTTGAATTTACTCTATAAACAAGATCAATATTTCCATCCACCTCTTTGTTTTCCAAATCCAACGTATCTGCCAGCATGGTAATTATTAATTTCCTTAAGTCTTCATTCTTTCCTTCAGGTATGTTCTGGAATCTTAAATAATTGGATGCCTTCTCCATCTCTAATATAGCAACTGAATCCCATAATGACTTATTTGTTTGCCTTAATAGTGTTTCTTTGTCTACTGTTTCAATTTTTGCATGGGCTTGTTGTATTTTTTGTATATTCTGTTCAGTTTTAAGTCAAACACCTGTCAATTGATTAGATACATCCCTAACAGAGCTGTCCAATTTATCCATTCTTTCTCTTTGTTCTGTCACCATATTCCTTTGTTCCACCGTCATGTTCTTTTGTTCTAAGGTCAATTTTAATATAGAATCTGCATCGCCTCTTGAGATGCTTGCACAGATGTTAGACATGCTTGTATCGCCAAAAGTGTAATTTGTAGATCTTCTTGGTATTTTTGACATCTGCAGTTTTGGACTGATGAGTTGGGCTCTGGGTAGCCGATGTAGGTGCCGAGGAGGAGGAGGAGGGGTGTGTTTTTTTCATAGTGATAGAGATTTTTGCTGGCAGCTACAAAATGACAGCAAAGAATCCTCCAGAGAAAAAAAAGGAAAGGAGAAAGCTTGTTTAATACACAGCGTATCTAAGTAACATGGCCACGGGGTGGCAGCAAAGAATTGTTTATTAATGTGATGTCAACAGAAAGATGTCTCTGAGGACAGTCTAACCAGTGAGGAAGAAGAAAGACTTTTCTATCACTTAATCTGCAATAATTTCTATTTTGATATTTTGCCCTTGGGGAGGTTAAAGAGCTTTTCTTTTCCAAGCCTCAGATTTCCCAAATCTCAGTTCCTCTCCCCTAGATTACTCGCCGTTTAAACTTTGCGGCGGGGGGGGATTCCTCCCTCTGATGAAAGGGCTTTTCTTTTTTCTTTTATCCAGATTAATATTTGCCTCATGTTCTTTCACAAGTAGTATTTTAAAAAGTAGAAATACTCACCCAGCAGGTATGATGTGTTTCAAGCTTTTATTCTTTGCTATAGTCGGTCATAGATGGCTTGCAGGGAGCTTTCCCTCCCTTGTGTCGTTCGACTGAGAAAATCCCAAGTTTCTCCCAGCAGATGTGGAGCTGCCACTCCGCACTGGCCAGAAGTATGCTCAGACTTCTAATCCCTGCCCCGACAGGGCTTGGATGTGCCTCTCATGGCCCCCTGTCGAACAGATTACTGGCGTGATTTACGGAAGCCCCGTTCTTCAGCCGTCTCGCCACAACATCAACAGGAAGTCCCACCTCCTCAGTTTCTCAACCAGGATATCATGGGGCACTTTGTCAAATGCCTTGTTGAAATCCAGGTAAACGACATGCACTGCATCCCCTCTGTCCAGCCACCTCAAAACCTTGCCGTAGAATTCCACAAGGTTTGTCTGGCAAGACCTGTTATTGCAGAAACCATGTTGTGGTCCCTATCTAGCATCACTAGATCTCTCGCTATTATGAGCCTTTCCATTGTTTTTCCTACAATGGATGTAAGGCTAACTGGTCTGTAATTCCCCATGTCCCCTTTACTACTCTTTTTGAAAATTGGGATCACTGAGGCCACCCTCCAGTCCTTCAGAACATCATGCATTCTCCATAAGGCCTCAAAAATAGAGGGCAGTGGGTGTGAGAGAACCCCTGCCAACTCTCGAAGTACTCTCGGGTGTAACCCATCAGGGCCTGGTGCCTTTGTAGTGTCCAGTGCCCTGAGGATCTCTTTGTTTTCTAGGGGGTGTGACTCTAATCTGTGCCCCTAAGTCCCTGGCCTCATCTAGTCTCCCACGCAGATCGCCCCCAGCCTACTTCGGGGAGAACACAGAGGCAAAAGTTGTCCTCTTCCAACTTAAATCCAAATGATGGAGAATAGTCCTTGTAAGACAGAAAGTTATGCTCATATCTGAGTGCTCATTTTCTCGGATTATATTATGTTATTCACCAAGTCATGTCCAACCCATCATGACCCCATGGACAACATTCCTCCAGGCCTTCCTGTCCTCCACCATCCCCCAGAGTCCACTTAAGCTTACACCAATTGCTTCAGTGACTCCATGTAGCCACCTCATCCTCTGCCGTCCCCTTCTTCTTTTGCCATCTATTGTTCCCAGCATTAGGCTCTTCTCCAGTGAGTCCTTCCTTCTCATTAGGTGGCCTAAGTATTTGAGCTTCATCTTCAGGATCTGGCCTTCTAAAGAGCAGTCAGGGTTGATCTCCTCTAGGACTGACTGGTTTGATCACCTTGCGGTCCAAGGGACTTGCAGGAGTCTCCTCCAGCACCACAATTCAAAGGCCTCAATCCTTCGGCATTCAGCCTTCCTTCTGGTCTAGCTTTCACAGCCATACATTGCAACTGGGAAAAACATAGCCTTGACTATACACACTTTTGTTGGCAGGGTGAAGTCTCTGCTTTTTAGTATGCTGTCTAGATTTGTCATAGCTTTCCTCCCCAGGAGCAAGTGTCTCTTAATTTCGCGGCTGCAGTCCCTGTCTGCGGTGATCTTGGAGCCCAGGAAAATAAAATCTGTCACAACCTCCATTTCTTCCCCATCTATTTGCCAGGAAGTGAGAGGACCGGATGCCATGATCTTAGTTTTCTTAATGTTGAGCTTCAAGCCAACTTTTGCACTCTCTTCCTTCACCCGCATCAAGAGGAGGTAGTTCCTTTTCATTTTCTGCCATTAGAGTGGTATCATCTGCATATCTGAGGTTGCTGATATTTCTCCCGGCAATCTTAATTCCAACTTGTGATTCATCTAGCCCCGACTTTCTCATGATATGTTCTGAACATAAGTTACATTGGCAGGGCGACAGTATACAGCCTTGCCAAACTCCTTTCTCAATTTTGAACCAATCAGTGGTTCCGTGTCCAGTTCTCACTGTTGCTCCTTGACCCACATATAGGTTTCTCAAGAGACAAATAAGATGGTCTGGGACTCCCATCTCTTTAAGAACTTGCCACAATTGGTTGTGATCCACACAATCAAAGGCTTTAGCATAGTCAATGAAGCAGAAGTAGATGTCTTTCTGGAACTCCCTAGCTTTTTACATGATCCAGCGTATGTTGGCAATTTGATCTCTAGTTCCTCTCCCTCTTTGAAATCCTGCCTGTATTTCTGGTAGTTCTCGGTCCACATACTGCTGGAGCCTAGCTTGTAGGATTTTGAGCATAACTTTGCTAGCATGTGAAATTAGTGCAATGGTGTGGTAGTTTGGACATTCTTTGGCATTGCCCTTCTTTGGATCGGAATGTAAACTGATCTTTTCCAATCCTGTGGCCACTGTGTTGAGTTTTCCAAATTTGCTGGCATATTGAGTGTAGCACTTTTACTGCATAGTCTTTTAAGAGTTTGAATAGCTCAGCTGGAATACTGTCACCTCCACTAGCTTTCTTGTTGGCTCAGACTTCCTAAGGCCCATTTGACTTCACATTCCAGGATGTCTGGCTCGAAGTAAGTGACCACCCCATTGTGGTTATCAGGGACATTAAACTTTCTTGTATAGTTCTTCTGTGTAATCTTGCCACCTCTTACTTAATCTCTTCTGCCTCTGTTAGGTCCCTGCCATTTTGGTCCTTTATCATGCCCATCTTTGCATGAATCATTCCCTTCATATCTCCAATTTTCTTGAAGAGATCTCTGGTCCTCCCTATTCTATTGTTTTCTTCTGTTTCTTTGCACTGTTCATTGAAAAAGGCATTCTTATCTCTTCTAGCTATTCTCTGGAATTTTGCATTCAATTGGGTGTATCTTTCTCTTTCTCCCTTGCCTTTCACTTCCCTTCTTTCCTCAGCTATTTGTAAAGCTTCTTCAGATAGTCTTTTTGCTTTCTTGCATTTCTTTTTCTTTGGGATGGTTTTAGTTGCTACCTCTTGTACAATGTTGGAAACCTCCGTGCATACTTCTTCAGGCACTCTGTCTATCAGATCTAATTCCTTAAATCTATTTGTCACCTCTACTGTATATTCATCAGGGATACAATTTCTCCTGAGTGGCCTAGTGCTTTTCTCTTTCTTCAATTTAAGCCTCAATTTTGCAACAAGAAGCTCATGATCTGAGCCACAGTCAGCTCCTGGTCTAGTTTTTACTGACTGTATAGAGCTTCTCCATCTTTGGCTGCAGAGCACATAGTCAATCTGATTTCTGTGTTGACCGTCTGGTGATGTCCATGTATAGAGTCGTCTCTTGGGTTGTTGGAAAAGAATGTTTGCTGTGACCAGCGTATTCTCTTGACAAAATTCTACCAGCCTGTGTTCTGCTTCATTTTGTATTCCAAGACCAAACTTGCCAGTTATTCCAGTTATCTTTTGGCTTCCTACTTTAGCATTCCAATCCCCCATGATGATAAGGACATCATTTCTTGGTGTTAATTCTAGAAGGTGTTGTAGGCCATCATAGCACTGGTCAGCTTCAGCCTCTTCAGCACCAGTGGTTGGGGCATAGACTTGGACTACTGTGATGTTGAATGGTTTGCCTGAGATTCGAACTAAGATAATTCTGTCATTTTGGAGATTGTATCCCAGTATTGCTTTTCCTACTCTTTTATTGACTATGAAGGCTACTCCATTTCTTCTGAGGGATTCTTCCCTGCCGTCGTATACCTGATGGTCATCTGAATTAAATCCACCCCTTCCTGTCCATTTTAGTTCACTGATTCCTAAAATGTCAATGTTCAGTCTTGTCATCTCTTGTTTGACCACATCCAGCTTGCCTTGATTCATGGATCTTACATTCCAGGTTCCTATGGAGTATAGATCTTTGCCGCATCGGACTTTCCTTTCACCACCAGATACATCTGCAACTGAGTGTCCTTTTGGCTTTGACCCAGTCACTTCATCCTTTCTGGCACTACTAGTACTAGCCCTCCATTCTTCCCCAGTAGCATATTGGAGACCTTCCGACCTGAGGGGCTCATCTTCCGGCATCGTATCTTTTTGCCTTTTGGTACTGTCTATGGGGTTTTCATGGCAAAGATACTGGAGTGGGTTGCCATTTCCTTCTCCAGTGGATCACGTTTTTTCAGAGCTCTCTGCTATGACCTGTCTGTTTTGGGTGGCCCTGCACGGCGTAGCTCATAGCTTCATTGAGCTACGCAAGGCCCTTCACCACAACAAGGCAGTGATCCATGAAGGAGTGATACCATGTAGGAACACACAAAAATTCAGTGGTGCAGCTGAATAGCAAGCCATGTGGAATGAAACCGTTTTGCAGGATCAGCTGTAAAAGCACCTAACAACAAGGTGAATTTCATGGTAAGTTGGATTTCACAGCCGAGCTCCTCAAATGAAATTAATTAAATTGCTAGAAATAAGTTCTTCCTAATTTTAAGCATATATATATACACCCCTCTATATCAGTGTTCACCTGTCCATACATTATTACGTTGTTCGAAATTCACAGACATTTAAAGGCAAGACCCTTAGCTTGGATAGGACATTTATGGTGGACATACTAGTTATCACTAAATTGGTTTCATAGGACTGAATAGTTTCATTATTTTGGAAATGAGAAGAGAAATTGATTTACAAATACACGGTCCATGAAAAGCTTACCTCTGGGTTTTGAATGCATTGAAAAAAAATGGATGGATGAAATGGCATAAACAAGGTTACAGGTCTAAAACATTTAGGTACCTGCATCTCTTACAGAACTGATTTCAGTTTTGTATCAATATTAAGGTTTTTGTAGATTAGACTCACCATTCGTTGCATGCTTGAGGGGGAGAATGTGCTCTGGCCAGCCCAGCCTTGCTCAAGTCACCTTAGTCTTGTTCCAGATTTGCTCCAGTCTTGCTCTAGTCACCCCAGCCTTGCTCCTGCTGTGCTCCAGCCTTGCTCTGGTCTTGCTGCAGTCATCCCAACTTTGCTCTAGTCCTGCTCCTGCCATGCTCCAGCCATGCTCCAGCCCTCAAGGTACCTGTTTTCCTTGGCTTGTCTTCTCAGTTCTCTGACCTTTGGACTATTTTCGACTGTGCTTCTAGAGTGACCCTTGTGCTGCACTCTGGTTGCCCAGGTCTCAGTGCTTCTGTCCATTGCCCACACCCCAGATGCTGACACTGAGGGAGCACCTTTCTCCATATATTCCTACCTGTCCACTTAGATCTTCTTCGGAAGTCCTCCTCCAAGTGCCCTCCTCTAGTGAGATCAAAGGGAAAGGTCTAGGAGGAGGGCATTCTCAGCAGTAGCACCCAGTCTATGGAATTCATTCCTCAGGGATACCTGCCTGGCGCCTGCTCCTTTTTCTTTTAGGTGCCAGGTGAAAACTTTTTTATTTAAGCAAGTTCTAGATTGATTTGATTTATTTTAAAACTTTAATAATTTAAGTTTATTTAATACTTTTAATAGGCTCATACCACAGGGTTGAAAAGACAAATCATCTCCCTTGACCATACAATGGACTGAGGACCTCAACACTGGCATCCTATAAAAGAATATACTAACAACAACAACTTCATCTCAACACTCATCCTGATATTTGCTTAATCTACACCAACCTATACTAGTGATGTGGATCAGGAGCTTTGAATTCATATGTGCATACAGTAGTATCTTGACTCACGACCTTATCCATTCCAGGACTCTGGTTGTGACCCAAGTTGGTTGTGAGCCAAGTCAAATTTCCCCATAAGGTTCAGTGTAAATAAGGTTAATCTATTCTGTAAGTATATTTTTTAATCAGAAAAATGTGAAGCAAAGTGACAAACAACAACAACCCCCCCCCCACCCTGAGCATGAGAGTGGCCATCTCCCCCCACCCCCCGGCATGACCAAGATACCGAATGCAGCCATAGACAGACACAATTGTGGGTGCGCTGAGGGGGGAGACGGGCGCAATCGTGCTGGTGGGGGGAGATGACTGAGATCACAGTTGCGCTCATGCAGGAAAGACGGGTGTGATCTCAGCCATCTCACCCCCCCCCGCCCCCAGTATGATCACAGTCATCTCCCTACTCAGGGTGGGGGGGAGATGGCGGCGATCACGGTCACTACCCAATGCAGAGTTCGCGACCTGAGTCAAAATTTTTGTGAAATTTTTGTTCATGACCCAATTTGGTTGTGAACTGAGGCATTTGTGAGCTGAGGTACCACTGTATATGTATACATGTGTGTGTGTATGTATATTGTTACATGCACTTTTTTCTTTCTTGTCTTCCCTTTTCTTCTTTTTCTGTATATGCACGTGTGCTTCTGCTCTTGTTTTTGTGGAAAGATTGTAAACATCATATAAAAATATTTTAAAAATCATGCTTGAACTGCATATTATCCAACATAGCATATTAGACTTTTTCCATCTCAGGCTTAACATATAAATATGCTGGACTGAATGTTGAGCCTGTGCAATTCCTTGGCACCTACCCACCCACTCCACACCACCCTGCCTCTGCTACCTGCTACAATGCTTCGTTCCTTCAGAATAGTTACTTAGTTTATCAGAGTATATATTTCTGAAGTCAGTTATAATGATTCCAGATAGGAAATATGCAATGCAGTAACACTGGATAATTTAATTTCTGCTTTTCAGAACAGTATCAACACTGATACCAGCCTATCAGAAGAGACTCAGCATTTCTGACCAAACAGTGATTTGACCAGAAATGTGCTTATGGAGAACAAAAATTGGATGATGTTTGTCCACATTATTCTAAAGGGAAAGTTAAAATCTTGCCAGATTCTTTCTGACAGTTAAAGAATATGACTCTAACTGCTCATAAGAAATGACTAATGAAGCAGGAATCAAGAAATGATGTCTAATTTAACCAAGATCACAGAGCCAAAGCTGGAGTATGAAAAGAGGAGTGTGTAAACCCAGTTTCTATTCCCACTTCTTAAAAAAATAGTTTGGGAAACTCTAATTATTCTGTCCAACCACATCAGTGAAAAAAACAAACAAACAAACAGCCTTGATATAGGGGAATACAGACCAGTTTCTGAACTTTGCAAGTTTCAATTAAGCCACTCACTTATTTTGGACCCAAAATATTTAAGCCCATTTTTCCCCACTTTCAAGATGCTTGTCTAAAATACATAAAGTAATAAATCTCCAGTAATAAATCTCTGTACCTAGACTCAGAAATCTGCTTTGCTGACAAATAGTTACTATTCAAACCAAGCCTGCTAGCAAGTACAGGAGTTGATCACAAACTGAAAGATTTTCTTCCAATGGAATATATAAGTATTTGTCCACCAAACAATTTCTGTTTTATCTCACCCATTTGTATAATGCTTTGAATGAAGTGAAAATCCTTTCAGAACATTTGTAGAGAAGAACCACTGCTGTGGTGAAAGCAGATGGACACATTCAAAGATCTATTCGAATCCTGGAGACTTTGATGGAGAAAAAGGGGAAAGCCATTGTAGAAGCAGAATCAGCAGTCTGCAAAAACAAATTTGGTTCTGTCACACTGACAAATAACCAGGACATAGTATCTATTAATCATGGTCAGTTTATAACCAGCATAGTGAACAACATGAAACAGCGCCTATTTACAGTGAATCCAATGAAGTCCACAATTGAAGGGTCCATTCCTAACATAGAAACAGAGTGAGTCAGAAGGGGTCTCCCGGGCCACCTAGTCTGACCCCCAGCTCCAGCTGGCTCCACTCATGACATGCCTGCCATGTGCATGTCTAGCCTATCCTTGAACACCCTCACTGATGGGGCTTCAACCACCTCTCATGGAAGCCCATTAAATACCCTTGGGGTCCTAACTGTTGGGAAGTACTTCCTGGCATCCAAATTGAATCTTGGTTCCCTGAGATTCCCTGAGATATGCTCCATTTGAACATGCGCTGCCCTCCTCTGCAGGAGAAAACAGATTTCTACTCAACTTTGCATGCCACCCCCCACCCCCATGTCGCCAACAGATCCCCTCTGAGTCTCCTCTTTTCCAGGCTGAAAAGATTCAGTTCCCTCAGTCTCGCCTCATATGGCTTTGCTTGCAATTCAGCCACCATCCTTGTTGCCCTATGCTGCACCGATTCCAACCAGGCTATATCCTTTCTGTAATGAGGGGCCCAGAACTGAACACAGTGCTTCAGTTGCGGGTGCACCAGAGTTGTATACAGTGGTATTAATACCTCCTCTATCTAGAAGCCACACTTCTGGCTATGCAACCAAGGGTGACATTTGCCCTCTTGACCACCACATCACACTGCTGACTCACATTTAGCTTGCAGTCAACCAGCACCCCGAGGTCCCTTTCACAAGTGCTGCTCTCCAGCCACTTGTCTCCTAACCTGTGCTTATGACAATAATTCCTATGCCCCAAGTACAAGACCTTGCACTTACCCACATTGAATGCCATCCTGTTGTCTCCTGCCCACTTTCATAGTCTGTCCAGATCCTTTGGATCCTGAGTACCTGCTCCTCAGTTGTGGCCACCACCCCCATTTTAGTATCATCTGTGAATTTGATCAGCAGACTGACCACCCCTTCTTCCAGGTCATTGATGAAAAGATTGAACAGGATTGGAGCCCTAGGGGACCCCACTTGTCACTGGCTGCCATCCCAATGATTCCTCACTAATAGTTACCCTCTTCTTTTGGTCAGTCAACCATGCCCTAATCCATTGGACAGTGCACTGGTCTGTCCCCAAACTCAATTTCTCAACCAGGATATCATGCGGCACTTTGTCAAATGCCATGTTGAAATCCAGGTAAACCACATGCACTGCGTCCCCTCCGTCTAGCCACCTTGAAACCTTGTCATAGAATTCCACAAGGTTTGTCTGGAAGGACCTGTTTTTGTTGCGTGGCTGCCAGTCTCCCTTCCCTATCTAGGGTTTCTAGATCTCTTGCTCATAAGTCTTTCCATTGTCTTTGCAACAATGGACGTAAGGCTAACTGGTCTGTAATTCCCCATGTCCCCTCTACTACCCATCATAAAGGAGCTTCATGTCCTCTCACATGATGAGTGGCCAAAAGAAATCCAGCCAAGATTTGGAGAAGAATATGTGTTATCACTATGCAAATGTTTCCAATGACCAATTAATTTTGCTGTATCAGCCTTGGATAACAATGGCTGGCAGG
The DNA here is from genome assembly GCF_004798865.1 of Varanus komodoensis. Taxonomy (NCBI): domain Eukaryota; kingdom Metazoa; phylum Chordata; class Lepidosauria; order Squamata; family Varanidae; genus Varanus; species Varanus komodoensis. Next base: position 1,231,309 of record NW_025335269.1, read on the forward strand.
TACCACCTTACTAAAATACTTTAATGCAATGTAGCAAAGTAATCCCAACCAGAACATGAAAAATGGTTTTTAGTAACGGGAACTTGATTGTCCCAGAAATGCAGTCCAAACTAACAATTGCAGTCCAAACTAACAATTGCAGTCCAAATTAACGATATAAAAATAAATGGGCCTCCTGAGAACCTGTGGAAGCCACAGCATTATGCTAACCACTGGCTAAGACAAAACCAACATTCTGCTGATGACTCTTACACTTATAAGTGGCTGCTTACAAATGTGATGAAACTAATCCAATTTGGACAAGAGTTTATTTTAATTTTATTTTTGAAAAGGGTGACACATTGTTCAGAAGGCCTCATAAAGGATTGCTTTCAGATTTAGGCCACATTCAGACCACTCATTTAGAACACTTTTATTCTACTTTCAATAGTCATTACTTCTCCATGGAATCTTGAGAACCATAGTTTGCCAAGGGTACTGAGTGTCATTAGTGGACACCTATTACTGGGGAAGAGGGATTGACTGATAAACCATTCTGGGAATTGTAGCTCTGTGAGGTAAATAGGTGTTTTCTAGCACCTCTTAGCCCCAGAATTATTTGGGAGAAATAATGGTTGAACCGGAATAAAAGTATCATAACTGGAGCATATTCACTGGAACCAATGGGAAGAAATTAGCCGTTACTTCTGATAGCCTTAAGCTCCTTTACTTCAGTTGAGCTACTTTATACAAGATTCAGTGTGGATCCAATGAGAGCACAACAAAAGATTATTGGCTATTTTGGGAAACTGGAATCCTTAAACTAAACTATGGACTCTGGACTAATGGAGGATCTCCCATGCATAGGCACATACAAAGTCAGTTGTTGCAAAGGCCTTAGAAAATTAAAAGAAACTGAACAGTGACTGTCAATCCAGACAGCTGCTCTTGAGAGAATATAGCTACATATGTTTTTATAAGTCTGGATAGTTAGTTCCTGCATTTCCTTTTTTCCTCTTCCTTCTCTGTTTATAGATAGCAAGCCTGTGGGCAGGAACTGCCTTATTAATTACACATAAAGCCACTCTGGGAGCTTTTTGGCTAGAGAGTGGGGTATGAATGTAATGAAAAAATCATTCATTCATTCATTCATAACTAAGATGAGAAATAACTTCTAGAAGCTGCCATTGTTTCACTTCAAAAAGAGATACCCTCATCTTGCATTCATTGCTCAATAGAACGTCATACAAAGGGACAAAGTTCATTTTTATTGTAAAATCATAGGTTGTATAATCTTGGAAATAGGTGTGGCTTGGGGCTTGGCTTTGAGGTGTGTCTCTGACTATTATGAAGCCCCACCTTCTAAATTTGCCTCTATACTCCAGTTTCTTTCTTTCAGTTTTGGGACAGACTAGCAACTTTTGGGAGTGCCGTGGAATTTCTGATAAATCTTGATAGGAAAAGGCTGCTTATATATGCCTTTGTGTTATAAATGTAACCTGCAGTATCCTTGTGCCTTTTTCTCAGAAAGTATCAGAATTCCAAGCTAGGCTTCTGTTTAGCATTGTTAGTTTAAGAAATTGGAACTCTCAGCTTGTCTGAGATGCTGCAAGTGACGTTAATCCCTGCCTATTCTTTTGTTACAGCAGAAACAGCTGATAATGTTACCAGGTTAGTTTTCTAAAAAGCATTGCGATCACCCTAATTTGCATGTTCAAACTCACAGCTAAGACTCAATAATCTCTGCCTTCCTGAATTACGTCAATCTCCTGTATTGTATTAAGTCCCCTATGCAGATCTCTCACATTCTTTTGACTGTGTTCCCCTTATTTCATCATCATCTGCCCTGCTGCTGTGCACACATTACTCAGAACCTATAAAACACTCTGCATATGTTCTAAAAGCTTGTAGTTGGTTGTGAGTTCTGCTATCTCACAGCATGCTGTCATAAGTAACTGCAGGGGTCCTGGGTGATCTTACCAATAAAACTGTTGGGGTTCAAGGCGTATCTCCCCTACAGGTCCAAGTGTTCATTCTTGCTATTGGTATGGAGACTCTGACAGGAGCTAATTTACAAGGTTGGGCTAGCAAGAAGGATTTCAACAATATGCTGGTTGCTTTGGACATGCATAGCTTCTCTACATTCAACATGCAGTTTTGCAAACAGAAGTTCTAGTCTCTAGTAGTTTCCTTTCATCCTATCCCCCTTCAATATCCTTGGGGGAAGTAGGTAGTGCTTTCATTTTTCACTCTTCCCTTCCCACGGTCTCTCCCCCTGCTTTCCAGCTTTCTCTGTGATCACACACTCTCCCTTCCATTCAGTAATGTACACTAAAAAGACTCTCATTTAACATAAAGCTTTCAAAAGATCCTTTAGCCAGTCAGATTGATTGGTGCCACCTGATTACTGCCTGACACTGAGATTCGGCTGGAACAACAAGGCCTCATTTACTGCTGCTCTTTTAGACACACTGGAGGCAAATACCATTGAAGACCATGGGGATCTCATTCATGAAGTCTGGCTCTTTTAGGCTGAAATCTTATACCCACTTAAGGTAAAGGTTTCCTCTTTGCATTAAGTCCAGTCATGCCTGACTCTAGGGGGCAGTGCTCATCTCCGTTCCCTAGCCAAGGGAGTCAGCGTTTGTCCACAGACAGTCTCTGTGGTCATGTGGCCAGCATGACTAAACACCGAAGTGCACGGAACGCTGTTACCTGCCCACCGAAGTGGTACCTTTTTATCTACTTGCATTTGCATGCTTTCGAACTGCAAGGTTGGCAGGAGTATACCCACTTACCTGAAAGTAAATCCCAGTGACCCCATGGGGCTTACTACTGAGTCAACTAGGATGGGATTGCACTATTAATACACTGTGTTAACAGGGGCTTAAAGGATTCCAATTCCTTAGCAAACACTGTGGGTGCCTTTCATTGTATTTTGCATCCCCTAAACCGCAACCACCCTGGCCACAATTAAATACTGGCTGTTCATATTTGCAGGTAACAGACCTAAATTGCTCCCAGACTGACAGCTCTGACCCTGAACTGGGACAGTTTATACTGGCAAGGATGAGGATGGAGGAACTGTCTGGGGGCTGGATCCAGTGCAACTCTGAGGCTCCTCCTCTTAAGTATCATCCTTCCTCTGTGGCCAGCAATAAAAGCAGCACCTGGGCAGTGCTGGGGCTGATACGGGCTTGGGACTGTGGCTTTAACCCTGACCAGAACGCTTACATCTGCAACTTGCATTACAGAAAAGCTCCTATTTGCTCCAGTTAAATTCTAATTGCTGATGTGGGAGACTGAATCCAGATCAGGAGCAATGATTTGAAGTTGCTGCACACAAACCAGACTCCCATGGAATAGAAATCCCTCAGTGGAGTGAATATCTGTTTTTCTCCCTGCCGTTGCAGATTGCAAGTGTGGTCTCCCAGTTCAAATGGAAATCGGTGCATGGAAGCGAGAAGATGGCTGCAAGGTGGACCCGGAGGGATGAGAGGGAGAGGCTGGTGCTGAACCAGGTCTGAGGGTAGGAGACGATGTGCTCGATGGGGGATTGAACAGGGTTGAGCCCCTTGTGGGTAGTGAAAGCCTGGAAGGGCCTCCACTTCGCCATGTAGGATTTGCAGGTGGAGGGTTTCAGGGCAGCCTGGAATATGGCAGCTATGTCAGGAGGCAGGGAGTGGCATGGGTATGTCAACCTGGAATCCTCCAGGCCATCAAGCGAAGGGTCACGATATCCGGGTGGAGCACTTGGCCCGTCTTGGGACAGGAGTTTGTAGTGAGGAGGCAGCCGGATGTGGGTCCCGGTGGAGGTGGAGTAGAGCTGTAGGGGCCTCATTCTGAGGCGGGCAAGATGCATCACTGCCACTGTGGAGTCTCTGAATGCTGTGGGCTGTGGAGGACGGAATGGATGTGATGAGCAGAGCCAGAGTTTCTGCTCGTGGTAGAGCGGGGAAAGCCCTGGCAGGGATGGAGTCCAGGTGAGCCCCTATGAAGAGGATGGACTGCATAGGGGAAAGAAGAGACTTGCCAAAAATGATTAGGTTGAATTGAATAGGTTCCCTAGGAGGTCATGCATGACTTGGAGCCCCTTAAGCAGGTTGTTCCTAGAAGGGGCTGCTGGAAGCCAATCATCTAGGCAGGGAAAGATCTGGACCCCTTGGAGTCTAAGATGAGCACAGACCATCGCCATACATTTGGTGAAGACGTGGGGAGCTGTGGCTAGCCTGAAGGGGAGAACAGTGAATTGGTAGGTCTCCTGTCCAATTTGAAACGAAGAAAGTGCCTATCGGCCGGGTGGATACAAATGTGGAAGTATGCATCCTTGAGGTTAATGGAGGCGAACCAGTCGCCCTGTCTAAGGAGCGGGAGGATGCCCTGGAGGGTGGTCATCCTGAACTTCTGGGGGTGGTTGGATGATGAACTTGTTTATTTATTTATTTATTTATTTATTTATTAAAACATTTTTACATTCTTTAGGTCTAACATTGGCCTCAGGCTCCAGTCCTTTGGGTACAGTAAAGTAGTGGGAGTAGGAGCCTTGTGAAAGGCCAGAGGAGATGCGTTCAACTGTCCCTTTGGATAACAAGCTCTCCACCATTAGGGCAGGTGAGGGAGCGGTGGTCCCAATGCATCCCAGTGCAGGGAGGGTGTCAAATTCAATCCTATAACTCAGGTGGATTATGGATAGGACCCAGGAGCCAGATGTGATGTTCTCCCACATGTGGAGGAACTGGGCCAGATGATCAGTGAAGTGGGAAGATGTGGGCAGGACAGCGGGGCTGGGGTTGCCTGGACATAAATCCTAGCGCCTGCGCCTGTTATCCTGGTGCCTGGGCAGGAGCTGCTGGTGTGGCTGTGTGTCATGCCTTCTGGGCAGGAGGGCCTGTCTTGCTCAGAGGGGCCAATCCCAGAAGAGCTGGTGAGTAGGGAGTGAGGAGGATCCTTGCCACTTGCAGGAATGAGCCTGCTGTGTGAAGCCCATGCGCTTGGAAATAGTGAGTGTCTTATGTAGGGAGTCCTACATCTCATCTGTGTGATAGTTGAAAAGGCCCTCTCCATCAAAGAGTAGGTCCTCTAGGTAAGCTTGGGTCTCCTGTGGGAGGCCCGCTGACCGCAGCCATGCATGCTGATGGACTGCCATGGATGACATCATGGCGTTGCTATGGCAGTCCACCTGATGTCTGGCTGACTCCACGTGGAAAGTTTCACTGCCTCCAGTTGTATCAGCTGGGCAACATCCCAGAGGTTGGTGGGGAGGTGTTCTGTAAGGGCACCCATCTTCTCCCAAAGGAAGGCCTGGTACTTAGACATGAAGGCCTCATAGTTACAAGCACGTATGCCCAAGGAAGAGGCTGCATAGCCCTTCTTGGATAGGCTGTCCAGATGGTGCCTTTCCTTGTCCACAGGTGTGGAGTGCTCCCTCTGGGAGGTTCCCTGCATGGACTCCACTATAACTGAGTTGGGGTTAGGGTGCTGGTGCAGAAAGGTGAGAGATTTCTCAGATAGCTTATAGGTGGAGTAGATTCTGCATGATAGCGAGAGGGCAGCCGCAGGGATCCTCCATGACTGCTGGGCCGTGCGCAGTAGTGCAGGCAGCAGGGGGAGTGCAGCCGACAGAGACAAGCCTGAGGGCAAGAAGCCATACCCAGGGTCCATCTCCAGCTCTACAGAGGTGGAGGCCTGAACTCCCAGGTCGTCCGCCATGTGGAGGACAAGATCCACAAAGTGCTCCCTCCCTCCCAGTGACATAGAAGGGTCCTGCTCCAGGGCTTGTGCCTCAGGGGAGCATTGTGGGGAGGCTGGGGATGGTGATTGGGATTGTTGCAGGGAGAGGCTCTGACCTGACTTTCTTGAGAAAGAGGTGACCAAGGGCACTGTGCATTTGATGCGGTGCTGGAGGACTTGAGTGCTACCTTGCAGGAGAGTGGGAGTGGCGGGAGCAATAGGCGCTGCAGTCGCGGGAGGCCTGGTGGTCTGGGCTGGAGTCCTCATGTCCCTCCTGCGCTGGTGAGCTCTCCAATGCCCATGGGCACCTCAGCACTCAGGGCTTGGAGGCGGAATTGCTGTCCTCCCGGTGCTGGACCCTGAGGACACAGTGAGTAGGCCAGTCCTCTTCGGCAGTCCCTGAAGGAGCTACAAAGGGAGTCTGCACAAGATGTTTCATAACCTACCAGTTGCATACAGTTTGGAGGAGGGGTGGGGGATCAGGAGGGGCATGATCTACACCAGGGGTCCTCAAACTTTTTGAATAGGGGGCCAGTTGAAAGGTGCCAGGGGGGCACGGTCCAGGGGGGCACATGCACATGTGTGCAGAAAGGCAGGGGCATGCGTGCACAGAGATAATTTTCTCCCAACGAGTCCAAAACAATCTCCTTGCGGGCAAGCCGGCGCCTTGGGGCCAGCTTGCTTACAATGAGATTGTTTCGGACTCGCTTAGAGAAAAGGATCTCTCGGCAAGGCGCTGGTTTGCTTGCAGGGAGATCCTTTTCTCCGAGCGAGTCCAAAACGATCTCCTTGCGAACAAGCTGGCACCTTGCCACGCATGCACATGTGCACGCACACGCGTGGCGAGCTATGGCGGGCTGGATAAATGGGCATGGTGGGCCGGATCCAGGCCATGGGCCATAGTTTGAAGACCCATGATCTACACAGTATGCTAGAGGCACATCACAATAAAGCAAAGGGATTGACAACACAATAAAAAAAGAACCTGACATATCTAAGAGTGTACCTCCAAAGAATAGGCAAGCATTAGCATCTCTGAAATATCTGTTGAATGCAAGACTTGTAACATGGGTTCCTGATCTGATAGGAATCCCATCTTAAGTTTAAAGCACTTCTTACAGTGTCAGGTTCTTAGCGGCCATATTATGGCAAAGCTCTTGCTTATTTTGTCCTGGCACTTGCAGTCATAATTAAAATGTCACATTATGTAACATAGGTCAATATTTTCTATGCAACTCACTCAGCTTTTGTTCTGTGAATGGAAAGGTAATTCTACTTACAGAAGAGTAAGAAGAGTACTTACTTCTGTAAATGCAAGAAATTTATTTCTGTTACTAGAAGCTCTTTTTATTCATGGAATGAAAACTTTGGATCCAACTCAATGCATATATCATTATGTTCTTGGTTGGGGTTCTTGGTTGGGGGTGTGCTCTTTTTCACTGTCAGCTGATAGCCACAATACCTAAATCACTTTGCAATAAGAATGGAAAAGAGAACAAGAAAATGGAACTATTTGGTTATTTATATCAAGAGTTATAATCATGCTTCTACCACCTTTCTGTCATGTATGAAATGTAAAAGTGCCTGACAGAGACTAAAATTTGAAAAGAAATGTGACATAATGGAACAGCTACGCAGAGATGCTGTGAACAGAATATTTTTGAATAGGATATTATGGTTGCCATAAGCTGACTCGACAGCAATGACATTGGAACGGATGGTAAAGAATTATTATTTATATTTATTATTTGTTTTCTAGCTTGCTCCATTAGCCACACAGCTCCCTGGGCAGATTACAACAATAAAATGATGTAAAAACGATATAAAAACACAAAAATCAAATAACAATAAAGCAGTAAGACAAAAGTGCATCCTATCTCATCTTAGCAGTACTAATAATTCCATAAAAGGTATACCACATTCTATTAAAATACTATTAAAAAGAGATTAACAATTAAAATACTGATGAAATAAAAAGGTATTTTCCTGGCACTGAAAAAAGTATAAAGAGGGCATCAGGCAAAACTCTCTGAGGAGCAAATTCCAAAGCTGGGGTGCCACTCCCAAAAAGGCCCTTCTTGTCATTCTCCTTAACATTATCTTGAGATTTCATCCTGTAATAGCCACAGGTAGACTGAAAGTTAATAATAATATAATACACATTTATGACACTTTTCTTTCAAGTTGAAGCAATGCAATGTAAGTTTCTTCATAAATTTATTAATGGCAGAAAGTTTTGTTAAAGTTGCTCAACAGTTTTTCCTAAACTTTAAGAAACAAAGCAGAGTGGCTGCTGCATATTTGTTGTTTTTTTTAACCAAAAGTAAGCCAAGAAAAAATCACTGAACACCTATCACTGAAGCCTGTGGAGAGACCAGTGAGTGGAATGCAATTATTTTCCCTTGATCAGGGCAGGAGGAAGCTGGGAAGAAGCCAGTAGGAGAGAAGAGAAGCAAAGGTCCTGTAGGTCTGCAAGGAGGAGTAGGAGCCAAGGGGTTTCAACAGCAACCAATGGGGAAAAGTGTGCATGTGGTACGGGGCAGAGGGACTAGAGAAACTGATACACAAACCACAATGCAGAAAGAGACTGGCAGTTTAGTATCCACTCTGGATTTCACTCTAAAGGATCAATCCATGGCACTGAACTTATTTTGAGGGTAAGGTTCAGAACTCCTCTGAAGCTCGGAGAGAATTAATAGTTGGGTGCAGAGCCCCACTGGCACTGGAACCACCAGAATACCCAGCCCTACCTGGTTTACCTCTCCTATAATTAATCAGCTACATGCAGCCAAATAGTAACTAAGATTGCTGAGCTGAGCTGGCTCCGAGGCAATCCTGTGACTGCATATAACAGCAGCTACATACAGTTGCTCTGCTTCAACCGGGCCATGCACCTGCAAGGATGCCCTGAGTGGAAATGAGAAGGATTGCGGGGAGGCCTCCTTCATTATTTGCTCAGCCTCGTGGGAGCCAATGATGCTCTGCTACAGAGAAGTCATAGAAACAGCTTTCTGGGTATTGCTTTCCCCAGTCATGGAAAAAGCATGGTGAGACTGAACATGGCAATGACATGATGGGTCCCAAGGAATTTCTGCTGCACTACTGAGCCCAACTAGCTCCCTGGTTTCCTGGGGAACTGTAGGTTGTGACACAGGCAGGGTGAGAGTGAGAGTGCCAATGCCACACATTTTGCAACGGTTAATGAGCAAATCCCTGGGCAGCACTTGATGCCTACTTTGTGCTTGTGCTGGCAGCTAAGAAATGGCCCTACCTCTCTCCCTCTCTTGGGTTATCAAGTAACTGTTCAGCAGAGCTTTTCTGAGAGACTGTTACAAACCAGCCCTAGGTGGGGATGTGGTAAAGGCTTGCTGATACCAAGTTGCAGGGTACTTGGAGGATAAATTCACTTGTATTTATTGTGAACTGAATGTTCCATTTGATTCTGTTCTTGAAAAGGTGTCCAGAACACTATTAAGTCTGATTGTGCATGATATGGACCAATGGAATGCTGTGATATCCTCTAGTTTAGCAATGTCATACTGAAGTTTCACCAATAAAAGAACACACAAGAATTTGGCAAGGCATGTTTGCAATTTGACCTATTAAAAGGCTTCCAACCCCTTTGCTATTGTTTGTGCATATGAAATAGGATGATGCTGTGTGTATATACAAGTGCAGGTATCCACCTAGATCAGTAGCTTGTCCCATCCTGAAGGTTCCCCTCTGCAGTGAAACAGAATTCAGTTTTCCCACACAACTGAAGCATTTCCATTCCCAAAGTAATGCTGAGCTCAGAGGCCAACCCCATCACATGGGCTCTGCAACACTTTCCTGATGGCTGTAGAGGCAGCTCCATATGATGCTCACAAGAACAACCACTTCATCCCACCACCCTTGCTCTTAGAACCTGATCTGCAGATGCCAGCTGGAGAACATTTTACCCAGAATACTCTGCTGCTGCCTTGCTGTGCACCCCGCCCCCACCTCAGCACACGTGCCTGCACGCACCACCCCCGCCCCGTTCCACACGCACCATCGGCACCACCTTTCTGGCCTGCGCCCAGCACCAGCACCGTTCAACTGGCCCCCTGGTGAAAAACTTTGAGGAACCCTGCTGTAGAGAATAATGATGCTATCTAGGCTTTCCTTGCTCTGAAAGTAGCTGTGAAAATGGCTGGAAAACTCAAGAGAGGCTCTAGAGGATGTTGACATTGTGTAAAAGCTCTGCAAGTGAGGAATTGTGACTGCACAATAATTTCCTCATGTAGCCAAGCCCTAAGAGAGGATTAACTCATCTTTTGTTGGATCCAGCCCATGATGAGATGCATCTGATCCATGGTCCCATTAGCTCAGTGATAAGGGTGGAGTTATAATTCAGGACAAGGCCAGCCTTGGCTAAACTCAGTTGTTTAAAGGCAGACTGGATGGAAGTAGATGATGATCATGATGATAGTGCAGCAAGGCATTTTACAGTACTGAGCCCTCATATGTGGGGATGGCTCCACTCCAGGCAAAATAGCCAAGTATTGTCCTAGCACTGATGATAGTAGCGTTCCTCAAGATCTTTAGGTTGGCCTGCTAAAGGTATTGCTCTAATATGGATATTGGTATTTTTCATACAGATAACTCCTTACATCTGCTTCTTTTAGTGACTCATTAATATTGAATTTAGCCATTCAACACTGGAATTGTACACCAGAAGGAAGATAATTTTATATCATCTGAAACTGAAACTCTGTGGGGTCATCCAGTCCAGCCACTAAGTAAAGCTATTCAATCTGGCTTCTCTTGCCTTCTTTTAAACAGTACACCATCTAAAATCAACCTGTTGCCCTCCAGATATTTTGGACTACATCTCCCAACTTTCCTGGTACTGGCCATGCTGGCCAGTGCATGAAAATTGAAGTCCAGCATATGGAGAGGGTACCAGATTGGGAAAAGATGGTTAAGGAATTCAGCTCAGTCTCATACTCACGGTGCAAATACAGATTATCCTGTAATCTGAAAAACCTGCATTCAGTCAGTCAGCAAATGACCTAATTAGGGGACAGGTCTCTAAGGAATATACAGAAGCCTTGCATCATCTGTTATAACCGTGGACTGGCTTTGGTCTAAACAAGGAGAGAAGGGCTATCCTTCAAAAGCCTTAGGAGAACAATAATTTCCTAAACTCATTTCATCAATGCAGATAAACTGTTTGCTTTCCCATCACCTTTTTAACCTTCTCTTCCCCATGACTCTCTAAGTGTAACAAATTCTCAACAGTATCCATGCCACCAGGATGCATGTCAACATTGTTTTACATGGTATTTTAAAGGTTTTAATCTTTGTAAATTGCACAGAGAACATTGCTTATTGGGCAGTATAGACATGTAAGAAATTCATTGATTAATTAATAAAATGAATGCCCACTGTGCTCTCTAAAACTAAAATAAGCTCCAGTGGAAGTAGTCCAATCTCTAAACTAGCTAGACTAGAGTACATGAGTTAGAGTTTCAGTTAGATTTCATGGACATGTAGAAAATGTGTTGGTCACACAGACTGTAGGGCTGTAAGTGACCTTCAGGAATTTTCTCCAGATGTCATCACAGGAGTCCATAGAGTGGCATGCAGTGTCCTGTGTATTCTTGGAGAATAAACAGTACAATCCCCAAACAGAGCTGCAAGTCAAACCTCAAATATTAGGAGAGGGTTCCTGAAAACCCAGCTGTTTAGAGATTACTTAACACAATGTACTTATGGAATCTTAAACTGTAAGTCATAGTGGTAGTCATAAACTGGTATAAAAACATTAGAGCAGAACCCTGGGCATGGTCTCTCCAGATGTTTTGGACCACAACTCCTATGACTCCCTGACAGCATGGCCATTGCTTAGGGCAGGGGTTGGCAACCTTTAACACTGAAAGAGCCATTTGGACCCAAATCCCACACAAAAGAAAACACTGGGAGCCGCAAAACCCTTTTGACATCTAAAATGAAGATAACACTGCATATATCATTTTTTACCTTAATGCTATGTATATCTTCATTATGATTTAGCAGCAGCTCTTGTTCAGTCACTAAAAACTGTTATTTTTAATCTTACATTATAAACTAGTAGGACTCCTTTCATATATTTTAAATGGGAGAACAGCTTCCTAAAGAGTCAAAGTCAGTGCTAAAGGGCTGCATGCATTAAACAGCAAATCCCATAAATTCATCAGCAGTAAAAGCAAATGAATTTACCCACGTATCATTAAACATTTGGTTTTCTTCAGAAACTTTTCTTCGATTTATCCATGGCTG